>NC_142895.1:25977500-26350833 GCF_054131105.1 Drosophila navojoa
TTTGTTATTAGCTGAAAAGTGCACAAGTGGAATTTAAGGCTTACAAAGTTATCAGGCACAGTGATCGCTGACTAATTGAAACGTTTTGGCATTGTACACGACTAATCCTCAAATGTATCACACAGCTCTCAATAGAGTGAACAAGACAATTGCTCGAAATGTGAGAAGAGCAATTTAGTTAGTTAATCAAACCTTTTTCCTATGTAGAACACATAATTGTAGACAAAACTTAAGCTAAACAGCTCTCTGAATCGGTTGGGAATCAAATTGAATTTAATGAGCTTTTCAATAGTCCCGTACTCTGATCTACTTAATATAGTCTGGTCTCAATCAGCTCCCCACGCAATCGCCCTGAAAGGGCTAAAAATGTTTGTCCAGGCCAAATACTATTAACAATTCTTCCATATTTACTCATCCGTTTCTCGAGACCAGCCATGAGCCAGAAGCTTTGCTTATGTAACTTGATTATCTATTCAATGTTTACCTATACCTGCCTACGTATAGAATACGATAACTGAAGTGGCGGATCCAAACAATTAACTGCAGCCGAATACCCAGCCTCGAACACCTCTCGTGACCCACTCCGGAGTTCTCTTGGCGGCTGGCCAATTCGTATTCAAGTGCCTCGAACAGCAAATACGGCGATAAAGACACCCGCTGTACGTTATTTAGCATAAGTTCTTCTATTAGTCACTCGAACCGGCTGATAACTCGCCCCTAGTTTCTATTTCTTTTTCAATTTGTATCTTTCGCTGTCTGTTTCGGGTCTCTGTTTAGATAAAGGCGCTGTGCCCACTTTTCTACAGGTGACTTTATCATGTATACATATAGTATATATGGGCACAATTTGCATAGCTGTTGTGGCTTTACTGACTAGTTTGCCTCTGAGACGAGACTGAACAATAATAGTAATAAAACATCGAAACAATGGGCAAAATAAGCTTAAAAAACAACGAATATATAATACTCTAATCTATAAGGCCAACTTATGATTATATGTATATAGATATACAGATATAGCTTTATTTTTTCACATCTTTAAAGTTACCTTCAGTTGAAATGTACTTGGAGCTAGAAATCTTTACACCAAATAGTATAGTAATAACTATATAGCAATAGCAGTAGTTGCGTAAGGAGTGACTAGGATTTATCTACGAGCTTATGCTGCTTAACCAACCAGTTTCATAGCTTTACATATTTCTGGGAACATTATATTTAGGCTTTGCAGTCCATCTACAATCTCTGCTTTATATTTATAGATAAATATTTATACGAAGATCGTCACATAACCCCTTTATGCATACATACATATAACTTCAAGCATACATTTATATATATATGTATAAGATCGATGACATATTCGGCCATAATCACATTCAAAAGTCAACCTTGAATCGGTTTTAACATATGAATATACAAAATGTATATGCTATTGTCATCAATTATCGATATATATATCGCTATATGCATTTATACCATATACTATGCTTTGCATGCAGTAAAAGTTGTTGACTTCGTGTTAAAATGCGAATACCCTCGGCTAGGGTAATACACAATGATGAGCATCCAATAAAAATTGCCGCACGTCGCCGCATGTGATATCATCGCCTAAGTTTGGATCAGTCTCAGCTCTATCTACAGCACCCCTCACCCCTCCAACTCCCTGTTCCCCGTTCCCTCCACAGTTGCAATGCCAATGCCAATGTCGCATGCATTGCACAATGTATCTGAAAACAATAAAAAACAAAAACTCAGAAGGCAGAAACTCACATGAAATTCCCAATATCCATAAATGATATAATACACAATACATATGTGTGTATATGTGTGTGTAATTGTGTGTGAGTTATGTACAGGTGTATGCAGATGCAATCAGTTATTCCTAAGCCCCGATTAATCATCAATCACATACCCGTTATTGTTGTTGTTGCTGTTTCTTGGGATATTTCATTGTGGTTTACCTTGTTTTTTATTTCTATTTAATTTTTTTTTGTATGTTTGTACTTCTGATTCGGTTTATTAGCGATTGGGGAAATGGAACGTCGCACATACATATATGCTATAATTTTTAAGGCACACAATAATAATGGTCAATGCATAACGGTAGAAAGTTGCCAATTTGATTGCCAGCTATAACGGTAACTCATGGCAACCCCTATAAATATTCATAATCTGAACAGATGTACCTACATACATATATCCATATACATGTTTATTTATAAAAAGGTCCAACAACTATATTTGTATGTACGGCAGAACAACCAATCCTAACGTCGTTAGTATCATTAATGGATGAAAGGTCATCCTCATTATATAGTTAGAAACGGGCATATTACGCAAATTCCAATCGCTCTTATACTATATATTCTATATATTATAGAAATGGCTGTGCGCTTATAAATAGAAATAGAATTCTTAATAGGCTACGTGACTTGGCTTTTAACTTGGCGCTTAGCCACTCACAGCTGGCAGTGGCTTGGCTTTGATTTGATAATTATGTGACATCAGAGCTCCATCAGGCAGTCAGCCACACATCTATAGATATTCTGAGAGCATACGATCAGGAATATAGAAGATGATGTGAACTAAGCTCTATGAAATTCCATATAACCTCTGTAGTTCAAAGTCCCGCTCTCTGAGAAATATTAATTGAGCCTAAATTTGTGGAGATATCCCGAAGTGTTTTCTCTCACTGATATAGCTCCATTACAGCTGCCTTTCGGTTATAAGTCAAATCTAGCGAATAGCATATAGTTTCGATAGCTCTCCACTCTTTCACTCTCTGAGGATTCTTTCTTTCTCTTTTTGCGTTATTCTTAAATGTTTCCTCTCATTTACCTACGAGCAATCTATATGCAGATCTGTAATTCGTGTCCTTGAATGCTTTCCCTAATATAGTTCCCCATAGGCTAGACATTCGTAAACTCCTTTGCAAATGCTGATCCATTCTTCCCTTCTATTCATTAAATTCTTTTAGGATATATATCGTCAGATCCGTAATTCCGCTCCGCCCTTCTACTTCTCTCTTCTTTGTGCGTCATTCGCAAGTGTTTCTCGAGCAACATTACTCGACTCTTTTCTTAGTTTATCAACTATTGAGATAAGCTGTATTGCACATTGCCTTATAGTCGTTTCAATAAAGATAAACGCATACCAATATATGTATATATATATAGACGAGTAAACATCTAATCTATATATCTGAATTAGCATACGAAGCTGAAGTTGTTTTCACTTAATGATGGGACAACATTCGAATTGCGTTTACTCTGTCAATACCTAATTGCAAACTGAATACTGCTATATCATCTGCTGTCTGTGTGCAGTATGTGTATTAACATATAGACACCTATATATCGTAGTATATGATTGTGTTGTTTATGAATGAGCGACTTTCGACTGCTGATAATTGCGGCTCGAATCAGCCACTATAAAGATATAGCAGACGTGTGACAGTATATGTCGGTGTGTATGATACGATAAGTAGATATTGATAGTTAGCAAATCAACTGGTTGGATAGAGCGTAAATATTATAATATCCGGTTTCCTCTTAACCAAATTCTATGAGTTGACTAATTGAAGAGCGTTTAGTTTTAAATATACGAATATGTATATATGTATTTGTATTTGTATTTTTTTTTTTTTTCATGTATGTATATGGAACGTGATGATTTTAAAGAAAAAATTGTATACGTCGCCTTTAGTCGCTTTGATAGCCGAGGAATTTTTTCTTACTCATATTTATTTCAAGTTTAACTAACTGACTATAAACTGACTCTCTCTCCCTCTCTCTCACTCTCTCTCTCTCTCCTTCTCATACACACAAACACTTGTGTTGCTTTAATAGCCAAAAGAGCTGAAAAAATTGATAAAGCAGAAATAATGTTCTAGGCGATTTTTGTTTGGAAAAGGTTTTGCCCGGTTCCATTTCTCAAAGCATTGAAAATAACAACTCGAGCAAATAGCTAAACAGTGAGTAAAGCTTAATTAGCCTGGCTAATAGGGGGGCTAATTAGTGGCTCAGCTCGTCGCAGTCAAATCGATTTACAGATGCCTCAAGGTGCTCAACCTAAGCGAGGGGGGCTGTGCATGTGTGTGTGTGTGAGTGTCAGTGTGTGTGTAGGACAGATTTCAGTTGCAAGCCGGGCACGTGTCTCAATTACACACACGTACATACATACATACACATACACATGCATGTAAAACTATGCGGTTAGTAAAGCTACCCCACAACAATTGCATGCATGTACATACATGCAGATCAACAGAGAGAGAGAGAGAGAGAGAGAGAGAGAGAGAGAGAGAGAGGGTATGCCACATTTGACGGTCAGTATGTGACAGCGAACTATTGCTCTTTCTAGTTATCGCTTATGCAGTATTGTTGTTATCCAGATGGGTATAACAGGGATTTTTACTGTCTAATACGCATAAGCATTAATCTCTCTTCCTCCATCTCTCACACTTTCTCTTTCTCTATTTCTCTCTCTCTCTCTTTCTATCTCTCTCTCGCTCTATCTCTTATCTATATAATGTATAGTATATATTTTAATATTTATATTTATTTTCCTCAATCTATCTTCCTTTTGTGTTCCTCTTTTCTTCTCAGTCTATCTCTCTCTATCACTCTCTCTCCCTCTCTCAGTTCTTCTAAACTTTCTTCTCTTTCCCTCCCCATTTCGTTTTCTTCTGTCTATCTTAGCGTGTATTTCTTTCTCTTATTTCAATGCTCACCCTCTTACCCCTCTGTCTATTCATTCTTAGACTTAATTTTCTCTTAATTCCTACCTACCTACCTACCTACCTCTACCTCTTTCTTCTGCTCTCTCATGCTCTGTCTCTTCGTTCTCTCTCTATTCATCGCCCACTCTATCTTTTTCACACACCACCTCTTTCTCCATTTATATCTCTATATCACAGAGTAGCATCAAGTCTATCATTCCTGTTGCTGCTTTTGCCTTTATAGCTGCAATTGCAAGTAATTTGCATGGCCAATGAGTGACAACAACAACAGCTTTACGGCTATAATATCACATGAACATTGTCATTATTCAATCAAACGAGCTCCCACCTCCAACCCCTTCACAATCCCTCCTCTATCACCCAATCATGCAACACCTACCCGACCCCCGCCTACACTTTAGCCCAAGTACGCGACAAGAGACGCGTGCAAATCGCGCACGTCTTTTGCCGCCTGCTGCTGGACAGAGTTTCCCAGTGGGTATGTGGGGGTTGGGGGTTGGGGATGTGAGCGTGCTATTCACTATTTTAGAGGACAATTTGCGCTAAGCTTAATGCAAATAGCAACTGACTTCACAGGCTAATTAATAATAGAGATGGCTGCATGTGTGTGCTCGTGACACGAGCAAACATGCCGATACTTAGTGAGTCACACAACGGAAAATACCTGGAAACCGAAAGGAATATACATTTATTATCTAATCTATGCTACGTACTATCAAAAAGAACTAAAACAAATGAATACACAAATATATACATACATATCCATAGTTAGATCAGCTTAAAAGCAAAATAACGATCACAAACATAATAATTAATATGATAATAATTGATTTTAAAAGATTCAATAGTTATCGATTGTCACGCGCCCATCGCTGATTGCCTATCGACGGTTATCGTTTACCAAGCAGCAAAACTCTTGTGAGCTTACGACTTTTAACACACACACACACTCACACACGTGCATATTTATTTATATACCATACACACACACACATACAAATCTTCTTTTGAGAACTTTATGATTATAATAAATTGATTTGTTTATGAATGCATGCAAATTTTTGAGGGGGGCAGTAAATACTTTAACTCGATTGCGCCTGTTCTCTAGAAGCAATCATTTTTTACGACTTCGGCAATACGAAACGGTCCATAAATTGGCCAATTCGTCGAGGTTTATCTGGGCATTATTGTATTTACCGCAATTTACGCTGTCAAACAGAGACTAATTTTGGTTCAGCTCAGCATATTGATATATTTTATATATATCTGTATATGTATGTGGGTGTATAGGCAGACAAATTTGTATCTTAAGTATACAAATTTATTTCGAATCTGGATGGCATAGATGTGTTTATATCGTTTACACTCAATTAGCTGACCATTGATTGAGAACAGATATTTTAGTTTTATGGCAATCACGATAACTTTGCATAAATATACTCTCTACGGTAGTCTAGAGAGGCGTATTTGCTTTGTGGGACTCTTGAAATTGATTGAAATAGATACTCCTCTGCTACTTCTTTTTTTTAAGAGCCATGTTGTGCCTTCCTCCTAGTCCCCAGATATCCACTATCAAGGTAATTTTAAGTTTCTATCGAGCTAAGCATTCCAAAATGAGTATTCGCTTGAGCCAATCCAATGAATCTGATGGGAGTTTTGCTTTTTTTAAAGATTTTTTTGTTTCACTTAATTTAAAGCTGACATTAACTTTGACTTTAGCTTTGCATTTCACATAAACTTTGACTCTGATCTTAGCGTTAGCTTTGTGTAGCGTCTTAGACTTGAACTTCAGCATATAACTACGCATTTGACCTTACTATTCAGTCGGAGTTTTAGTCGTTACCCATTATGGTGAATTGGTCATTGAGCTTCATTACATTTCAGTTACACGTACAATTTTAACAATAAGGTGTAATCTTAACATTAGCTTTACTTTAATTTGTCTTCAACTCTAACTTTGGCTTTAAATTACAATCTCACTTTTAACACGGGCATTAATAAGAAATTGTGATTGAGAGCTGTTAATTTCTTTAATCTATTGCTATTGAGATAAACATCTGACTATCTGCAAATGAGACGATCATAACTTTCGTCTTTTTAGCATTGACGCAAACATTTGAGGTTAGTTTTACGCATTCCAGCTGATATGCGTCTTTCGTCGCTTATCTAGCTGACATAAGCACATCCAAAGGCTATCAGAACTTACCTAGTATGCGTGAGTGTGTGTGTGTGTGTGTATTTGTGTGTGCGTGGGACGATAAGAAAGCCATTCATTACACAAGGAATGCGCGTATGGCGGCTCATGCTCTCTATGGAAACTGGAAAGGGGAGAACGGAGGAGAGGACAGAAGAGATACCTGTTATCAAGCCATTGGTTTTGGCTCGTTCTCTCTCTCTCTCTCTCTCTTGCCTCCCTCTGATAAGAGCGCTGGCGTCTTGGCATAGTTCTTTTCAAACTTTTGTATTCGTTTTCTTTGAACGTAATCGTAATCAGGCATTCGAATGATTTTTTACTTGCAGATTTCGCAGCGCACAAATCGCACGCCATTTTGTATTATGCTTCAGAAATATTACGAAACATTCTAGAGAGGGGCGTATTGGAGCAACAACAACAGCGATCATAGCAATAATCGATTAATCGATCGATCAATCAATTATCAGCACCAACAACAAGAAGAAGAAGAGAAGAAATCAACAAACAGTTGTAACACAAACACAAACGGAAACGGAAACGGAAACGAAAAACAAGTTTAATTCACTACACAACCTGAACGAGAAAGAGTCAAAAGTCTATATATATAGAGAGAGAGAGCGAGCGAACGGGAGAGGAAGTCAGAGAGTGTGACAGCAAGTGAGCGAGCGAGCGAGCCACGCCCCAACATGAGCAGCATGAAGGGCGGCTTCACAACACTCAATCGCTGGTTTGGCCGCAAAAAGGGTAAGTCTTTCCAGCTAGCTAATATCCCAGTAGAACTGATCATAGCTTACTCTCTCTTTCCCTCTCTTCTCTCCCTCTTGCAGACAAATCGGGCGTGGGCAGCGCCAACGGCAAGCTGTCAAAGTCAACCACACAGCTGCACCACATGTCCACAGACCAGGGCATTCACATCAACGAGGCTAGTCAGCTGGATTACAATCGCATCACCCCTCTGCCCGCAGCCACCAGCAACGCACCGTTCGAGCAGACCTTCCGCATCACCGTGCTCCTGCCCAAAGATCAGCTCTATGTGACCCGACTGGGCGCCCGTGTGCCACTCAGCAAGCTGCTCTCCCTGGTCTGCGACAACAAACAGCTGGATCCCGATAAATATGAGTTCCGCAATCCAGGTGAGCCTGATCTGAAAGCGATATATCGATCACATCCAGTAGAGTAGAGTAGAATAATTTGTTGAATATATAAGAGGAGAGTCGCAAATATCTGAGGGAATGTGTCGAGAGATAATCCAGCTAGGCTTTGCTTGTGCTTATCAGAATATTGATGTATTACAGGCATTCGAGAAGCTTCAATTGAAGTTACCAAACATATGTAGTGGATTGAAGTTTAAATGCCACAGCTAGCTGAATCTCAAATCCTGTTAACTATGAATCGTCGAACCACCAACAATCTATAGATCGATGGATGATAATCATTTCGATAGTCTTATAGAGTAATAAAGAAATGGTGCACGATTCTGGGCTTGATAGTCATAAAGAAAGTCCTTTGTATTGACTCCGGAAAAAATCCTTGCTTTTGCTTTTCTTAATTGTAGTATCTAGGGTTACTCTAAAGAATCGTATCTTATCTTTGCCCCGCTTGAAAGTGCTTATGATAAAGATCTTTACTCAATTAAAAATCGTCACGCCTTAGGGTATATGTAATTATATATAGTGTGAGTTACGAAAGCCCTAGGAAGTTCTACTAAGACGAGCCCAGTTTTTGTACCCATAAAAGTTAGTCCGTTTGATTAGGCAACTCACAGCTGTTCTTCCAACTTCTGTCAAACCTTTAAAAATCATATTTAAAGCGGTGCACTACCAGCACTACCTCTAGCACATATTGTGAAAATCTCCATTAGTTGAATAGAATAAGTTATATTTGAGCGACAAAGGAGCTTCAACTAATCAATCTCTCTCTTTCTCTTTCTCTCTCTCTTCCGACAGTGGATGCTAGTCAGGTGTACAGCTGCGAGTCAAGCATCGGAGCAGTGGGTCTGTCGGAGATACGTTTGTGCCACAAGTCGGAGTCCTACGACAGCTTCAATGCGGACTCCATGCTCAAGTTTCAGCGGACGGGCGGCACTCGGGATTCGCTGAGCAGCAGCTCCGAGTTCAGCAGCAGCCGGCACTCGCACTCCAAGCTGACGGCCAAGACGCCCAGTCCGTACAGCTCGAGCAACTCACTCAACTCCATGGACTCCACGGGCATGAACTACACGCGCACACCCGTGGTGCCGCCCAAGGCGCTATCCGTAGCACCGCCGCCGCGCAAGAAGCGCGTGGCGCCACGCCCACCCAGCCAGGTGGCCATACCGGAGCAGTCCGTAGCGCAGTTTAACGAGACGCCGACGCCGACGGCGACGCCGGCGCCAACTCCAACGGAGCCCGCCTATGCGGTCATTGTGAAGCGTCCACAGCTGTGCATGTCCACGCCCAACTTGGCCAGCACGCCGGAGCATGCAACGGAAGCGGAGACGCAGCCGTCGTTTGAGGTGGACTGCAATGGCAACAGCGCCAAGACCCTGGATGGCGGACACTATGCCACGCTGGAGCGCAGGCCCTACTCGCAGGCTTTGCCGGAGCCGACGCCGCGCAAACGTCTGCTGCAGCTGAAGAAGAAGACGGCGCCAGCACCGCCTCCAGAGTCGCCGGGACCGGCAGCTGAGGCGGGAGCTGAGGCAGCGACTGCGGCTGCAGACACCATATCACTGGCCTCCTCCACGACGGTGTCCATGACGGAAGTGCTGCCGGCAATACCGCAGCCAGCGCCGAGGATTACCACGCCCGTTCCAGTGGCCACATCGACAGCACCAAGAGTGCAGCAGCAGCAGCAGGAGTCGGAGGCAGTGCCTCCTGCACTGCCCACTACAGCAGCGCCCCAGATGCTGAGCAATGGCAGCCAGAATGTGTCCAAGGTGCTGTTGAACCGCACGCCCACGCCGGAGCCCCGCTCGCTGGGCAGCGCCACGGAGGAGGAGGAGGACAACAACGATACGGCCTCCAAGCAGGCGGACTCGGGCATTGGCGAGCCAGTGCCCTCGCCGCTGCCCTCCAGCTCGCCCTCGCCCGAGCCGGAGGTGCAGCCTCTGGCAGACCACAAAGCGCAGCTCGAGTCCAGCTCGGAGGAGGACGACGAGGCCATCAAGGTGTACAACTTTAAGACGTCCTGCAAGAGCTCCGTCAAGGTCAAGGAACTGGTGCTGAGCGCCCAGCAGCTGGAGACGGCGGCCGATGAGCAGCCCTCGCCCCTCTCCGACACGCCTCTGGCCCAGACGCCCAGCAGCCCGAACAGCGAGCTGACTTCGCTGTCCTCCTGGAACTATGCGGGTCCCATATCGCCGCCCCCGGACTTCTCGGACAGCGCGCAGTTCGCGGACCGACAGCGGCCCAAGAGCAGCGAAGTGGTCAACGAGCTGTCCTCGATCATACAGCAGCAGCGGCTGGACACGCTCATCCGGCAGGCGCCCGAGCAGCCGCAGCAGATCGAAGCGGCCAAGCCCAACCGGCTGGCCAACTTTAGCATCGCATCAATTAGCAACGGATCGAGCAACAAGCGCAACAGCAGCAACAACAGCAACAACAGTAGCAACAACAGCAACAACAGCAACAACAGCAGCAGCAGCAGTTCCCCAACCATCACACGCACCGACTCCTTTCAGTCGCCCAGGCACAGCCACAACGGCTCGTCCCTGGGCATGCGCCTGCGCAGCTCCTCGCAGCTGTCGCTCAACCGGCTAGAGCTGAACGGCCTGAATGGCGGCCTGCAGCAGCGGCGCTCGTCCAGCGAGCTGAGCATTGGCGAGTCGCCCTCGCTCCAGAGCCTCGAGCTCATCAAGACCATATTGAGCAACTCGCGCAAGAACAGCCTGGCCACAGATGCCGCCGACTCCACAGAGGCGCGACAATCCCAACTGGCTGAGTCTGAGAAACCAAAGAGCAGATCGACTGCGTCGCCCACAGCCAAGCCGGTGTCAATGGACCTGACCACGCCTGCAAGTCCACTTGAGTCCACAGTGGCGTCCCCAACCATAGTGACGCCTAAGGCCGTGCCTGTCAGCACAGTCGTGTCCCACACAAATGAGCACACATCCGTAGCTAAAGAGGCTGTGCCGGTGCCGGTGCCTGTTCCGACAGTCGAGCCCGCAGCTGACGCTACATCCGCACCGTCAGCTGTCACTGCAGCTGTGGCCACTGCTGTGCCTGCAGAGAAATCAACGGCTATAGCTACAAAGGTGCCGCTGGCTCAGCCTGTGGCTGCGCCCACATCTGCTAGCAAACTGGAGTCACCTGTGTCCACACCTCCAGCTAATCCCCAGGCAGCGGTGCCCATTGCAACTGCCCGCAAGGCCTCACTGCAGGAGGCACCAACGACAGAGCCCGAACCTAAGCCTGAGCCCGAACCCGAGCCAGAGCGAGAGCCCGTGCCTGAGGTGGTGCCAGAGCCAGCGGCCAAGCCGCTGCCACAGACGTATCGCTACTCCGGCCCGCCCAGCATCAACTTTGCCACGTGGAGCGAGCGTCCCAAGTCGCAGGTGGCTATCAAAAACGAGGGCGACTACATCTATGGCGGCGCCAGGGCCGGCACAGCACCAAAGCCCGCCACGGCACCCGTCAAGCTGACCATTGAGGTGGCCTCGCCGATCCTGCGCATGGGCATTCCGCGCAAGGAATACCACGTGCCCATCACGGTCAAGCCGCTGCGCGACGACAGCCAGGAGCAGGAGCGCGCGTCGCCCGAGCCGGAGCAGGAGAAGCCGCCCGTGCAGCAGGAGGTCATGGTCAAGCCCTCCACGCTGCCACGTCCGGCGAAGAGCAATCGCTTCACGCTGCCCGCCAGTGTCCAGAGCAACAGCAACAGCAACAGCATCAACAACTACAACAACAACAGCAACAGCAAGAGCGGGACAACCAATTCATTGCCACGGCCCATTTCGACGCTGGAGAAGGTAGCGACGCCAGCAGCGCCCGTGGAGCCGGCGGCAGCGCCCTTTGGCCAGAATACGCTGAGGCGCACGGGCTTCAAGGAGCGCATGCTGGCCAAGGAGCAAAAGGAGCATGAGCAGGCTTTGAGCGTGCGCGTCTCTGTGAACGGAACAACAAGCCCAGCACCAGTGTCAGCACCGGTAGCAGCACCGGTAGCAGCAGCGGCACCAGCAGCGGCAGCAGTAACGACAGCGCCAGCAGTGAAGCCAGCGACGCCAACGCCAGCGGCAACGCCAACGTCGCCTTTGATGCCAAAGCTGAGGAGCACCAAAGTGGAGCTGAAACTGGAAACAGTCGAGCCAAAGCCAGCGCCAAATGCGCTGCAAGTGAAGCTGCGTCCCGTTAGTTACATGGCCAACAAATCGACAGCCACGCCCACGCCCACTGCTGCTGCCTCTGCCACTGGCACGCCCTCGCCGCCGCCCCCGCCGCCAATGCTGAGCAAGGCAAAAGCGATGCCCAAACTGAAGGCAACAACGCCAACGTCAGCGTCGCCGTCGGCAGATCCGCGGGATCAGCTGCTCGAGGCGATACGCAACTTCAAGCGCGAGGAGCTGAACCGTGCCTGAGCGAAGTAGAGGAAGCATAGAGAATACACACATAGAAAATACCGAAACGAAATGCACAAAGCGAATGGCGCAAAATGTTATCAATTCAATTCAACTTTTTTTTTCTGTTTTCGATTTTGATTTGCAACTTTTAATTTGTTTGCTTTTATTTTAATTTATGCATTTTATGATTTTTGTGTAAATGTAAATAATTAACAAGATCTGGCCGATCTTGTACATTGAAGTCCAAACAATATGCACATTTTTTTTTTCTAATGTTAGTAACAATATTTGTTGTTTGGCGCGCTTTTGAATAACAACACAAAAGAATATATATATATATATATGAATATATAACTATATATACACATATATCAATTTTTTTAACTATTCTTAATACTTGTTATCAACTATGTAATTGTATGGCTCTACTTTTTTTTTGTAACAAAAATACTTTGTTTTAGCTTTAAGCACAAGAACCCAAAACAAAATGAAAGAAAAGAAAAGAAAAGAAAAGTGAGAAATGCGAGAGGAAAAGGCAAGTGAATGTAAACGATATTTGTCTATATCATATTCTGTATATCATAGTGAATTATAGTAACCAATTTTCTAACCAATGGGACTGGTCTACTTAGTCGTGTCAAAAAACATAAGCAACTATAACAAAAGTTAATCATAAAATTTAACCAACAACTAATAGCACAAATAGCAAGGCGCGCGCATGAATTGGAGCGCTAATTATGCTTATAAATTATTATTAATACATATTTACACACACCCACATATACATAAACACACGAACACAAATACATATATGTACTGTGCGCTTAAAGTGCATATTTTATTGATACATTAATAAATAAAACGCATAAAATGACAAAAAAAAAAGAACGAACTTTTTAAATTCTAACTTTGAATTAACAGGAAGTAGTGTATGGGCACCACCGCACGCTACTTGGCAGCACTGACTGAACCAAGACCGATATTTATGTTCGACCAATGAATATCGAAAGAATTACGACGTTACAATATCGTGTATTTACATCAGAAGTTGAGAAATAACAGCCAGTGTGCACTAGTTTACATAAGACAATAATATTGTCTATACATACACTAACCAGTGGATAGTGATACATATTAAATCTAAAAACAGCACAGGTTTATTTAAAAAGCGCGCCCAAATCCTTATATTGTCGATGTCACAATTTACTATCGTATAAAATACAAACGTATCGATAGCTGCGCAATGCGTGTTCACTTTCAGCGCTGTCTTGCATACGACCATCGATGTATCGATAGGCATTGTATAATTTTATTTGTTGTGCTGAAAATCAGCAACGGGCAAGTCGAAAACTTTTGGAGCAATGGCTCAAATCCTGCTGAGAAACTTCACACGAGCCGGTAATGCGGCGCTCTTAACAAAAGGCACCAGCTGCAGCTCCATCACAGGGACAAGCGCCGAGCCCGGCAGCTGTCAGCTGCACACAACGCCGGCATGCTGCGAGATTAGGAAACTGGCTCGACTGCGCGTGGTGGACAACAGCGACCTGGGCAAGCGTGCCATGGCCGAGGGTCGGCCACCGCGATGCATCCATGTGTACAACAAGCGGGGCGTTGGCCTGATCGGCGACAAGGTGCTGGTGGCCATCAAGGGCCAGATGAAGAAGGGCATCCTGGTCGGCCTCAAGCAGAAGCAGCGCATAAAGCAGCCCCAGTTCGACAGCAACAATCTGGTGCTCATCGACGACAACGGCTCCCCGCTGGGCACACGCATCCACGTGCCCATTCCCACGGTGCTGCGGACCATACTGAAGGAGAAGACGTTGGCCAAGGGCGCCGACTACACGAAAGTCCTGGCCATAGCCAGCCGTTACGTTTAACTGTACAAAGGATATATATAATTATGTATAAATAAATAAATAAAACATGATTGTTCTTTATAGTAATAAGTAGTATATTGTTTATAATGTAGTTTCTCTTATTATTTCTCATTTTTTAGTAGTAGATCCCTAACGTAAGTGTGTGTGAGTGTGTCTGTTTGTGTGTGTGTATATATATATATTTAGATGTATGTACATATGCGCGTTTCACTTTAGTTAGTTTACAATAATAGTCGTGGTTGTTTTTGCGTTTGTTTAAATGATAACAGAAATGCACATTAGAAGTTGCCTCAGGCCGAGCAGTTGTCGGGCAGAGCGAGACAGCTAATCTTGTCTCCCTCTCTCTCGCGTTCAGTTGCTTCAGGCTAAGCTCAAAGTAAAGCAGCGAAAAGAGACGACAAGGAAGAGCGAGAGAGCGCTAATCTCTTGTCCTGCTCACATTCAGATTCCATACTCCTCTCCCGCTCTCTCTCCTGCTTAGTGTGGCCTTGAAGCATTTGTTTCATGCGTTCCATTCATAGTAAGTACAGGTACAGCCTCCTCCTCCTCATCGTCATCGTCATCGTCATCCTCGTCCTTCCATCTCCATCCAACTCCTTCCTAGCTCAACTTATATCCTCTTAGATGTTGCCCGCGCTGTTGTAGAACTGAAAGTTATTGTAGTTGACCGGCGTCTTGGGACTGGGGCACATGTAGAGGAAGTCATCGTTCTGCAGCTGGGATTGGGTTAGATTCGGTTCGCTGGCACTGCGATGAATCTTGGGCAATGTGCGGAGCATATTCTCCAGCATGTTGAGCAGAGGCCGAAACAGCGGTCGCTCCTTGGGATTGTATTTGATGCAGTCCTCGGAGAGACGTTTCAGCGCCTGCGGTGCATCGGATCGCACCTGGGTCATGTCGGGACGCAGCAGACCGCGTCCGACCATAAACAGAATCTGATCCTTGTTGCTGATGTTGCGATAGGGCAGGCACTCGGCCAGCAGCTCGTACATGACTATGCCGAACGCGTAGACATCTGATTGAAAGGAATAGGGATTCTGTTCCTGCATGCGTATCACCTCCGGTGCCATCCACAAAATGCTGCCCGTTGGCTGATTCGCTTGCTTCTCGCCCGACCAGCGCGTCTTGGCGGTGGCCAGGCCGAAATCGCCAATCTTCACGGACAGATCCTCGTGCAGGAAAATGTTGTTCGTCTTGAGATCCCTATGCGTGGATAAAGAGAGATCGGGAATAGCGGGGCGATAGTTAGTTTCCATGTATTGTATTATATCATATATTCCAGTGACGCACCTGTGTATTATATTCTTCGCATGCAGATAGTCCATGCCCTGAGCCACCTGCCTGCCAATGTCGATGAGGGTGTTCAGCTTGAACTTCGTCTCGTTGACATGGACGTGCTTGTAGAGGCTGCTGCCTTCGCACCACTGGGTGACTATGGCCAGCGAGGGCTTCGAGACGCAGCCCATGAACAGCAGAATGTTGCAGTGGCGCGTCTTCTTCAGCATGGCCACCTCGTTCTTGAACGCCTGCAGCTGGGCCGGGCTCGGCGTCTTCACCTTGAGCGTCTTCACCGCAACGGGTCCATGCCAATGGGCGCGATAGACTGTTCCAAACGAGCCCGAGCCGATGCGTGGCCCAATCAAGATCTCCTCTGCTTGGATGTTCTATACGCGAATATATACCAAAATCGAATTCAGATTAGCTAGATCTCGGATCTACACGGCATCGCTACACTGCAGCTCACCCAATTCTCTTCCGAGTTCTTGGCATCACGCGAGAGCAGATTCTTGTTGCTCTCGTCGGCGGATCTGGCCCGGGGTCGATTGTGCTTCAGCGTGCTGGTGGGCGACGATTGCGTCGAGTTCGAATGATCCGTGCATGGATGCTGCAATGGGGCAAACAGAGAAGGAGAAACAGAAACAAAAAAAAAAAAGAGAGAAAGAGGAGAAGAGCGCGGAATAAAACCAAAAAGCGAGCAACATAAAACAAAAACAAAAATCACGTGTGTTAGTAAACAGATCCAAGCCAAATAAATGTTATATACTCTCTATTCCTATCCGCTCAACCTTCCACCTATTTCCCACTCACCCCAGAACTCTTTTGTATTCGTAATCCCATGACATCCATTACAGATTCTATTCCATTTGGCATTACTTTCACAAGACTTTATATACGTTTGTGATACTTTTTGATAGGGTATAAATGGAATTCTCTCTCACTTGGCAAATATCTATCGACAAACTACACTTGTAAGGGAAATTCCTTTACGATCCAGTAAAAGCAATATTGTATGGAATGGTTTAACGATAAGCCTCATAGAGTTCTATAGACAGTTTAAGTGGAATTCTTTCACACTTTGTTTATAATTAATGAGAGCAGCAAATGATAAAAGTGGAGCTCATTTCTATACTATTTTTATATATTATAAAGTTAGTTTTGAATTGAAATCCATTCAACTTTTTATAGCTTCAGCATAAACAACTTTGATCGAATCAGTTGCACCTATATTTCACCCACGCAAGTGAATTTAGGAGCTACAATAAATTATAAATTGAGTTTGAACTAAGGTTGAAGTCTTTATATCCTGATGAACCCAAAGTCTAATATCCAGCATTACCGAAAAAAGAGACAGAGTGAGGTTAAAAGACGATATACTTGACTTTGTAGTATCGGATAAATGGTCCACTACAGATCTTTCACTTCATGTTCAGTCAGTCAAATGGCTTCTACATAGATATCTATCATTGTATTGTCTCTTAGCCAGCTAGGACGTACCCTCACATTGACATCCTTTAGGGAATTCAACAAGCAATGGTCAACTGAAATCTGGCTAGAGTCTAGTCGTACCCAGATATCAATGGGTTATTCAGATTATATATAGATAGGTAGCCCCTCTAGAGTTATCCACCAGCATATGCTGGCCATCTCTAGGTGCTCGACATCCACTTACCGGCAATGGGGGTCTGGCTTGCATGATGAGGCTGCGCTGCGTGTCGTTGGTCAGCGGGCGGATGCTGTTGATGCAGACATTGGGCGCCGAGTTGGAGCGGTCGTCCTGGCTGATGCGCGGCGGTCGGCCCTGTCGGTTGGCAGAAGGTTTAGAGCTGCTGTTGTTGGTGGTTGTTGTGGTTGTGGTCGTGGCGGTGCTGCTGCTGCCGCTGCTGCTGCAGCGACGGCTACTCACATTGAAGCGGACAGCATTGCTGCGACCCACGGGCAAACCCACCGAGTTCTCCGGATACGATGACAGCAGGCGCTCGTAGTAGCTGTCCACGGAGAAGGGCTGGCAGAGCATGGGCACGCGGCCGGCGCAGCGCTGATGGAACCGGAAGTTGCACTGGCTGCAATAGAAGCCCGTGAAGAGCAGCCGACGGCAGCCCTCACAGAAGACGATCGAGAAGAAGGTTTTGCGTATGAACTGGTGCTTGATGTGCGGCCCCAGCGGGAACTTGTCCAGCAGCCGCACATAGATCTCCTCCACGTGGAGCGTCCCAATGTCCGTGTTCCACGGTATGATATGTCGGCCGCTATGCGGCGTCGTGCTCACCTCGCACATGAACGGCTCCAGCTGGCGCAGCGTGAGCGCCTTCATCAGTGCATCGCACAGCCGAGTCCCAGCCACCACCTCGACGGAGGTGCGCTGCTGGTTGGGCAGATGGGCGCGCAGCAGCACCTTTGGCTGCCGGGTCAGGGTGCCGCACTGGCTGCCCGACCCGGTCTCGCCCGGCGTCTGCTCGTGAGCGTGCCTGGCCAGCTGGCGCTGTTGCTGGAGGATTTGCGTTTGGTTTTGATAGTGTGGCTGATCCGTGCGATCCGCACCTAATGCCGACTGTTGTTGCTGCTGCTGCTGTTGTTGTTGCTGTTTGGCCTCACTTTGGCTTTGGCTCTTGGAATCGTCGTCCTGTTGCAGAGCATTCAATTGCTCCATTAACTCATGCTCCTTGGCCTTCAGCTCGTGCAGCTTGGACGTCAGCTCCTGGTATTCTATACGAGGAAAGAAAGAAGGGAAATCGGCAGTGAGCAATTGTGAGAGTGCGTTGGGTATTGAGAATCCACCTGTTAAGTACATAGCTGGCGGCTCCTGAAGGTTGGCGAATTTCGCATTCAATGCGTCGATGTTCTCCCTCGTCACATGGATGACCAGCTGGACATTGTGAAGCTCGTCGGCAAGCGGATCGTAGACTTCGCTGTCGCTCTCCGGCGATGAGTCGGTCGACATGGCGGCGACGACTCCAAATGGCGCTCACCTGCGTCCAGGTGATTCGTTTGACAACTTTAACACCTCAGCTCCTACAGCTGCCTGACCATGACCCTGACCCTGAACTTTGTTGCGGCTGCGGCTGCTGCTGCTGCTGCTGCTATTTTTGCTTTGATTATTAGTTTTGGTCAGTTGTTTGTTTTGCGCTTGCGTTCAGAATTTGCTCGATTGACACTGGTTGACACCCACGTTCGCATCCGCTTCCACATCTAAATGCACAAGCACAAACACTACCAGCTGAGAGGCAACGGCTGCTGCTGGCAGCCAGCGGCTGCATTTTTTCACTCGCCCGACTTTTAATTGATTAAAACGCAGTCCGCGGATGCTGTTTCTTCTTCTACTGCTGATTCTGCTTCTGCTTCTACTTCTGCTGCTGCTGCCTCTGCTTCTTCTGCTGCTGCTTCTGCTGCTGCAGCTGCTGCGTTGCGTATATTTTGGAGCCGATAAATTCAAGTTCTGAGCTAGCTCGATTGTGCAAGTCGTGAAGCAGCTCAAGCGGGACATTTATCGATATACCGGAATACATCGCATTGCAAAAAATAAAAAACGCGCGAAAATTTTTAATACTTGCACACATCCCGAATTAAGTAAATATATTATTAATTAACAGTTTCCTTCATATATTACTGTACAATATGCGAAATAGTTAAGTTAGCAAAAAAAAGGGTCAATATAAGATTCGTATAAGACCAGTTGAGTTACCAATTCAAATGAACCAACTGCATTCTTATGTAAATATCGCCAGAACATCTGATAATGGTACATCGATATTCATAAATATTTAATGAACCTTGATTTTTTGGTGCGAGTCTCCATTAAATTATTTCTTAACTTTCCAAATAAGCTAATGGCATGTACACTTTATATGATTTCATATACAATAGTTTGATATGCGCACACGAATCACATTTCACTTGTATCGATAGTGGTCGTTCTTAAACTTATCGACTTGGGTTTCTAGCATCCCTAATTTTGCTGACCAACACACATTGATATTTTCGCTGTACGCAAACGTTTGCAGTTTCAGATTGCTCGGCCAAAAAAGTCACTTAAATGTGCAAAATTAATGCACAATATTAACACTAATATCTAAACTGGAGTCATGGACGAAGGTAAGGTAGTGTGCGCCCGTCCTGGGCATTCCACTTTGGCTCAACAATCCCATTAAATTCATCTGAACTTGTGTGTATATCTTTCTGTCTCTTTCGCGGCGTCTTCAATGCTCGCTTGCTGTTGCTCTATTAGAATATTCAACGGCGTCTTCCGCCGGTGGCGCCGGCGGCAAAAAGGCCGGTGCTGGCAAACAGCACAATACGCTGCCACTGTGGGGCAATGAGACCTCAATGAACCTCAATCCCCTGATTTTGGCCAACATACAGAGCTCCAGCTATTTTAAAGGTAAGCCAAACTAACCAAAATTTACCCGCCAAAAAACAAAAAAGAAAAACAGAGGCACGAGAGATATACAATTTGTTGTTGCTTTCGCCCGCACAGTTCATCTATTCAAGCTGAAAACATACCATGAGGTCGTCGACGAGATCTACTACCAAGTCAAGCACATGGAGCCCTGGGAGCGTGGCTCGCGCAAGACCTCCGGCCAGACGGGCATGTGCGGCGGTGTGAGTTTATGAAATGTAGCGCTAATCGTTGGCGATAATATTTAATCCGTTGATTAAAGTGACAAGTGCAGCACGATATGCTAATGCTTTTCGTTTGCAGGTACGCGGTGTTGGCGCAGGCGGCATCGTATCCACCGCCTACTGTCTGCTCTACAAGCTCTACACGCTCCGTCTGACGCGCAAGCAAGTGAACGGACTACTCAACCATACAGACTCAGCCTACATTCGGGCACTAGGTAGGTGGTTGGTAAGTCGCATGAGTTCAGCCGTGTCTCACTCGTTGCTTGCTCCTGCTCCACCCGCGTCTTTATCTGTCCCACTCTCCCTCTATCTATGTCAGTCAGTACGCAGCTCATTTGATCCAGTTGAGTTTCAACATATCAATTTTTATTATTTTCTTAGAATTGCAATCAAATTCATAGACGTGTTTATATCATAAACAATATAAAGTTATCATATTTTTATTGAGAATAATTGAACACTGATAGTTATACCATGATATTGTATACAAATATGTTTATGTTATATTATAACCATGATTTGCGATGCCATATGGCATATACAGTATACCCTAGATTCGCTTAAATACAGTGTTCCAAAGTTTGCCAATAGCTCACCAATTTGATCTTCATAATAGATAAATCTTTGCATTATGTTATATATATTGAATATGTATGAACATTAGTTATACCATATATATTAGTCATATACGTGTTGGGTTAGTTCACTCTTCGATAGTATTTTTCCTTATTACAAACTCAATTAATACTAATTATGATCTCGCTGAGCTGCGTGCTATCCTCTTCTTATTTATGACTGTGTGTGTGTGCTCACTAATAAGTAATTGTGGTTTTTGTGTCAATTGTCTTTAGGTTTTATGTACTTACGCTATACGCAGCCGCCGGGAGACTTGTATGACTGGTACGAGGATTATCTGCAAGACGAAGAGGAGATCGACGTCAAAGCGGGCGGCGGCCAGGTGAGTCAACTGTATGAGCCACCAATCAATATGCACAACGAATTCCTTCAATTCTGCAATCGCGTACACATTCGACTAATCAACATTCTCTATTCGCTTCTCGGTGTGTGCCCGTCCAGGTGATGACTATTGGCCAGATGGTATATCAGTTCATGACAAAGCTGGACTGGTTCTCCACGCTCTTTCCGCGCATTCCCGTGCCTATACAGAAGCAGATCGAGAAGCGGATCGAGCAATACTGCCGGGAGCAGGGTATCACGATCAGCCAGCTGAGCACGGGTCGGGGCAACGGTGCGGCGGCAGCTGCGCTCGGCTCTGCCGCAGCCGTGGCGACAGGCTGTGATGACTATGAAGGCGGTGGGCGTGGCCATGGTGCGGCACGTTCCGGCGGAGGTGGCTATCCGCCTGCCAACTATCGTAATGATCATGACGATCGCGACTACTATGGAGCGCCAGCATCTGGGTCATCGTATGGCCGCAGTCGCTGCTACGACGATTACCCACCGCCGGCGCTAGCCTCCTCGATGCTGCCGTATGGCCATGTCGAGCGCGAGAAGGACTATGGGGAGCGGGGCGACCGCGGCGATCGTGTCGAGCGGCGTCGCAGCAGCAAGCACAAGAAGAAGCACAAGCACAGACAAAACTCGCGAAGCCGCAGTCGCAGCCGCAGCAAGAGTCGTCATCGTCACGATCGCAAACGCGAGGAGCGTGGCAGCCGTCATCGGTACAACGATCATAACGATGAACGCGAGAAGGATAAGGATAGGGAGCGCGATCGAGAGCGGGAGCGGGAGCGTGATAGGGATAGGGAAAGGGAACGGGAGCGCGATCGGGACCGGGACCGTGACCGTGACCGTGAGCGGGATCGTGAACGGGACCGGGAGCGGGACCGGGAGCGACGCCATCGTTGACACTGACGAAGTTGTTTTTCTTTAGCAAACTGAATATTGTTTCTTAATATGTAGAACACTTGATTTATTATTTGTAATGACATTTTTTTCTACAATCCCACTCCTTCCCTGCCCTTCCTCGTTCACCACTTCATTGCGGGCCAGTGTAATGCAAGTATACGACTCGCATTCAACTGGACTTTTACTCAGGTTAACAACAGACTCACACACACACACATACACAAGCAAGTATGCATACGGACAAGCATTATGGCTATATTTTGTAATTCATAGCTCTTAACTTTTAACGCTGAATGTACATTTTTCAAGTTGTGTTTTTAATGCAAAATAAAAAAAAACACCTGTTTAAGGTTTACGATCGTTCTTACTAACAATATGTGAAAAATGGTTAGAAATTCGATTTGAAAATTGAAAGAAAAGAAATTGCACATCAAAAAATATTTTGGAAGATTTTTGATGTGTACAGTGAATATTAATTTTATTTTTGTTTTAAATAACTATAATTAAGTACTTGTGAAAGAAATATTTCAAAATGTGTTAAAATATTTTTGAATAAATATTTTTTTTATATGTATATATAAATTTTATTTTGTTATTATTTTATTAAGCTCTGCTTTATTCTGAGACTTGATGCTCTTATTATCTTAGTGCTGTAATAATCTTAGATCTAGATTTTCTTTATTACTACTGTTGTAAAATCTTTTACGTTTATCTGATTTCCCGAAGATGCAGAGGATGTATGTAATCTTGTAATCTTCTGTTGCTAATATTCAGATTATGTGCTAGGTGATTTGAATACGCTGAGAGTTTATTCGCATACCTGAAACTGTGTTGCTGAATAAGTTCCATGAGAGTTTCAATCTGTAAGTCTCTATGGAACATCGAATTTTCAACAAGCCAGCTATATTCGTAGTTTCCTTCCTATAGTTGTCTCTCTTCTCTTATATTCCTTACATTTCGGTTACAACCCTCCAGATGGAGCCTTACTTTTGTGGAACTCGAAATTAAGAATCCTAGTAATCCATCCGAACATAGCCTCTCAGTGGCAAAAATGCTGAATTGCGCCCTAAAGCCGGCTACGCTTGGCCTGTAAGCTGGCAATGCTTTTTCGTATGTAAGACTGGCAATGCTGCTTGCGCCTGTAAGCGGGCAAATCTTTAGCAAAATGATCTTCGGCCTATGACGGCCATTCTGGTTGTTAAATATTTGACAGCTAGTTTAACGGGAGATGCTAACGAGAGCAGGGAAAAGAAAAAATGTTAAATTTAACAGTAGCATGCGAAAACGAGCGTTAAAGCAAATAGAAAAGGCAAACAATACACAATTACACACACACAGCCATATAAATTTGTATGTATGCACTTGTGTTTATGTATAAAAATAGGCAATTGACAGAAGAGTGCGAAGTGTGCGTTCAATGAATTAAAATTAATATTTAACTAGCTAAAATGCGCGCCCAAAATAAATAAAATGAACACGCGTGAATCTATGTATGTATGTATGTGTGTGTGTGTGTGTGTGTGCTTTAAATTATATTTATATGCATGCGCTAGTATTTGTGCATCGGCCACAGAAGCTAGCCTAGTTTATTAGCTAGCGGCGCAGAGCAGAAGCAGAGCTAAGTCGAGTCGAGTCGGGCAGAGCTGAGCTGAGCAGAGCAGAGCAGAGCAGAGCAGCTTAAACACCGGGCAAGCCTCCAATGAACCACGCCTCAGGCCCCGCGTGGCCCGCTAAGCCGATGTGTGAGAATTTGAGTCTGTTTGAGCTTAAGTCGGAACGAAACAAAATAAATAAATAAAAAAAAAGAAAAAAAGAAAACAGTTGCTTGCGCACAGTGAAACGCGAAGCAAGCGCCGCCAACGTCGCCGCGTTCTCTTGTCCGCACGCTCGCTCGCTCGTCAACGTACGCGTCAAACGTGTTGCCGACCGTTACAAAAACGAAAAAAATGTATATGTATACATATGTGCATACAAAAAATAAATAAAACTAAATAACAACAACAACGAAGAAAAGCAATCGAAACGAAACGGCAAAAACGCAAAAGAAAAAGCTGCGAGCCAAATAGCTAAAAGAGTTAAAATGTAATTTGCATGTGTTTTAAACAGCTGCTAAATTCAATATCTAAACACATACACATACACAAGCACACACACATACAGTGGCAGCACCAGCGACAGCGACAGAAGCAGAGGCAGAGACAGGCTTTAAAGTGTTTGCAATTGATCAATGTCAGCGCATGGGAAAATGCAATGAATGCAACAGCCAGGGCTGCTGCAGCAGTTGCACAACCCGGCTCGTACCGCAACCGCAAACAATTTAAGTTCACATTAATTGCCTGTCAAACATAGTAAGCAACTACACACTTGATATAAACCACAAATATATACATACATACATACATACATATGTAGTTACAATTCGCAAGTGGTATTTATATGGCTGCCGTATTTGCTAAAGCCCAATTTGCTTAGGAGCGAGCGAGCGAGCAAGGGAGCGCGCCAGCCCTGGCAACGATAAACGCAGAGCGTACAATGTGCGCGTGCGTGTGCGCGTCAAACGCTTGCTCTGGCCATTTTCGTGTGCAATAAACATAAAGCTAAGGCTAAAGTGTGAAATAGATGTACACACTTATGCATAAATGAATACATATACACAAGTACACGCATGCTCGCATGAATATGTACATGTGTACATTCATTGTACGCGCCCTCCCTCTCAACAGCATTCATTGTGGAAGCGATTCATTGAAAGTTGACTTCAATCGGTTACTGGGCCAGCAGCAGAGTATAAGAGCGAGAAAAAAAGAGAGAGAGAGAGAGAGAGAGAGAGAGGCTGTTAGACTGATTATAAGAGCGCGCTTATGTTATCCTTCAGTTTTCTTAGTGTTAGCCATTTCGTCAATTACATTGACGTAATGCAATTCGCCGTTCAAGCGAAACACAAATACAAACACACACACACACCACACACAGAGAAATACGCATACATACATAATTGCCAATACATACAGTTCGGCGTCTATCGCAGGTGTGTTGCCTAAAGTGGTTTCCATTTCGCAACGAGACAACGGGACGGTGGCAATCGGCGTCACATCAGCGTCAGCGGCGACGTCAGCGTCTTGTCAAAAATTGCACTTTGCTTGTTCTGTTTGCTGTTGTCTCTTCATTTTCGTTATTTGTTATTTATGCCGCTTGATGGGGCGGCACTTTAGCAGTCAAGCATGCGTCGCTGCCGATGCCGCCCACAGGTTTCATGACTGATCGGGAGTGTTTGCACACTCACACTCAAACTCTCTAACACACATACACACACTCTGTCATATTTTGGCGCCCTTTTTTCTCTTCCCACTCTCTCTCCCTCTCTCTATTATTCTTGTTCCTTCTGTCGTCAATCTGCCTCGTCGCTAGATACTGGTCGCTGGTCGCTGGTCGCTGGTCGCTGGCCGCGGCTGCGTCTGCGTCTGACAAATAATTACGCGTCACGCCGCCGTCGACGTCGCGACGTCCGCGGCCCCTGCCACTGACGTCATAGCCAGCACGGCGCGAACAAAGTGCGCAACGAATCACAATGGGCCACCGCTCGCGAATCGCTGGTGAAATTGATATTGAGATGACATTACCTCTCCATTTACCACATGTTATCGATCATTGTCAATGCGATTGTCGCCCCGATTGCGCTCATTCGCAAACGCTTTCTTTCGCACCATCTCATCCACAGCCATAGCCAAGGACTGAACTCATCATTAAACAGCAGTTAAATGCGAATAGCTTTGCCAACCACAAAGAGTGCTAAATAGATGACTTTCAATTTTGACGGTAGATAAAAAGTCGAGACAAACTTAGATAATGACGTCTCAGTTGTTGATAATATTATATGGCTCTATGTATCAATAGATAATAAGTACAAAAATCATTTCCTCCAGTCATTTTGTGATCGTTGTGCAACAAATTCTAAAAATATACACATACATATGTACATATATTAGATGTTTCATTTTAGCGCAGCTCGTAATATATGTGATTTGCGTCAGCTGAAGTTTTCTATTTTTCGCTACTAAAACTCATTGTTTCTGTTATAGAATGATGTTTGAGTCACATTTCATACGTCAATTGGCGAATTTCGTTAATTAATGCTGCGCGAGAATGATGTAAAATTATATGAGCTGCGAACCAAGAGCGTGATCCACTGTGCGTCAGCATATGAGAACGCGACGTCTGTCAGTCTGTCAGTCGCTGTGTATGTATGCGTCTCCTTGTCTGTGTCTCCCTCTCTCTCTCACTCTGTGTGTGTGTGTTGTGTATGTGTGTGTGTGCTTTTTTGTGCTTAAATGCAATTACGCGCTCAAGTTAAGAAAACTAGCAAAGCAATTGGAGCGCAGCAACAAAAACGAAATACGAGTATAAATAAATAAATAAGCAGCAATAAGTGTGTGCGTGTATTTGTTTGTTTGTGTGTGTTTGTATGTGTGCGGGATCATTGCACATTGCGTCAACGTTTCAAGATCACACACAATTCCAATTCCAATTCCAATTTCAATTCCAATTCTGCTTACAATTGCAGCCAGCAATAACAGTAGCAGCAGCAGCAGCAGCAGCAGCAGCAGTAGCCGTAGCAGCAGCAGCGATAGCCGCAGCGGCCGCATCAAAGCAGTCAGCGTCACTGATAGCCGCAGCGGTGGCGGTCGTGTAAGCGGGCAATGAGCAAGTACGAATATTCAATAGAACGGGATAAACACCATCAGCGCCAGTGGCAACACCTTCTACATCAAGAGCAGCAACAGCAGCAGCAGCAGCAGCAACAGCAGCAACAACAGCAACAACAGCATCAGCAGCTGCAGTCGCAGCAATATCATTACCAGCGTCACGCTGTCGCTGTCGCAGTTGCCGTCGCTGTTGCTGTCGCTGTCGCCGTTGGCGTCGCTGTTGAAGACCGTGTTTATAGTCAGAGCGACAGTTAAGCGACGGCAGCGGCAGGTGTCATTTGAATTTGAGTTGCGCGGACGCGTTCAAATCGAAAGCTCGAGTTTATAACGCACGCGACGCCGACGCGACGTTAACGCTGACGTCGACAGCGATGAGTGCGCGCCGCGATGGTCAACAAAATGCCGCCGACGCCGCCGCCGCGTCCGAAACTGAAATCGTAACCGAAACCAAAACTAAAACCGAAACCAAACCCGAAACCGATTCAATGCTCAAGATAATGACTGCGACGCCGGCATCAGCGACAAGAGCAACGACAACGGCAACGGCAACGGCAACGGCAACGACATCAGCGTTGACGGCGCTGACAACGGTTAACGCTCAAAATAAATGCGCGACGGCAGCGCCAACGACTTTTAGTTATCTGAGAGCAGCGAAGCGTTGCGCACGCCTCGAACAGACAACAGTCGCAGCACCGAAAGCACAATCGCAAGTCCAAGCAAAAGCACCAGCACCAACAGCAACAGACGAAGAAGAGGAAGCTTTCCCGAAAGAGAGCACAACAATAACAGAGACAGACATTCCATGTGAACGACAGCTTTGTCTCGCTGAGCACAAGGCGCAACTGCGCGCAGCTTTTTTCCAGGATCTTAACGCTTTTACAGCGCAACAACAGCAGCCACAGCCACAACGGCGACTTCCAGTTAGAGAGATCGAAGCGGAAGCTTTTCGTTCCAGGACGCCCATACAGCAGCTTATTGAAAAGTTTCAGGCAATGATTGTGCAGCAGCCAGCAGCAGCGGAGGCGCCGGGACAGCTGAAGCCAGCTGTGATTGCGAGCAGCGCTGCCAACTCGGACGAGGGCTGCAATGCGGGCGGCATCAGTCCATGCAGCAGTGACAATGAGTGCGACGCCGTTGCCCGGCGTAAGCCGAAAGTGACGCGCTGCGCGAGCAGCGACTCGGCGCTGGGCCTGGAAGTGGACGACGTCAATATGGAGACGCTGCCGTCGCCGCAGCGACGCATGACATTAACAGTTACCGATTTGCCGTTGCGACCGGCTCTGCTGCCACTGGCTGAGCCGACAGCTCTGCCAGACTCGCCGCTGACCTCACCGACCAGCGCCACCGCCGCCATCGGCATGGGCGCGGGCGTCGGTGGGGGCGTGCCTACAAAAGTATTACTGGAGGAGCGCGTCGTAGCGGCGCTGGCAGCGCCGCCCGGCTCACGGCGTGAGTCCACGCAAAGCTGCGTCAGCGAGCTGGGCGGGATGCCGGGCGTGCGTTACGTGCGAACGCCTTCGGTGGTCGTCTCGGACTATTCGGATGATATAACCGCATGCGGCATCAGCATGGAGGAGATGGAGTATTTTCGCCTGCAGCGCTCACGCTGCCAGCGTCGCTGCTCGCTGGAAGCGAGTGCCGCTGCCGCCGGCAGCATCGGCGGCGCCAAGGATGAAAGTCAGTCGGATGTGAGTGCGGCGAGCAGCTGCAGCAACCTCTACTATTGCGGCTCCACCATTTCGGCGCTGGACGGCGGCGAGTGCATTGTGAACGGCATTCGCGTCGCACTCGCCCGCAAGTCGAGCCACAGCAGCAGCGGCGAGCTGAGCGGCGGCGACGACGAGGACATAGACATCGAGCAGCAGCAGCAGCAGCAGAAGCAGCAGCAGCAGCAGGAGGAGCAGCAGGAGCAAGAGCGAGAGCGTCAGCTGAGCGAGCTTTTGGCTGCCACGCAGCTCGGCGATGGCACTAAGAAGGTAGGCAGCAGCAGGCAGCGCTGCAGCAACGACGGCAACGATGGCAGCGACGGCAGCGTCACAATTATAGGAAATCTCAATTAAGATTAAAAGACACACAATGTAGGATGGGGGGCTGAGCAAGGGGCGGGCTGTGTAGGGGACAGTGGGCAGATGGTATGTGTGTGTGTGTGTGTTTGTTTGTTTGTGTGTGTGTGTGCTGTGTATTATTTTTGTTGTTTAAATTTAGTATATCTATTGTAGGCATATATATACATACATATATATATAAATAATTTTTTTTTTATGATGTAGAGAGAGTTCGAGATATTAGAGTTAGAGAAGTGGGCGGGGCGGGCGGGCGCAAGTGAGTACAGGTAATTAATTTGCCGCTTATCTTATCGCCAGGCAAGATTCCATTGCTGTGGAACGAACTACGGGCGGGTTTTTAGTATATAATGTGTATATACATATATGTATATAGAAACTTTATTTTTTTTTTTGTATCTTATGAGTCGACGCCGACAAATGATGATGTTGAAATTGGGTGCGCTAATAAAAGTTGTGGCAGCGACTTCATATACATATGTACATACATAACTGTGCTATCACAACACACACAGAGCACACACACACACAGACACAGACGGACATACACACCCAAACGACGGACGCTTATCTTAGTGATTAACTCTGTATATTTTAGTATTATAGATATATACAATGCGCCTATATGTGTATTATTTCTCCTGTGTATATACGTTTCTATATATCAAGAGATCCCGACAGATAGACCGACCGACCGACCAGAACAGCAAGAACTATATAGTATTGTGTAAAGAAAATAAAGAAAACTTGGATTATACATGCCTATACATATATGAACAGCTATACGTAATAAAAATCATAATATAAACAATATATATATATATTTATATAGATATACATATATCTAAAACGCATGTATTGCAAAGCTGTGTTTGTATATATGCACATATACATATATACATGTTATTATCTGGCTTATCTGGGCTTTGCCATAACTCTATCTACATCTTTATCTATATTGGCTTTTGTTGTTTCTTCACTCTTCAGACAGTCGGAGAAGTGTGAAGCTATTTGTAAGGGTATTATATGGTAAACTAGGTATATGAATATGGAGAATAGGAAAACAATTTCTATAACGATATTGTAATTGAATATAGCACAAGTATATGGATCCATGGAGTTCCCGTGAGCTTTTCTTTTCTTGTTTCGCTCACCTATAGCATTCGGACAGCGGATTCTAGTTTCATATTTGAGCTAAGCCCATTTTGGTAATATCTTTGAAATGGGCTTGAAAGCAATTGATTTTTGACTACGTGCATAAAGAACATTTTCGGAATTTTGAAAATACTCACGAACGCGCAATAGGAATTCAACCTAATTTCATGACCACACAATGAGATATACTTATATATATATATGTATATACATATATGTATGTATATATATATAAGAATATATATTATGTGCATCAATATTTGTATGACCATGTTTGTACTTCAATTGTTCTGCAATTTTCTGAAACTGAGCCCAAGAATTCTCGTAGACTAAATCAGTACTGGAAGTTGGAAGGCCGAGGCTCCATTATAATGTATATAATCTGGTTTAATTTGAAAACTTATTGCGAAAAAACTCAGAGCTCACTTGTATTCATTTCCAGACTTTAACGGCATTCAAGTGTTTTTCTCTTTCTATTCCATATGCGTACATGAAGCTTATCTAGCCCCAGACACTAGCCTAAGGAAATTGTAATTAATTATAATACTTAAGCGCGGTCTGGCTGGGCTATACTATGTCAAATTTCCATATCTTTCTATGAGTTTAATGAATTTTATGAATGTACCCAGATCTAACATAACCGAGCTTTGTGCTCTGTTTCCCTTACTGCGTCTGGGCTTATCAAGTATGCTTTTGTTTTCGACACGATCCATTCGTAAGCCACATATGTACATATGTAATAAGATATATTATTAGTATATCTCTAGTATATCTGACATACGTCATGGTTTGTTTTTATGAAACGCAGTTGCTTCACATGTCAGATTCAATGTCACAGATTGGGGACTTTACATTAATATGAGGGAAATTTTTACAGCTTTCATTTCGGGAAATAGGCAGATAGAGAGAGACAGGGAAAGGGAGTGGGTGCACGAGGGAGATAGTGGTAGCTGGAGAAAAAGATTCCGCGAAAGCGAAATGGAAATGTTTTACGGTAAATAAAAATATATAAATAACAGTATATCTATCATCTTTGTGTATATTCTTGATACACATGAAAGATCGTCAGAGATAAGATATTTTCATGTCCATTTGTTGACTTATGATATCAGTTTCTGGTATTCATTGGAACACCCATTTCCTGGTAGAACAAGTCGACGCTAGGTGAAGGTGGATCTATGGAGATGGAGGTAGAGTGTAGAGAGAGGCAGAGAGAGAGAGATATAGATAGAGATAGAGATAGAGATAGAGATAGAGATAGAGATAGAGATAGAGATAGAGATAGAGATAGAGAGAGAGAGAGAGGGAGGGAGTCGGAGAGAGAGAGAGAGAGAGAGAGAGGGGGAGACAGAGAGAAGGAGACAGAGAGAGAGAGGGAGACAGAAAGAAGGAGACAGAGAGAGAGAGGGATGCCATTTCTTTAACTTTAACTTACTTTAACTCTGAGAATGAGAATGAGATTGAGGTCTAGTGATGAAATAAAGAAGGAGAGAGCGAGAGAGAGAGAGAGAGTGTACAGTAGAGAAAAAACACAGAAAAGAATTGGAGGAAGAGCGATACCGGCAGATTAAAACATAAATAGATGAAAAAATTAGAAATTCACAGAGAGAAATTAATAAATAAGAATAAATGGAGATTAACGAAAATAGAGAAGCAGATCGAGAGAGAGAGAGAGAGAAAGAGAGAGAGAGGGAGAGAGACAGAGAGGAGTCAGGGAGAGAGAGAGCAGAAGAGAAAGACAAAAAGAGATGCATTAGAAAGTGAAAGAGTGTTTAATTTGAGCTAAGGAAAATAGAAAATAAAGAGAAGGAAAGAAAGTAGCACGGATAGCGATAGAGATAAATAGAGTGAGAGGCAGATATGATAGAAATTCAGAGAGAGAGAGAGAGAGAGAGGGAGAGTGGGAGAGAGGAAGAGTGAGAGAGATAGAGAGAGAGTGAAGAGAGAATCAGAGGATGGTGAGATATGATTCCGTCAATCTCTCTTCCTTCCCTTTCTGTTGTTTCATTACTCTATTGACACAATAGAGTATCCTCTGTATCACTCACTCTCTATCACAAACTCTCTATCACTCTCTCTCTCTCTCTGAGAAGTAAAGGGGGAGAGAGGTTGACAGACTCCTAATAGAAGTATTTTATTTTTGCAGCTTGCGAGCGTAAGAGGTGGTCAGAAGTGTAAGCGTGTTCTAAATAAGCAAGATAAAAGCTGCACCGTTAGATAAGTGAAAAAGTTTATTTAGGGAGAGGGGGCACTAGATGGCTAGATGTTGACAACATTTACTCAGCTGAGTAGAGAAAGAGGGAGATGAAGTGACGGAGAAAAATTCCGAGAGATACCGACAGAGAGTTGAGAGTTCGAGCGACAGTTAGGGTCAACATTTGTTTAGCTAGCCATAATTTAGCATTCCAAGTCGGTGCTGTTTAGCTATCTCTCCGTCTGTCCGTCCCTCCGTCTGTTCCGTTGTCCGTCTGCCTCTCGACTCGTCTGACTTTTGGCTTGGCACATTGCGGCGTGGGCTACGCTGATTACTTTAGATAAAGATTACCCCCAGGCCCTCTCTCCCTCGCTCGCTCTCGCTCTCCTCTCTCTCCCTCTCCCTCTCTCTCTCTCTTTCTCTGTCTCTTTCTGCTTGCCTGTGTAGGTGTCAAGGCAGCGTAAGCGTGCGCGTTCGCTTGTGACGTCACTGGGCACCATTTTGTTTGGCTTCGCGATCATTAATAATGGCAAATCTTGTGCCCGAGGCCATAAAAATAACAACAAATTACAAAGATAAACAATTGCTCCCACAGCAACGACTTGGCAATTCTCTACACACGAGAGACCCCACAGCAGAGGCCCGCATATGAGAAAGTCTATATATAAATAGAGTATAATATTATCGAATGGATCTTCTAGCTCATGATCGACAATTATTGACAAGTGAGTGCTCGGCATACCCTGCATATGTTGTAGTCGGCCAATATAAGATTTGAGGGACCAGCTCTATGGTTAACCCTCTATAGATATGCAGAAGTGGGTATTCGGGTCTGAAGGGGAATCGATAAGAGGTTATAAAGGCATGCGCTTTTTGTCAAGAATTTGCAACGATAGTTTATTGAACCTGATATTGTATATACAAACATATATATTAATGATAGATATCTCATATGTATATACAGTTCCGGTCTACTATGATATTATTTCATATCATAAAGAATCATTTAAAGGAAAGTTACGTAAATAAATCTGGCATCTAATTTTGAAATTTGTCAACCCTATTCAATTTACGGGCACTCTATAAGTTATATCTGGTCTTATAGGCCACTCCCCCCACACACTGTTATACTCTTATGGACATTCTCAGATATATTTCATTTACATACAGCTCCGACTTAGTATCTAGCTTTACTACCTTTCCTTTTTTTTTTACCTGATCTCAACTCTAGAACTTATTGACAAATGGAGATATATGTATGTGTGCTGTGGGCTAATAGCTAGGGCTAACTAGGTCATTCAGACTTGATATATCCTAGACAATCATATATATGTATATAGTCTATATATCTGGAATCATTTCATCAGCTGTGAAATGAAACTTTTGCTATGCGAAATGATATCCATAGCTCGGCTAACACTCCGGCATTATCATTATTGGATAGAGTTTTGGGTTTATACTGTTGCTGTAGTCATTGTTGTTGTTGCTGTTGTGGTTTTTTTTATATATGGCATTTAGTCGCGGCCATCCGTCAGCTGAACAGGCCATAGCTCTGACAGCCGCTCATATCTAATCGCAAACGAGCTGCGAGCTGCGAGCAGCGAGCAGTGACGCTGGCAGCGCTGCTAGCGGGGCGACTCTGCGATTGTTTTTGGGGGGCTGGCTGGCCGCTTGAATTATGACGCCCGCTAATGGTGTGAGAAATCGATTGAAATGGGAGAGGAGCAGCAGAGGGGGTAAAGGGAGAAGGAGAGCTGCATGGTCACGCAATTTCGCATTCTTTCTCTCTTGCTCTCTCTCTCTCTCTCTCGTGCGGTTGCTCTTCGGTCACAGCCTCTGAGGCGGCCTCGACAGCGACGGCGACGGCGACGGCGACGGCGACGTCGACTTCCGTTGACGTCAGCGGCCCATCAAGCGGCCACCGTGTATGATCGTCAAAGTAATTACATGATCGAGCGGGCGTCGCTGTAAGCCACCAAATAGCAAAAGTAGCGACAACAACAACAACAGCAACAGCAACAATAACAACAATGGCAAAGTAAATAAATAACAGCGAAAACCGCAAGTCAAGAGCAACATAAGGCAAACAGCAACAACAACTAAAACAACAACAAAAGTATATAAAAAAAGTCTTGGGTATTCGCTATACGCCATTTGCGTCATTGGCCCCATACCCTAACTAAGGCTATACTAACTATGTGTTGCATTCTGTCCTCAGCTGATTCAGATGATTCGTGCAGCGGCTTTTGGTTTATGTCTTTGCTAATCGCAGATGATCTTGTGCTCTATACTCTTAATATTATCAGCTATATTTAACCATACATACATATATGTGAGACTGTTTCTTAGATTGCTTGAATACCTCATCCATTTTGTATTATCTATGGTACAGAATCTATGTATATAGAATAGGATTTTATTCTACACATCGAATCTTTTGTTCTTAAAGTTTTTATAGCTAGGGGATTCCCACAAACTTTATGTGGGAATTTTGTGGGATATTCAAGTTTTATTATGAATAGATTTATGTAAACTCTTTTGGGTAAAGTACTCCAGCTTTCGTTCTTACATCTCAAAACAAGCAACGCTTTGGTTTTTTTTTTCCCACTTTCAACATATTTCATACAATACAGCTGGATAAAAATATATAAATAAATATATAAATAGTTTTTATAACCTGAACCCATTGTTTATTGATTTCTTTGTGAATATTATACTCTATATATACAGTTGAGTCCCGATAATTTATACACCGCTAATCCGAAAATCGCGATAAGTCGAAAAAATTGTATGCCCTTGAATAAAGTCGTTCTCGATAATTCTCGATTGTTTGCTATCGGGACTCGACTGTATTATTATATAAGGTTTCCATAATAACTTTTGATTGGGATATGTAAGATATACCTAGATTCATTAATAGGGTAGTATTCTAGCATTCACTAGAGTTCTTTTGCCCTATCTTTGGTAAGAGTATTCAGGCACTCGTTGCCCATTTCCTTTTGGATTAGATTCTTGTTTCCAATTTGCAGTAAATCAAATCAGAGTTGTGAGTTGTGATGCGATGCAAGTGCTTAGTCGAGTTGTTGTTGTTGTTGTTGTTGTTGCAGTGTGCTGCAGTTGTTTGCTGGCAACGTCGATTTGTCCCCGTCGGGAGTTGCGTGCCGATTGCCCGCCAGCATATTTGTCATTCCTAGTTGCAAGCTGTGCATTTGCCACTTCTCTTCCGCAGTTGCAGCAACTGCTGCTCCGATTGCCTTAAAGGTTATGTCGCCTGTCGAGCGACACCCAAACACGACGACGGCGATGCCAACGATGTGGCATGCAACACATACTACAACTACACTGCAAGACGAGCTATCGTGCCTTTATTTCGATTATTTTGGAAAGGGGAATTTATAATAACAAAATCTGTTATTGGCATTACTTAATGGGAAGAGTTTCAAAATGGGAATTCGTCAGAAATGTAGAAAGAAGTAAACAAAACATAGTTGCTCGAAATTTAATAAGAAATGAAATTACTGCTTCTACGAAAGAATAGATGAATACTTAGAAGTGGACCTATGACTACAAATTACTGCTTGAAATTTATTTGGAAGTAGAATGGAAACATTAGTAATATTATATTTAATGGAAATATACGGCCGTTGAGCATTTTGTAATGGAAATTGATAAGGGATTTTGGAAGTCAAATCACTGCTGCTGGGCCTTTATAAGTTATAAGAGTACGGATTTATATATAAATTCATTCATAAGTAAAGTTAGTGCCGTTGAGAATGGTTGTCCGAATTTCGGTGTGGGCATTCAAAATGGAAAATGATCAGGTATGTATAGTTAACTGACTGATTGGAATTATTTTTGTAGTAGAGATTTCCTTTTTGAAATATTGGTTGTGTGTAAAGGATGTATTATTGAAAGTAGTGACGGGGAATCTAGAAATGAGAATATATAGGGCACTATATATAGGTACTTCAAAGTGGGAAGCCTTCAAGAGAATATATTTTGGCTTCAAGTGATAATTGTTTGGATTTATAGAGGAAGAGTTTATCGTGATGTAAAATCTTATAATTCAAACTTCAGTTAAATTACTTACAGAAGGAAAGACTCTCTTGTATGTTACATATACCCATTTGGAATATGAAGCGGTATCCTAGTTAAGCAGTAGCCCCTGAGATCGAATGACGGCCAAAGCTTTGCAGCAGATAAGATCTGTATTGCAACTTACTGCACTGCACGAAGAAGGCACCGGTGTTGCAACAGTTGCAGTATCAGTTACAGAGGCAGCTGCAATAAAATGCTAATGAATAAAGGCTCTATGAGATGATTACAGCTGAAATAAAATCAGTTAAGCGCTCAAGAACTGCTGTTAGTGGACTATACAAACTTTTTGCAGTGTAAAAGGGGAAATTATAGCGACAACATTTTGTGGCATGTCACAAACGCACCTTGGGACAGTCGACAGCGACAGTCAGACAGACGGACAAGCACTGAGAGAGTAAATGCAGCACAGGAAATGTAACGTGTTCCCACTCTGAAAGTCTGTCCGCCAGTCGGCCGCCAGTACAGTGAGGACTGGCCAGCAGTAACTACATACATATATTTGAAGTGGAGCTGGTAGAGCAATATGTTCCTTAAGGCATTCATTCAAATTCAATTTACTCGTTCATTGTCATTGTCATTGTCATTGTCATTGTCATTGTCATTGTCATTGTCATTGTCATTGTCATTGTCATTGTCATTGTCATTGTCATTGTCATTGTCATTGTCATTGTCATTGTCATTGTCATTGTCATTGTCATTGTCATTGTCATTGTCGTTGTCATTGTCATTGTCATTGTCATTGTCATTGTCATTGTCATTGTCATTGTCATTGTCATTGTCATTGTCATTGTCATTGTCATTGTCATTGTCATTGTCATTGTCATTGTCATTGTCATTGTCATTGTCATTGTCATTGTCATTGTCATTGTCATTGTCATTGTCATTGTCATTGTCATTGTCATTGTCATTGTCATTGTCATTGTCATTGTCATTGTCATTGTCATTGTCATTGTCATTGTCATTGTCATTGTCATTGTCATTGTCATTGTCATTGTCATTGTCATTGTCATTGTCATTGTCATTGTCATTGTCATTGTCATTGTCATTGTCATTGTCATTGTCATTGTCATTGTCATTGTCATTGTCATTGTCATTGTCATTGTCATTGTCATTGTCATTGTCATTGTCCCGTTGTCCTTAAGGCAATTACTATTATTACTAGTTACTTTTGTTAGTGTCTTCCAATCTTCTAATATCAGAGAAGTATGTGCTTGTAGGAATGAAAGGAAATGAAAAAATGTCTAGTCAAATGATTTGATGAGAATTGATATTGAAAAAACTTGTTTTGTATAAATCATGTCGAACGAAACAAGTTTGAAAATAGCCCAAAATGTTCGATAAGATAAGAGATCTGAGAGCATTCGCGACCGAAATGTGATATCGATGGCAAGCGCAATATACAAATTGTATAATTGGCAATAATTAGGCGTAGAATCGATTAGTGCTGCGATCAATTGGGTAGAGTTAATATTGCAAATTCCGTCAATTCGATTGCTACGGCTCGATCCGCTGTCTCATTCCGTATGTATCTGCGCTGTGTATCGTGTGTTGCATGTGGACAGTCGATATCTATGACAGCTATGAGCTATGTGTGTGCCGACGCAGTGCCTCTCTCCTTCGCCCTCTCTGTCTAGCTGCCGCTCGGGCTGGGTGTGTCCGGTACCCAGTGCCTGGGGCGTTATCGGGTCGCCCATCTGCCTGACTTCATAAAACACTTAAAACGAAGTCTCTCCCTGTGTCTGTGTCTGTGTCTGTATCTGTGTCGCCGTCTCTGCTATTGGCCATTTGGGCACTGTTCGAGGCGTCAAGTGGTCAATTAATACCATACAAATATTGTGACAGCCGCCAGAGAGCCTGTCATAAAGTTGCCAGCCCGATCGGCCGCTCCGATTAGGAGAGCCCCCCAGGCCAATTTGCATATGGCAAACGAACAAGCGAACAAACAAACAAATGAACGAACGAACGAACGTCCGAGTCATTCCATTGATCGTTGATCGGCGATCGTTGCGTTCGCATATTATGCAAATCAAATGCAGTTTGGGGCCAATTTGCTGCCGCAATTAGCGGCCTTGTTGAGGATCGGGCCATGATCCTAGCACCCCTACTCCCTCTGGCAGCCCTGACAGTTGTCGCTATCCTTTTCATGTTTCAATCAGCGCCATTATTCCATCATGTTGTCGTTGTCGTTGACGTTGTCGTCGTCGTCGTCGTCGTCGACGTTGTTGTTGCTGTTGCTGTTGATTTATGCTGCGATCAGTGCCTAGGATTAGGATGAGACAACAGACTGGCAACAGCTCTGCAGCTGGCGACAGATAGACACACACGCACACACAAGCACTCATAGATAGGACGGCGCAGCTGGCACGTTTATCACATGCAATGCGAATGTACCTAAACTGGTACTTTATTTAGCCAATGGTACACTGCAAGAAAAAAGGAGTAAATGTTGTCGCTAATTGACATTTTAGAGTTTACTTGAAATTTGACCTGATTGATCTTTTGCCTCTTGTATTCTAGCATACCTGTATACAAAGAGTAAATAGCGCTAATGTACCTCAATTGGTAATATTCTTAGGCAATGGCAAACTGCGAAACCCGGTAATAGCAACTCCGCTTATAGCGTCTGTATGGTCTCGTGAAAAACTTAAATGAGCAAACTTTTATGGTTATAACGTCTTTCGGATAAACGGACCATCCCTTGAGCGTCGTAATAATCTAGCTGCCGCTCGGGCTGGATGTGTCTGGTACCCAGTGCCTGAAGCGTTATTGGGTCGCCCATCTGCGTGGCTCTAATGTATTATCTAATTAGAAGTTTTGCACTTTTATGTATGTATGTATGTATGTATATCTCTCAACTTATACAAATGTACCCAAAATATTACTATCGGTAGCCAATAATCTACTGCAAAATACATGCACTACATTATTGACTTTCCCCAGTTGACGTTTTGGCATATTATATTCACAATCTGCTTAACGACCTACTGCACCCAAAACTATCCTTTACATAGACATACAATGGTTCACTGATATAATATATATTCAAATTTCCGTTTATTGATAGTTTAGCACTTTTACTCTGTAAGCTAGGGTAAGTTTAAGGTACTCAAAGAGTAGTTTGACGCTAAAGTACCTACAATCGATGTCAAATTTTAATTAAAATTTTTTATGGATAGAACTTGATGTACCTTAAATCTTCTTTGCTTTCGTCAAAGGTACATGGCTAAATGGGGTTTCAATTTCATTGTTGTTGTCATTTGGTCACAAATTCTTAAATGCATATAAGTAATGCTAATACCATTATAGTAAATAAAATTTAATATAATTTTTCCTATGGTCTTTTGAGCTTGAAATTCATGGCTGATAATTGATTTGGCCGATGGGCACCTGGAACGATAGACAAAGATAGACCTGGAACGATTCACAAAGTGTGTGGACGAAAAACATTTCAAATTCCTTCTAATATGATTTTATGCGTATACTTAATATTTCTCCATATTTTGCTATTCTAATGCAGATGCATCTAAATGGGCATTATTTTTTTTCTTTTTAATATATATGAACATAAATACTCGTCCATTCATGAATAATGATTCACATATTCACTCAGAAACCCAAGCTTCTTGTGCTCTTCAGCATGTTTGTGGATTTGTATTTAGATATTCTATTGTTGGCCGGAGTTCTGTTTACCCTTTCAACTTTTCTTCTTTAGGGGATCTGCCACGCCCCATTTAGGCATTACGTACATTTGGAGTGAACCATTATACCCTTTCAATGTGTGTTTGGCTGCAATGTGGCGGCTGGCTGGGGGGATCTGTGGTACACAGCTGGGCGTTCGGCCTCGGCTCTCGGGCTCGGCAGCTCCTCGGGCTGCAGCCGAGGCCGTCGCTGCACAGTCTGGAGCTTTGCTTGCGGCTGATGGCCGAGCGCTGGGTTCAGTTGCTCGTGCGCCGTTGCAAAGTCAACAAGCGATCGGCAAGTTGTGTGTGTTCGTGTGTCGTGCGCGAACTTGTTGCTCGCTCGCTCTCTGGCTCTCCCGCTCTCTCAGTCACTCGCTCGCTTACGCTCCTCCCTTTCTCGCACACAGCTGCTCGCGAGCCGCGGCTGCAGCGCATTTCGTTTGGTGACGCCAAGAAGAAAAACTATTATTTATTGTTTATTTACAATTTGTTGGCTGTGTTTTTTTTTTACCCCAATTCTTTTTTTTGTGTTTGTTCTTATTTGCTGTTGATTTGCCAGCATAATTGTGGTCATCGCTGCAGCTGGTGACGGCTTAACGGTAACTGTAACTGTAAATGTATTTGTGGCTGCTCTTAAGCAGCGCTCGCACACTCAAGTGAGTACAAAATGGCTTACATACATATACACACACACACACACATACATACATTTGCACCTATTCTTATATCGAAGCTATCTCTGCTTGTGTTTTATTTTGTTTTGCCTGATCAAATTGATGTTGTTGATATTGTTGCCAGCTTTCTGGTTAATTAAAAATTTCATTCGATTCTTTATTTGTATATTTTTTCCATTAATTGTAATTTGCAATCGACACTCACCTGGCAGATGCATTACACTCAGCTCGCTGCCGAGACTCGGTGACAACTGTGGCTAACTGCTTATGGCTAATTTTATGGCATTTGCATTACCCGCAAAGATGCTTTGCTGGCTGCTATGCATTTTAATATTGCTACAAGCTGACTCTTAACACTAATTGTCCATTAAATGTTGAATGCTGCTTTCAGCTCGTCTAGACACTTTCGTCTGGGCTGTAGACACATTGCATACCAATTTGGACAGAGGTTGAATCTAGTTGAGTGGCTCGCTGCTCGCTGCTGTGAAAGATACTTTTATGTAATTGTAATCAAGAAGTTCTTCCGTATTCTTAGAGCCCCTTAAAGCATTAGAGATAACCCTAACGGGCACATATCATGCCTGACTTCAAGTTGAAGATACTTTACCCAGCTTAGCTAGCATTTGCTTAACAGTTGCCCCCTTTGATCTACAAGCCCGCATATGTAAATATTTGGATAGATATTACATACAGATTACTGAGGTTACACGTAGTTTAAAGGTTTGTGAACTGCCTCATAACTGATATGCAGCTCTGTTTCAAAGTGACTTGCTGCAATCGGAATGGTAGATACTTTTCTATAACTTTCAGATAATTGTATTCTGAATATTGCAGAAGCTCGTGTAGAGTAGAGAACTTGTTCTAAGGGATTCTTCAGCAATTGATGGATATGCTTGATATGAAAATATCATATAAGAGGTCTAGGTCCACAAGTTACAATAGTACTATGCTATTATAGGTACAATAGGTATGTATATGGTCTTATACTCTACCATAAATACTATACGTATATTGTACAATAAGGTACTTTGATGCGTGTTTAAGCAAAATATACTTTGATCTGTTGATCTGTTTAAATACTCTACTTCGACTCCATCTTTCAAGACTGAAATGATTCTGAATATACTTCAAATCAATTCATAATATCTTATAAAGCTGGGAATAAACTAAAGATTGCTTTATCAGCTAGCATATACCATAGTATATTGATGTTCCACAGAAAATTTAAAAGATTTAAGATTCGTGACTTAGAGATCAAGAAATACTATACAAAATTTAAGCAACTTGTAGCTACTTAAGCAAGGTACTTCGAGCAACTTGTAGATGCTTAAGCAAGGTTTGACTATATCTAAGACATACATAAGAAAATATTCAATTGATGCTTTGAACAATTTGTATATACTCAAGCAAGAGCTATAGTATATTTAGTATCTCTTCTGCAGATACATTTAACAATTTGTAGATACTTTAGCAGGTCTTGATTGAAACTTTAATCAGTGAATATTTAAGAGATAAGCAAACATCTAAATGAAGAGCTTGATGCTGCTAAGTCAAGATTTGAGTGCATCTTAGATATTATCAGGCATCATAATTCTGGCAATTCTTAGTAGTTTAGTTTACTAAATAAAACTAACATCATCAGAGAACAGCATTACTTTTAGATACTCTAACAGATATTGTAAAGGTCTTTTGAAAAGGAATATTAAACTGTCCCTGATTAAATAGCAGAAACTCTAGAGAAACTCTGACAAGCTCGACGACACACATTGTAAAGTCTTGACTTTATCTCAAAGATCAGCAATGATTCTAAAGATACTTTGACAAACCTGCAGATTCCTTGATAAGACATGTCTGTCTCCTTTGCTTGGAGCTAGAGAGAGAAAGAGAGAGAGCGAGGATGAGAGATGGTTTAGCTTGAAGCTGTTGAAAAGACGCAGAAGAAGAGGACACAGATACTTTGCTAAGTGATAGATACAGGTTTGCAGTCGACGGCAGCTACTTGGGTATCTGCAGCACGCAAACGGATTGACCCTTGCAAAACTGGCCAACTAGCCGGCTAGGCAACTACCATAAACAGCGGCCCGGGCAGTCGAAGTTGCAGTTGCGCATTTATGGCTGCTTGCCACATTGTTGCCAGCCACATTAATCATCGCAGAGCGGCTGATAAACTTTGACATGGCTGCGTGCAGCAGCCACAGCAACAGCAACAGCAGCCACAGCAGCCAAATGAAGCGATCTTCATAAATCAAAAATGCTGCTGTGTAGCCTGCCGCCTGCCGCCTGCAGCATGCAGCATGCAGCATGCAGCCTGCAGCAGTTGCAGCAACTGGCGGCATATTTGATTTATCGGCTTGACCAGCGACCGCCAACAAGTTAATTGAAAACGAGGCGTGACAGTGAAATTTGCCGCCGCACGCCAAGCAGCCAAAGTAGCCAAGTAGCTAGGCAGATGCTGTTGCAAATGGCAACGAGGCGTGGCCACTTGCCACTAGCTGGGGCTAGCCCGTGCGGCCCGTTCAATTTTCCCCATTTTCCAAATGCGCCACTAAACTGACAGATTTGGCCATAATAAAAATGAAAAAAAAAAAAAACCAACAACAACAACAACAAAATTCACAAACGAAAACGTAAAACGAAAAATCGCAGCAGCCGGGAAAATAAGTTGCCAACTTTAATTTATTGTGACATAACGGTATAATCTGACATAAATTATTGATAAGACGAGTCGACCATAAAAGTACAAGACAGTTGGCTTAACCAACAACAAACAGCCAACAGCAACAACAACAACAACAACAACGACAATACAAAGCAAAAACACTATGAACGAAAAGCAATAAGAAATACAACGATTTTTGCTATGGCTAAAGCCGACTTTTGGTTACCCTTTCCTAGGCGATCGATGTTTGAAAATTGCGATCTAAGCCCGTCTCACATCTGCATATAAAAGTTCCTTTTCAAAAGTTAGCTGTCAATCTGATCAAAAATAAGATGAGATCTATATAGCTTTAACTTTTCTCTAATATCTCGCTCAGTTAGTTATTTCAGAATGATCTTAAAGTTTGATCATAGAATTCTTCAGAAACACGATTCCATCTCTCTAAACTGATCATGACACTACTGAAAAAATTATCATTATGGAGACTCAATTGATCAATTGATCATCGCATATATTAGACTCTGATCATAAGAATACGAATAATCTATGGATTAAATAACCTCTTGTCATATGTACGTAGCTTTATAGTCTCTTTGATCAGTTACATCAATCAATTAATTATAAATTTCGATCGCCTGATTCTTTTAAATATCTTTCTAGAACTGATCTTTAGCCAAATCTACTTTTTACTATATTGTTTTATAATTATAGCCAAAGAAAGACAAAATGAAAGCGCAATTTGACGATCAGCTTTATGATCGCTCTCCTATAGTCTCTACGTGATCTATGACTACAATAAATATAAAGATCAATAGCAGTTTTACACGATCATTAGCCGTTATTTTGGTGATCTATTAATTATCCTGAAAAACTAATTATCTAGCCAGAGTCTAGCAGGCAGGCCTTAATCAAATTCGCTATTCGAAATATTTATTGATAAGCAAAACTGATTTATGACTGAATATGATTATAATTTGTTGGCTAGATCTGCTGAAGATCAATATGCTCTGTATATGCAACTAGCATCAGATAAATGTGAAAAATGATTGCCTCAAATTATCGTAGCTAACTCAAATGTCTGGAATTATAAGCCTGGAAACGATGCAGCACATGGTAGCCCGACAGCCCGAACAAGTTTCAGCAAAGTCAACCGATCGGACCGCTTTATCAGTGATTTATAATTCGAGCTGCTAACTAGATTGAAAACGATTTATTTGGCCATTGAAAGCAGGCGGTGCAATCTGTTAAAGACAAACTCACAATGATCGTGCATTGATTTAGTGAGCGTTATCTCGATCTACAGTGAAAAAAGTTGCAAAAATTAACAAATTGAAGAAGTCAGCGCGTTATCGACCGAGCTAACTCGATTAGCTTATTCTTCCTGATCACTGATCACGAATGCATAGTGATCAGGCATTGGTCAGGCTTAAAGTTGAATGGGAAGTAAAGTATGATCCATAACGAGCGAGGATCGTTACTGATGGCATTTACTTGGATTAGCTTATACTCTATATATAAATAAGTTTCTCTTATATCAGGTGATCCTCACTTAGTTCTATATGACAGCTGTTGAGTAAAGTGATCGATCGATCGAATAATTGATTTATTTAATAAATGTCTAATAGTAATTTTGAGCACGAGACTCTGCTCCACGAATGCGTTCTGTGTCGCCAATGGCAACTGATCCACAGTTGAGGCGATCTACCAGTGGCTATATATCATATGAGCAAGCCAATTGTGTTAGGCCTTTGGCCACATCAGCTAAAACTCTGGTCAGGGTATCGAAACAACAGCTGCTTATAAATCATTCGACTAACAACAACAGCAACAACAACAACAACAACAACTGACTGGCTGTTTGGCTGGTTGCAACGAGTTGCGCTGTGGCAAAGTATCTATTGGATCTATTATTTGACTTTTATGTGCGCATAAATGCGGCGATATGACGACGGCGACGACTGCAATCGATGCCTTGGCCAAATGTCTGGCCAGGAGTGCAGCCAGTTTCGCGTCGACTTGGCTCTGGACGAGTTTTCGCAGCCAAATGCAATTGCAACTGCAACTGCAACTGCAACTGGATACGTGCCACAGAGCGCAAGCTCCAGACTTTGCTATGCACTTTCATGTTAATTAACAAGAAACTTTTTATCAGCTGCGATTACTCGAATGCCACACAATCCACACAGAGAGATGGAGTGAGGGAGGGCGGGGGAGGGAGGCACACACCTTAGCTAGATAAACAGACGTAACTCCACCCACCTCCCACTCCAGCCACCATTTGGCGATAAGCTGCGACAGACAACAAATTGTGGCACTTCACTTAGAGACAGACGCCGATAAAATAGCAAAAGCAAAAATGTTAATCAAGCGAGTGATCTATAGATCGACTAAATACCTTCAGATCAAAGGAAGCAAATGAAAATCGGGTGGATCCAACTGCGAAGTACATAGTATAGAAACATATAGACCAAAGTCGATTATGGGTAAACGAAATGCTTCATATTTCAAAGATACAATACACTTGCAGATCTTCAAGATGGTAGCTCTAAAAGCTTAAAAAAAATATGCGCAGATAAACATCGAGCTGCAAGAATTTTGTACAAATATCTTTGAATCAATCTGTAGGAAGGACCAAAACTAATTTATTTGGCACTTCAAGAAGAAAATTGTAGAATATAGTAGATGGCTCTATCTTTTACATCTTTCGAATCGGGTGTTAGCCATATGAAGAACTTCACTTTTGTTTATGGTTCTCGCCTACATAAATATTCCAAATTCAAGATTTATGTCAAACACTAAAAAATAACTTTTGACTAGTGGCGCCTAAGGGTGACATAGACTTAAGCTTTCTAAAACTATAATCATAGAAAAAATAGATTTTCAATATCTGTCGTATTGCCTAAAAGCATATCTAAATCATGTATGTATTTGAATTCCAGGTTTATAGTGTTTTATACTCATAATATAGAATTTCCCGATTTCTCAGAGTTTATATTTAACATTAAAACTAGCTTTCTCGCTCTCTCTCTCTTAATCTCTCTCTTTTGTGGTGTACGAGATCTCTGCGTTCATATGGACGGAAGAACACTAAGTCGGACAGATGGACATGGCAAAATAGACTCAGCTTGTGATCAAAAATATACATAGGTTATGCGGTCTCCCATACATTCTCACAAAACTATTCCATCACGAAATTCCGCTTTCAATTCAGGGTATATTTACAAATGTTGCTGAATAATACATACATATATAAATACGTATGTGTATGTATATGCGTTTGTGTATGTAGTTGTGTGTGTATATGTGTATATGTATGTGTATGTACATGTGTACCGGCATATAATAGTTGGTAGAGTAGATCAGATCTACTCGAAACATCAATAAATTTCAAAATAATTCATATTATTATGAGTAAAGCTTATTATCAATAAAGAGTTATTATAAATAACAATTGTATCTTACTCTTTACTCATTTTCTATCTCTCTCCCCTTCATTCTAATTGCAGGTATGTTGCACTTTGGTCGTAGCTAAAGCGAATTTCGGGCTAACGTGCTAAGCACAGTGAGCAAAACAAAAGACTTAAGCAAAGAACTTGCCCGGGCGTACAGTGTGGCCATATTTTAGGGGTGACAGCTCGGCCAGAAGCATGGCCCTATTTCCCTCCTCCTCGCGTCCGCGCACGCTCATGGAGCAGCTGTTGGCGCGCAAAATTGAAGCGGCCGCTGGTTCCGGTTCCGGTGCCGCTTCCAGTGCCAGTTCCAGTGCTGGTGCTGCTGCCGGCACTAGTGCTAGTGTCGGCGTTGTTGCCGGCTCCGGTTCCAGTGCCCTGCCATTGGCCGGCGCGCCCACCGCTGCTGGCATTGTGAGCCGATTGCGACGAACCGATTCGCTGGACTCAACGAGCAGCCTGGGCTCTCTGGCGTTCGGCGAGGACGTCTGCCGCTGCGACGACTGCCTGCTGGGCATTGTCGATCTGTACGTGATCAGTGCGGCCGAGGCGGCCAAAAAGAAGGTAGGTGCTGCGAGTGGCCCAAAAGCTGTTACGACTTAGACACACACTTTCTTGCTCTCTCTCTCTGTCCCTCCCTACTCATCGGTTGTTGCTTGTTCATTCGAATTGGTTTTTGTTGTTAGGCGCTAATTAGTAAGGCTGCAGCGCGCAAAAGCTTACGCTGGGTTCGGAACCCGGCTACGGCGATCGCGTTAAAAGCTTCGCGAGTTTAGTTTGGACACCAACATCGCTTGCTAAATAGTAGTAGAAGCAGAAGAGACTACAGCCGAGACAGCCACAGCTTTGGCCAAGTCGGCTTCGGCCTCAGCTTGAGCGTCGCCTCGTTGTCGCTGTTGTCGCATTGAATTATTTGACTGTTGGACCGGTCCGAAAGCTGCTGCCGTTGCCGCTGGTGCTGCCATTGACGTCACAGGCGTTATGATGCGACATACGCCTTGACGCTGACGTGCTCGGCTTTACCTGCGACTGACAGAGACAGATATAGAAGTCGAGCGAGAGAGAGAGACAGTGCGAGAGAGTACGGCAGTAGCTCAGGCGTGAAGCAATCACAGGCGGCGGAGAGTGCGCGGCGACAAGCAGGGGAAAGTTCATTGAAAAATATTTCAAAACTGGAAAGCTGTAGCAGGAGCGAACATGCTTTACAGCTGTTAAAGAGAGAAAGAGGGAGAGAATTTAACAGAGTTAGAAGTTAAAAGAGATTGCAAGAGAGGATGCTGACTGACTAAGCACAAGTTTTAATGAATGGAGAAAGCGGCTAATTAATATACATATGTAACTAATATCTGCACATAATACATATGTGTGTACATATATGCATATATGTATGTACATATGTATATATACAGTTTGTATATTACTCTAAATTGATAAATGATTTGTCTAGCTTTTCTTCTACTAAGGATAAAACAAAAACTTGAAATTTGAATATCTTCATAAAATATTCCACAAGTAATGGAAACATTCCTAACGGTCAATCGCCATTTTAATTTTCGCACTCTTTTGCTCTGATCCTTTTAGCGGCGCTCATTCTGACGCGCACGCTCTCGCTATCACTCCCACACACACGCACACACAGTCAGTTGTTTTCTGTGCGCACTCTCACAAACGGCTACGTCACTGGCCCAGACAGACAGACAGACAGCTTGTAATGAGCTTTGCCCGGCGCGTTGCCCAATGGAAGCTACGTACATTTGCCATTTTCACTAATCATTTGCATTGTTTTTGTCTGGCTGGCGCTTGGCCTTCGAGCACCCAACGGCACCTAGTGCTCTCAAAAAACACCACCACTCCCACTCCCATACTGCTGCTCTCTCATGCTCTCCCTCTCTCTTTCTGTTTCTCTCGGCCCGTATGCGCGCTCTCTATTTACTGTTATCAGTTGCGCGCGTCCATTGTAGTGAGGACTCCTACGACGCCAGCGTCGCTGCCATCTGCTCATCGCGGACGCCGCACAGCGTTGTTTCTGGCTCTGTGTGGCTCTGACTCTGGTTGTCTGTGTCCCCCGACCAGTTGAGCTTTTGCAGCGATCGCGTGCGGCTGGGCTCTGTCTCTGCATCTGCTGTCTCAGTAACACAGCTCTACTGTTATTATCATTGTAAAGGCTCCCGCCGTTGACTCTGCCGTTGCTGCTGTTGTTTCTGCTGCTGTTGCTGCTACTGTTACTGCTACTGTTACTGCTGTGCTTCACCTCTGCCGTTGTCAAAGTATTTTCCTCTCGGTGTCGTCGTCGCGCGTTTGCGTTTCCGTTTTTTATGCCAATGTCTGGCACGCGTCGCGTCCAACTCCAGCAGCTGCAGCAAATCAAACAGAAACAGTAACTAAAACAACAACACCACGCAAACGAAATAAAGACAGTCAAACGAAACAAGAACAACCTTAACAACAATAATATTAACCAGAGCTGTTTTGACTGCTTGTTTCGAAAAAAAAAAAACACCAAAAAAGAAACACGCAAAAATTCCAAGTGAAAAAATTTAATTAAATTTCGCTTCGGCTCGCGTTTTGTGTGTTTTCATTTTGTCTTCTTATTTTATTGTTGTTGCTTTTGCTTCTGTTTTTTTTTTCTGTTTTTTGTTGCTGTGTGTGTGCACTTGTGTATTTTAAGCGTAGTTGTTGCTGTTTTACATGCATATGCATGCATACATACATCTGTGTGTGTCATGTGTGTGTGTATGTGTATGTGCGTATTTCTTGTTGCTGCTTGTTTGACATGAAAGCTTTCACGTTGACAGTTTTCTGCTGGAATCACTGGAAAGTGGATTGAGCGTTGCAAGCTGCGCAGTTGCTGCTGCAGTTGCCGCTACGTCAGACTCTGCCTCTTCTTCTTTTTGTTTGTTGTAAAAAGTGTTAATTGAAGCACGCGCCGTCACGACGTAGGCGCTAGCTGCGCGCTGTGCTGCTGGAAGGGCAACGTGGAATGAGTAGAACAGGGAGAAGGCGAACAAGAGGGAGAAGGAGTAGGGGCAGAGAGGGAACGACTCCGCAATGAAATTAATTCCAGTTTATGTAAACATTTCAACGCCGACGTCAATGGAGAACGCTACGCACTATGCCAGCACGCGTGCGCGTGAGAGAGAGAGAGATGGAGAATAGGAGAGGGAGAATGGGGTGGGGGACCAGCTGAGTTGTCTTGTTTTGGTTCATCTACGCGCGCGTACCGATTGGGAATTATATAATATAAAGACGCTTGACTCGCAACGCGTCTCATTTTTTATTAAACAAATTTTATTTCAGTGTTTTTCATTTTTATATATATATTTTTTTGTCGCAATTTGGCAATTGAGGCTCATTTAGCGCCAACGTTCCAAAAATGGCAACTCATGTCCATTAGCTCTCACGCATGCCCCGCACCACCTCCCCTGCACCACACATACTCGCACACACACGCACACAGCTATAATTACCATCAATCGTTCAATACATATCCGCACGTACCGCTTCAGCCAAACACCCACCCACCCACACGCTGGATGGCTATAACCAGCCTTAAACGATCTTAATGACGATCAACACACACACACACACACTCAGACATAGTCAGCCCTCTAATTCTATCGCAATTTGTGCGTCAATGGCGACCGCCCGACACAACTGAAATAGAAAAAAGTGTTTACTTTATTAATTTTAAGCTTTCGGCAGTTAAGAAACAAAAAAAATAAAATACACACACATTCAAATACACAAACTCACACAGACAGATAGATGGAGCAAAAAAAAGTAGCTTTTTCATTGTTATGCGGCGTGAATGCCGCACATTAAGCGCAGTCCGGCGGAGCATTGGATGGTCTGAGGGGGTGCGACAGTGGGCGTGAGGAGTGGACTGCAAGGGAAGTGGGGTGGGATCGTTAGAGCAGGCATTACGTATCCCCACACCCAGCTATTCACCATGTTGTATCTACGGATACATTTGTATCTATTACCACATCTACATATATCTACAGCCAAACGAACATACATATAGAGATATATATACATGTGGGTCTATATCGGGCTGTCGTCGACGGCATGTGCGAAACTCTTTTCATTAGATAACGAATGGCAAATTACCTATGTGAAGCGTGTTTCAAACAAACTGCCATAGAGAATAAGAGAGAGACAGAGGGGAGACGAGGCAATATACACTTGTAAATGCTCAAAATATGCTGAAGGATCGGTTGAAATCGCTTTATATGCCTAGAAGAGAAAAGAGAAAGTGGAAGATATTGTAAATATAAATGAAAACATCCATATAGAGAGATGAGAACTATGCATATAACAAGTGAGAGTAAAATATACAAAACAACTTAGAGATCATAAGGTTAATATGGAATAAGTAGAATACTTATAGGAAAGAAAGAAAGAAGGCTAGAATCAAGGAGAGAGGAAGAAGAACAGGTATACCTAATTAAGGGGAACATTTAATATATAAAAGAGATTAAGGACAGAAAATAACAAAAGTTCTAATAATAAATATAGTAATTTTCTTGATACTATATTTAACAAGCTGAGCTATATGTGAATGAGCAAAGCCGAAGAAGACAAGAGTGGATTATTAATTCAATTCAGATATAAGATGGGACTTACAAAGAGAAGATTAAAATTCATGACCTGTAAATAAGTAGAATAAGCAGATAGAGATGCAAGTGAAAGTGATGTAAAAGAAAGTGCTCCAGAGCAGCAAGCAGTGAGGAGAGTGAAACGGCGAGAGAACGAGAGGAAGACAGTGAGAGACGGACAGAGAGAATGGGAGGAGGGAAGGATATGTAGGGGAACAGAGAGATAGAGAGAGAGAGAGATAGAGAAAACAATTGTAGAAATACAGAGGACATAAAAAAGAATGAAGTGGAGAGATAGGGAAGTAGAGGTAGTCAGAGGGTAACATCTTTAACTTCGTTAAGGACAGTATAAATAAACTATATTTTTGAGTCCTATGGTAAAAAGTCCAAAAGGGTGATCAGTAAAGAGATAGAAGAGACCAACATTTTGATACATACATATTAAAAATCATGTTTATTACAGATATATAGGTGGACATCGTAGAATCTTTTGTAACTATAAAACAGCGAGTTTGATAGTCAATTGTAAAATACGCCTTTGATATTATTTGAAAACTTTTAAATATATATGCTAAGAATCGAGAAATTGGAAACAAATCGAAAAATCGCGAATTCATTGAGATGCTATGTGGACGCTAGGCCCTTTATCAGCAACCATTGCACACGGTTCAGTTCCGATCGACCGCAATACAAGCGAAATTTCTAGTATATATTAAAAATACATATATTTGTAAATATATAAATATATATGTATATGTATTTATATATATAAATATATATATATATATATATATATATATATATATATATATAGAGATTTATATGTATATGTATATTATATTATATTATATATAGTATGCAAATATTTAGACGTGTGTCCAGCTGCACTCAGTTCGTCCGTCTGCCCGTCTGATGCGTCTTTCTCTCTCTCTCTCTCTCTGCCTCTTTTTCGCTGCATCTGCAGTTAGCTGGTTCCGGTATATCTGGACGCCACCATATCGATCGGCCTACTTATAGTCGCCATATTGTGTCCTATATACGGGGCACACATACACACTCTTACATATATACATACATTTATACAAGTATACATACATATTTACATACATACTAAGCACAACATACAAAAGGTGCCGCATACAACGTCGATGTTCCAAGGTTCCCAATTGTGGTTGTGGCTGTTGTTTCGTTATCGCCTCGCACAACTTTTGCAAATGACGTCAAATGTTTCGGTGCGAGGAGCACAGCAGTAATGTACAGACAGAGAGAAAGATAGGGGAGAGAGAGGGCGGGAAGCAGAGCAAAAGAAATTTCAGTATACAGTGATCGCTCGCTTATAAAGGAAACTTCCGCTAATTACAATTGTTCCCAAAATAGAAACGTAATTTCAAATACGTGCGCTATGCATAGATAAAGACATTTTCCATTGAATTTATAGACATTGTATGTGTATATGTATATGTATGTAATATCCCTATCAGCAGTAATGATCTAATGATCTAATAATAATAAGGCGTCTGTATAGAAATACAGTTCTCTATCCATCTAGTATCTTTTTATCGACCTGTCTATCTATCTTCGATTCTTCCTTGGACTTATATTAAATTATCTATCGGCCGACCTAGTTCTCTATTGATCTGTCTAAATTGGACTATCTGGTCTATCTATTTGTCCATTTCTATTGCTCCATTTGTCTTTTGCCCTCGACATACATATATAATTACGCTGTCTATATTTCAAATTGTGTATGTATCCATCTGGATAATATAATTATCTTAATATAATATAATTATCTTTCAGATTTTCTCTTCTATCTATCTAATTTCTGTCTAAATATCATTTCTATCTTTCGTTTTCTGTATCATTCCTATTATATCTTATTACCTTTATTCAACAATTCAATATATTTCTATATCTTAATTTCTAATTATCTGTCAATGAAACACTCTTACTGTGTATCTTGATTTCTATCCATCTTTCCATCTTCTATTAATATTTCTATCTGTCTATATATATTTCTATATATTGACCCTTCTATTCATATTTTCTTTCTCATCTTTCTTCTCATTTTCTAGCTGTCCATATTTCATCTATCAATCTGTCTATATTCTTAATACCCGTCGATTCAGCATCCAGCTGTATTATTTTCTATTCATCTTTCAATATTCTTAATATAGTCTACAATATAGCTTTCTATTTACCTATCTAGCATCTTTGTATCTACTTCCCTATCTAGTTTTCTGCCCATTTATCGTCTTGCAAGAATATCAGATATACCCTAGATATAACTATATCTATCTGAAACCTTATTGTAACACGTTCTCTCTTTTTCATGCATTAAAACATATATCCGCTAGATTCCTTTACAAATCGAAATCCTGGAGTTTGGTTCAGTTTAGCGAGCGATCACTGTATGTGGTATTCAGTGCTGTTGTTGACTCAACATGTATGTTTGTGTGTAACTGGATAGCAGTGTTTCCATTCTTGATACTCTATTGTTGTTGCTGTTGGCATTACCATTTCCATTATTATCATAATGCGGCTGTTGTTCGCTTTTGCCTTGCCCCCGACTCGTTTAGTTCCGATTTTTGTTGATGTTACGTATTCCAATTTTCTTGTTTTGCGGTTAAAGAGTTCACACACATGCACACACCGCTGCGCATTTATATCTAAGGTGGTTTTGGTGGTTTTGCAAGCGAGCCGCAGATGGTGGTGCCGAGATGCCAGCACGCTCCTGCAATGCCTACTTAGATGCGTGCGCTTCGTTTGTTGTTGCTCTCGCATACATATGTATTAAATTTAATCAATTTTGATTGATGTGTGCGTCGATGCAGCAACCACAGCAACCAACGACATCGACAGCGACAACCTCAACCACACTTCGACAACAAACCCAAAAAGAAAGAAAAAGAGGCACAATTCTCTTTCAGCTGCATTTGCAATAGAGCCACGCCGAATCGCTGATGCGCTGGCAGCAATATTGCTTAGATGCGACGATAGATGTCTAGAATCTATTTTTCGATTTGTCATGCATAGAGCATAAGTTTGTCTAAGATATGAAGCCTTTATGAGAGAGAGAGAGAGAGAGAGAGAGAGAGAGAGAGTAGGAAGCTGTTTAAGGCAGATAAAAAGTCTGAAGAGAGCTCTCACACTTCGTCCTTTTCCTCTCTTTCTTTGACTCACCTTCTCTTTATCCTTCCATCTCACTCCCTCTTTGTCACCTTTTCAATTAGCCTCTTCTGATCTTCCGATCGGCGCATTCTTTGTAAAATTGAAAAGAGAACAGAGACTTTCTCATTTTTTCCTATTGATCGAATGAAAGAAAAGTATTTGACTTGATAGAATAAATCTATAAGATCTTGGTATTTTCCTAAGTTAGGGATCTGATGTATATCCCTTTCAGGTAGACCTCAACTTGCAAGTCTTGAACTATCAAATTCATGAATTTAATACAATCATTGCTTTCCAAGATCAAGCTCTCTGCCGACACCTAAAACCTACATTTGAAAGGGTATTCAAAGAGTTGTTATAGTCGCATCGACGCCTATACACATTGGACTGTCTGTGGGTCGTTTGGTGGGTCAATTGTGGTTGGCTAAGGCGCGAACAGGTTCGCAAATGCGCAGAATTCAATCAAATCGAATGCAGCAACAAGTAAAAAGCGACAGGCGACAAGAAACAAGAAACAGGCAACAAGCGACAGGCGACAGGCGACAAGCGACAGCAACAAGCATTGATTCATAGATTTTTGGGTATTTCTGTGCAGTTGTTGTGCCCGGTTGAGACAGTGCGTCTGATGCGTAAGTGGACGTCGCGTGGACGCCCGTCACATGTCGTGTAAAATGTCCGTGTGCGCACTCGCACGCCCGCCGCAAGCAACAGCCGCCGTAAGCAGTGCGAATAACGTGAACGGGCAAGCAGGTGCAGCGACGTCGCCAGCGACGACGCCAACGACCCCAACGACGCCGCCAACGCCGCCGCCATCGCCGCAGGTGCGCATCTACGAGGACTTTGACAGGATGAGCGCCAAGGAGGTGTACTACAATGAGGCGGGCAAGAAGGTGACGGTCAAGCTGCTCCACTTCCCGGACGTTCTGCCCGAGGACATAGCCAAGCTGCGCTTCGATGACGAGGACGATCAGAATGCCGACGATGCCGACGTGGACGACGACGATGGCGTCGATAGCGATGCAGGTCGCTCTGCCAATAGCAGCCACAGCACCGGCATCGGCATCGGGATCAGCAAGACCCCGCCCACCGCTGACAGCGACGATGGCGACAGCGAGACCGAGAAGCCTGACCTGGATGGCAGCGGCAGCGGCAATGCCACAGGCACCGGCGCCATCAAGAAGACCTTCCGGCGCAAGCTGTCCGGCAACAACATGCAGCCGCGCAAGTGCAGCCTGGCCTTTGCCCAGGCGCATGGCATCAAGCAGCGCGCCGAGAAGAAGCTGTCGATGCCCACCATCAGCATCACGGCCAATCCGGGCGAGCATGTCAGCCTGGCAGGCGGACGCAAGCTCTCGCAACAGCACTCGCTGCCCATGACGATGATGACGGTGACGCCGCCGCGTCGCAGTCACTCGCCGCTGGGCCAGAGTCTCTGCCCCGGCTACATACAGTACTCCAAGTCGCTGCTGGAGGTGCCCATGCCAAGGGATTATGGCTACGCCAGCAGCGATGATCTGAGCTCTGAGTGGGACTCGGATGTATCCACATCGGCGGCCTCGTCCGCAACTGCATCGGGCTCCGGCTCGGGCACTACGGGTGCATCCTCAGCGAGCGGCACGAAGAAGGTAAGAGGACAGCTTGCCGCTCTGCGCTTATCCTGCATTATCCGGTGCATTCATGTCACAGTCTTCATCTTTAAAGTGTTTATCCAGTGCTATCCGCAAGCTATCATCTGCCATCTATTTGACATCCAGCATTCTCCAATTTAAATATATTTGCATCTGCTGCGTAGCTGAGCACATCGATCGATGTCATTGGCAACGCTTGTGAAGTGTATCCGGCGCAATTGGATAATAAACAGCACTGATTTCATGCATAAACACCTTAATTAAGTGCTGATTTGATAAATACCAATCGTTTATCTATTCGCCTTTTAAGCATTGACGTCATTAGCCACACGTCAAGATCAGCCCGCATCCGCCACGATCCGGCGTTCTCCGGCGCATATCCAACACTAATGCTCTAAGTTTGCGCTCACTTAAATGACATTGACCCTAGATTTTGTTGTATCCGCTGCAACTCGCCACTAGTGTTATCTTTGTGTTATCCGATTCAATAAAACATTTCCGTGACGCGATACATTCGGACCTAATGAAACTCTTTTCAAGAGCTCATCGGCATTGAGACATATTAAGACATATCCCCTCTTATCCGCAGCTTATCCGGCACTTACTAGACAATTACAGAGTAGTTATCTGAGTACGTAAGCGTTAGTGTAGATCTCACAGCTGTTACTCACTTGGAGAAATATCCAGCGTCAATCGCGACTTATCCGGCCGGCACTTATCACTTAAGTACTAGTTACGTAAGCATCGACGTCATTATAGATCTTATAACTGGTCCCATTTCATGCCATAAGCTTTTATCGCCTTGTATTCTTAATGATGCCTGAATAGAGAGGCGATTCCATTGGAAGTGCTAACAATTCACGTTTTCGCTAAAACGTGTTATTGGATGAACTATTACAATAGTCACTCGATGACGTAACGGTCCTAATGCCTTTCTTTTTAATGTAAATTCTGTGTATACTAATTAATTTGTTTGTTTCTTATCTTTTCACAGAGCTCTGGCTGGCGGAAAATACGAAACATTGTGCAATGGACGCCCTTCTTTCAGACGTACAAGAAGCAGCGCTATCCATGGGTACAGCTGGCGGGCCATCAGGGCAACTTCAAGGCCGGTCCCGAGCCGGGCACCGTCCTCAAGAAGCTCTGCCCCAAGGAGGAGGAATGCTTCCAGGTGCTCATGCAGGATGTTCTGCGTCCATATGTGCCCGTCTACAAGGGTCAGGTGACCAGCGAGGATGGCGAACGTAAGTCATATAGTTTCGAGAATCCATACATTGATTGACTGACTGAAGCTGACTAAATCTAACAGATTGATTGACTAAGACAGACTGAAGTCGAATAGATTGGTTGACTGAATGACTTGCGTCTAGTTGACAAATCGTATGATTAGAAAACGCATATTCTTTATGATTGACTGGCTAACTAATTATACCCTGAACCCATTGAAAATGGGAAATCAGGGTATAATGTTTTTGTGAAAAAGTATGTAACAGGCAGAAGGAATCATCGCAGACCCCATAAAGTATATATATTCTTGATCAGCACGACGAGCTGAGTCGAGCTGTCCGTCCGTCCGTCGGTCCGTATGAACGCCGAGATCTCAGAAGATATAAGAGCTAGAGAGCTGAAATTTTGTGTTCATACTCGTGTATACCATACGCAGTACGAGTTTTTTTTCGATAACTTATCCGATAACTTTTTTATCGAGAATAATCGAAAAATTGATTTTGTTTTTTGAGCCTCATCGGAGTGCTATTACACGTGGAGACTTCAGATTTACTGTGTATATACATATGATGAATACACACATTTTGTAATCAACAGAGTTTGGATACCACACCCCCATCGCCTTCAATTTAAAAAAAAATGTATTTCAAGTACTAGAGACTTGTGGTTTCGAATGTACACACATTAACCACATTGACCATATAATTACGCCCTAAAAATTTCATTAAGATCGTATGTTTACAAAAGAAGTTATTCACCAAGTAAATTCTCATACTATTGCCCACACTGCAGCGCAGCCCAAGTGCAGGCGCTGCTTACTGCGCAGTTAGCAGAGCGCGGGCGCGTGAGGGTGGATGCATGTGTATGAATGAATGTGTGCGTGCATAAGAGAAGTGCAGAATGAGAAGAATATCAGCTTGGAGGGTTCAGGGTATCTCCTATTCAAGCAGTCTCGACTAGAGTCTTCTCACTTGTTTATGAATTGATTGATTGACTGACGATTGACTATCGACGGATCAAATCAATGTCTTGTTTGACTACATACGCTGACTAAATGAATGGATCAGTTGATCGAAAGTGCGGATGGATTGATTCCTTGATTTATATGCTAATTGATTGAAAGCTGACTAAATGATAGACTGAAGCTCTGACAGAATGGCACAGCGACTGATTGACAGTGTATGATTGTCTTTGTTAATCGATGACAGCTGGCAAATACAAGATTTTATAGCTGATTGATTACCTGACCACACACTGATGGTGATATAGATTCGATTGATGCTGAATGATCAATAGGCAGATTGAATACTGATTGTTGATTGATCAACAGGTTGATTTAACTGATGAATACAAACAGACTGACTGACTGAGTGGCATGGCTCTAATTAATCAAGTCGATGACTGTATATGCATAATTTCCATGAATAGATCAATTGATTGATTTTCCCTCTAATTACTTAACTAAGGTGTAATTGCTTGATCGGGTTGGTAATCGAATAAAAAGCTTTAGAGCTGTTTGATATTCTGTTTGATTCTCACACAGATCGATTAACTTATTAAGTGACTAAATATTTAAATGCTAGTCTTGTTCGGCTGTGTAGCTACATATATGAATGACTATTCGACTGATTGACTGATTGTGTCTTACCAGTTAGCTATATCAAAGTTTCGTTTGCTCTCAGTCTATCTGCAGCTGCAAGATCTGCTCAGTGACTACGTGCAGCCGTGCGTCATGGATTGCAAAGTGGGTGTGCGCACCTACCTGGAGGAGGAGCTGTCCAAGGCCAAGGAGAAGCCCAAGCTGCGCAAGGACATGTACGACAAGATGATACAGATCGATGCCCAGGCGCCCAATGCCGAGGAGCACGCGGCCAAGGCGGTGACCAAGCCACGCTACATGGTCTGGCGCGAGACCATCTCGAGCACTGCAACGTTGGGCTTTCGCATTGAGGTGAGCATCGCTGTGATCACTCTCCGCTCAGCTGCCATTTACTAAGCATCCGTTTGACTTGCAGGGCATCAAGAAGAGCGATGGCACCAGTTCCAAAGATTTCAAGACGACCAAGTCACGCGAACAAATCAAATCGGCCTTCAGAGAGTTCCTCAGCGGCCATCCACATATTCTGGTGGGTTTTAGCTTATGGCTTTACCTAGATCAATAACCTTATAGAGGGTATATAAACTGATTATTTGTCTCTCGATCCCACGATATTGACCGTCCCACTGATGAAGCACTCCATGCAATAGACTCATATTTCCAGCGCCTATAGTCGAAATGGGAAATTCTCATAGGAATGTGCTTAATATTTGGGTGTAAATTTATGAAGCAAATAGCTCTCTATTTGAAATAGGAGGGCGTGACACAGCTCATTAAGTTTATATGCATCTCAATTAGCGCAATAAGAGGGGTATATCGACTCACATCTATCTGTTCATCCATCAAATCTCGTAATCTACAAAAGCTAACGACTTGAAATTGAAAATGTATATTCCGCAGCATTGATCGTTGCTTACCTCAACCCATATTCTTATTATCGATAACAATCGATCACTTAATGCAGTTATTTAAACGCAAGAGATCTCGATTTTACAAGGATGGTTTTTAAAGAAGATATAGTAAAGAGTTACTATATGAAAAATACACACATCTTAATCTTTTTATTACGTTCTTATGTTTTTCTGTGTATCCCCATTTTTCCTCATCATAAATCTGTTGTATCTGTATATATTCTATAAGAAACCGTCGTAGAATGATTTGATTATCCGTTCATCACAGAGCCCGGGTGTATCCTAGGCGAATCCTCATTACTAGATCACTCTTATTATAATGATATTTTAGTACCGGTTAGATAACTGTGTTTTAAAATATGATCAGATGATATTGCTACAATCATATACGTTAATCCCAATTCAAGTTGAAATAGTCTCTGAGCCCTAATTGAATGTTCTTCCATTGCAGCCACGGTACATACAACGCTTACGAGCCATACGGGCCACCTTGGCCGTCTCAGAGTTTTTCCAGACTCACGAGGTCATTGGCAGCTCGCTGCTGTTCGTGCACGATCAGACGCACGCCAGCGTTTGGCTAATTGACTTTGCCAAGACGGTGGCCCTGCCGCCACACATGAGGATCGATCATTATTCGGCCTGGAAGGTGGGCAATCATGAGGATGGTTATTTGATTGGCATCAACAATCTCATCGATATATTCGTCGAGCTGCAGGCGGCCAATGAAGTGGAGTCTGTAGCGGACGCCGTTTCGGGCTCTGGCTCCGGCTCCGGTTCTGGCTCGGGTTCAGCGTCTGGTTCCGGTTCGGTTTCGCCAGCGCCCGCATTCAGCGGTCAGGAGGAGGAGCCCAGCAAAATGTAAAGGGCACAGCAAGAAAACAATCTAAAATAATATATAGATATATACACTCGGATATATATTTATATAGAACTATTTAGCTTACGATTATACTGAAGCGTTCCATGGGGCTGCGCCCCGCCAAGGACATTTCCTAGCACATTCCACAGAAATGTGTTAAAACAAAACAAAATCAAATATCAAATATCAATTAACCATAATCCAAACTTAGTTTTATGCATATATGTATATGTATGTACCTTTTTTTTTGTTTTTTTTTTCTCTCTCTCTTTAACCCGTTAAGTTTAAAATCAAAGACTGAACAACACTATGCGTATACCCAATATATACATATATAGATATATATATATTCTATATATAGATATATATGTATGTATAGATATATACATATATTCACAGATATATACATACATACATATATATACATACTCGTATATATACATATATATATATATATATATATATAGTAAAATTCGTTGTGCGTTGCTGAAACAATGCGTAGCAAAAAGATTAACAACAACAAAAAGTTCAAGAACTACTTACTTATAAATTATGTTATTAATTTTATGTGTATTCGATTATCTTTTAATAACTACCTACTAATTATGTGCACTATTAAAACTCATGTAAACCGTTTAACAAGTAAAACCTTTTTTTTTCGTAAATCTATAAGAATTTGATTCATTTTTGTGTTCGCTTTTGTGGTGCAGCCCCAAAAGTAGGCAACAAATATTTCGCTGCAACAAGTCGAATGAATTATTCACTTGTCATTCTTCACATCATCAGCTGTTGTCACAAGTACGAAATCACGCATAGAGACTGATCTCAGCTAAAGTTGAGCTCTAAGTCGTTTATTTTTGCAGCAGTCCCAAAAGTTGGCAACATAGTTTTTACTCTCACTACAGCTTGCTTTAGTTAGGAAAAGTATCCTCAATCGTAAATGTTATACTCACTTGCTAGCTATTAAGTGTCATAATTAAATGCGTGGGGAAAACGCGCATAATTTTCTATAGGTCCAGCTCAAATTTGCAGTTTCTATTCTACACGTATTTTCGATTCCCAGCTTTTGGTATTTAGTCATTTTGTAGCATACTTTTAGGATAAACATGAAACAAATATGCACATAAATACTGGAAGCTGCGTTTATATTATTTAAACAAAACAATCTCTTGTGTTTTATTTAAAATCGGCTTTCAAAAAATCAATGACGTTGAGGTTTGGCGCTATTGGCAAGCTTTGGCTCTGCATGTATGTATTTTCAGCTCTCACGTTTTGGCACCAAAAATAGCCAGTGACACACTTTTTAGCAGCGCTCATAAAATACCAAGCAGCTGGTATTTTTTGTAGGATTTTAGTTATTTTCTGAGCGCTTGCATTTAGTGTGTTTTTATGCTTACCTCGCTGCGGTCACATTGTTTATTAGTTAGTTAATGTTTGTTGCTGCGCGGTTGGCACGTCGCGCGTCTCCACGCGCACGCATCGAGCTGTTACATTTGTTTTCCGTTTTAAATGTTTGTTGCATTTGCGCGCAGTTGACGTGCATTTTAAAAAAATTCAAATAAATCGCGAGCGGTGTTTTTTTTTTCGAGTACTTTTTTTTTTCTTCTCTGAATTAAAAGTGTGGTAATTGTTTTGGTCAAGTGTTTTGGTTTTGTTGCTGGAGTGCAAGCCGTCGTAAATTTAAAAATAATACACAGAGCAGCGCATATACATATGCACGTGTGTGCACTCTTATGTATATATATAAATAAATATATATTTATATTTATATATATATGTATATATAAATACTTGAGTGAGCAGCGCCTGTGACTCTTAAAAAAAGTTTCTGGTTTCGTTGGCGCGACAACAACAACAACAACAGCAACAACAGCGACGGCAACAATAAATAAAACTTCAATATGCGCCGACCGGCCTTCAGCGCAGAATATTAACAATATATTGTACATATGTATGTGCATGCGTCTATATGAATGTGTGTGTGTGTGTGTAGACAACAACAACTGTCACGCATCGAAGGGGGCGTGGGGGGCGGCACACAAAATTGTAGAAGCATCTCCGCTCGCTCTCTCTCTCTCTCTCTCTATCTTTCTTTCTCCGTGTCTCTCTCAAATTGCCTGCGGTCTGAGTTAAAGGCAAAAAAGGCTAAAATAGCTCAAAAATAATCACAAACACACACACACAGATATATACACACACTTAGCCGTTCAGTGGCACACAGGCGCTGGGACCTACTGATGAGACCAACAACATAGCGCGGGAGGGAGAGGGAGAGAGAGAATCAGCATTGAGCTTGAGCCGTGCGTAAAGAAATCAAAAACAAAAACAAAAAAAGGCAAAGCAAATAAAACAAAAATCGTGATTAATATTTTTTTTTTTTGTGTGTGAGTTTTGTTTTTGTTTTCTTGTGCTCTTGAATCGGGCTTTTGTTAAGCTTTTAATCAACAAAATTAAAAGAAGGCTGCAGCAACAACAAGTGGAAATTAAAAACTAAAACTCGACTTGTCGAATTCGTTTCGTTTGCTCATTTTATTTTATATATACACTTTGTTTTTTCTCGGTCGAAGACAAGTGCAATAAAACGAAAATATATGGCAAATAAATAGCAACAAAAGCCGACGGCGACAACAAAATCAATATTCAAATTAAGCAGCAACAACAACAACAACAATAGTTAGCAGCAGCAGCAGCAGCAGCTATTCGACAACTTGTCGATAAGCCGAAAGATAACGAGCCGCAGCAGCAATAGCGAACCGGAGAGCGCCCATACCAGAGAGCTCCAGAGCGTGAGCGCGCGCGTGTGCTACAGCGAGTGAGAGCGGGAGAGAGCGAGAGAGAGCGGCGGTGGCAGCATCCCAAAAGGAAACGTTAACACCACCCACCCGAAAGAAGCAGAAATCATGGGACGTCGCACGTATCTGAATCGCGCCTATGCAATTTCCTACCCCAGTCGCGTCGAGGGCTGGCTGGACGTGTGCGGTAAGCATTAACCCCCCATAAGTACGCCATCCCTAAGACCGACCCAGACACCCACCCACCCTGAATTGCAATCTACTTAGAGCTATTTATAGATTTAAGCTTGCCTTCAAGATCTTGACTGAGATACGCATTGTGCGACTAGTATGAACAGAAGTCGATGCGAACGAGGGTTTCAAAGACAAAACTTGATTGCAGTATAAGATATTTTCTTATAGATAATATAGCATCTTTCTATAAATATATCCATTTCTATATCTATTATAAATTCTTTGAAGTGAGGAGTTGCAAGAAGAAACAGAAATGCGTAGATAGAGACAGAAATAAACATATGAAACATACGTACATATATCTCTTATATCGGAATAAACATATGTATGTACATATGTACATATGTTTATCAATATAAAAATCTCGCACAAGCCAAGTTTTACCTGTAAGATAAAATAGGCTAACATCTATAGACTAAGAAAGCTATATGTACTTATATATATCTATTGTAGCAGACTCGATTACATTACTAATACTACATTTACATACATATGTATATATAATATATACATGACATATGTATGTGTATATATTTGTAATCAAACTTGGTCTAATTCCAACTTCGTAAGGCAAGAAATGCAAATGTTATCCACATCCGTTTTGAAAAAGTTGCCAGTGCAGTACTGGTATCTGCAGAGTATATCGAATATATGATATATAGTACACACTTGGGACTTAACTTAGTCACATAAGAATCACATGCCATATCATGAAGTAATCGCTCGTGAAAGTTAGGTATAGAATAGTCTGCAATTGCTGAGTTTGATGAATGCAAATCGTAAGAGAATTGGGCAGGCAAACAAAGTAAACAATATGTCTCTGATATTACTCATAAAATACTCCAATGATCGGGGAACGATTAACATTCTATGAGCCAGATGAACAAAGCTGTGAGGTCTATGACAAGTCTTCAGAAATGATCGATGAGATGGCGAAGATGATGATGATGATGATGATGATGATATGAGACTTTAATGCTAAGAATAAATTTGTTCATGGATAGTTTTCGATTAGAAAGAAATAGATGTTTCTTTCTATGTCACACTCGAGCCAGGTGAAAGTTCACGTAATTGCATTCAATACAACTAACTTTAAAGCGCTATCAACACCTGCTAATGGCATTTGCTGCTGCTGCTGCTGCTGCTGCGGCTGCTGAGCGGATGTTCGCTCCAATTTTCGATGATCGAAAAGGCAACAAAAATGTGAAACATCAAATGAAAGAAAATCCATTAAAAGTCGCTGCAGCAGAGAGGGAAATGGAGAGGCAGACAGCGAACGATATGATAAAGCGAAAACTTTTAATTTGCCTCAGCAACAATTTGCAAATCTCCTTCTAATGGCATCACTCAATGGGCTTGACAACCCTGGAGTGGCAACTCTAGCATGTGCAGGGTGGCCGTTTAGCTCGACTCTGTTCTGTATTGCGGATGCTCTTGCTATTCATCTATGCATCGCTCCCACTCTCCTGCTCGCGCTCTCACTCTCTCTCTCTCAATTTGAGCACCTGTGCAAATGCAAGCAAAGCTGCTTCGTCTGGGAAAACTCAACAGGGCTGTCTCTCAACAGCAACAACAACAACAACTAGAGTTTGGGCAGGTTGTCACTGTTTGCTGTTGTTGTTGCCTTTTGCCGTTATCTGGTATTAGCATTTTTACCTGTCGCTCATCCGTTTCAGTTTATTGCAGTTGTTGTTGCTGTTGCTGTTGCTGTTGTTGTTGTTGCAGTTCGAGGGGTTGCTTGCTACGCAAGGCCAAACACACATGTGAAACAAACATACACATAAACACGCACACACACACATATATACATACACATATACACGCTAATTAATACTCCTTCGAAGCAGTTCTTGAATTTCGTCGTTTATGTTTACACAATTCTTGAAAAAAAAAAACTCACATATTTTTATTATACATAAATAAAACTATAAAATCTTAAAAAAATATATATATATATAAATAAATATCTATAGATATAGCTAAATATCATATATCATATTCATATGATATGATATATTTATATTTTATATAAATTATGAGAAAAACAATACAAATTTAATAAAGTATAAAAAATAAAATAATCAAAACTAAAAAAATTCCTTTTATATTCTACATAATTATGAAATAGATCATATATATAGTGTATGACATAATATATAATATATATATTGCGTGCGTATTGTGTGTTTATAATAATATAATATGTATTCTAATATACTATAGATTATTAATTTTCCAAGTTCACCAGAAACCAAGATTTGTATTATCACAACATGCTGAATTATTATGCTCTATATATAATAGATTCAAAATATATACACTATTTCATAATTTTGAAACTTAGACACAATCAACTCTATTGTTGTTTACTGAAAATAATAATAATAATAATAATAATACAATATAATAATAGCTCCATAAAAAATAAGTATGCAGAAAACACTGTGATTAGCCCGCACATAAATCACAAGATAAATGATATTATTATCAAAAGCTTGGGCTAAACACTAGGTCCAATATCCATTGTATTAGCTGAAGCAACAACAACAGACAGAGAGAGAGACAGACCCAAATTCTCTAGGTGCGTATGGGTGTGGCTGCTAAGACCTTGCCATGAAGTACAGAGCAGCTGCCTAGAAATTTTGTAAGTAAATTCGAATCTACAGCTGAAAGAAAAATAGTTGCTGATTGAACTCCATGTGCCATGCTAGCTGTTTGTGTCAGTTTATCCTCAGGATAAGGTAGCTGGTAAATGTAAACACTTTCTTTGCCTTTTTGTCTTACAATCTCGCTCTCTCTCTCTCTCAATGGGAAATGTAGAATACACTCTTTGTATCTCTAAGGCTTAATTAAATTTTTGCTGTTTCCCAAGTAGAAATTCCTGTCCTCATGATAATGTGAGTGATATATGTATGCTAACTAAGTAAACTTAGGTTAACCTAATAATAACATGTCATCCTCATAATAATGTGAGCGATAGATGTTCATACAATCTCTGTCTCTCCTTAAATCCAATCCAGTTCATTACTTGTTCATTAATATATAACATGAACACAACTTATGGAAGCTATGACCATAGGCATCCTCATAACAAAATAGGCGGCAAATGTTAATATAATATCTCCCTGTCTCTCACTCTCTCTGTATTATTATTGTGCTGCTTAATATTTGTAAATTAAATCGCTTGAAGCTAACTTTAGCCTATCAAATTATCTCAACCACACGATGAAGTTCATATATGCCTCACGTTCTCTATCTCTCTCTGCCTCTCTCTCTCACCCTCTCTCTCTCTCTCTCACTTTCTGTCTGTATTTTCGCAAAACATCAATTTAATTTGTTTTTTAAATATCTCCAATATTTTAACCTCATGATAAAGTTCATATTAAATGTCTCACTCTCTTATTTAGATTTTTTAAAGAAATTTCCAACACATCAAATTAACCCAATGATAAAGTTCATAGTAAATGTTAATTCATATGTATATCCCTTATTAAGCCTTCTATATTTGCTCTGCATTAGCATTCAATTGGATGAGCTGCCTGGTAGCAAATTATCCTCAGTGTTAGGTGCATGTTAATGCTCACACAGTTCGCCAGCTAGAATCAACAAGTTTTGCATGTGAATTGTTGTGCACTTGCTCCGCAAATAATCCCATTAGGCTTACGTGTATTCTATATGAGTTGAACAGGTATTACGCAGTTGGCTAAGCCCCAACTACTTGAGCGTCAGCTGTGGCTGATCGAGTCGACTCGTTTTCAATATGAAGTCACTTGAAATGCGAATAAGAAATATTGAAATTGGCTGGCAATTGATAGTTTGTTGTTGTCGGAGTTATTGCTGTTGTTGTTGCTGTTGCTGCCCATCGATAAAGTCGTGGCATGACAAAGTGGAAAGAAAAAAGGCTTCAAGGCGAGTTGCAAATGGCAAATGGCAAATGGCAAAGCTCGCGCTGTCTCACGTTGCTTTATGATAACATTTTTTTCATATATATTTAATTTCTGTTTTTTATTTACTTAAGTGTGCGCGCAGCGGAAGGAAGGTGTGCTGGCATGTATGTGTGTGTGTGTGTGTGTGTGTGTGTGTGTGTGTGTCTGTGTCAAGGTCATTTGTGACATTCTAGCAGCCTTTTAGCCTTGCCTTTGCCCGCCCACACACACGCACGCACAGCAATCGACCGGGTTTGGCCATTGGCCTCAGCTGCGAGCAGCTGTTGCTGTCGTGTGTTGTTGTTGTTGTTGCTGTTGTTGTGTGTTGTTCCTGTTTGGTGTGCCCGCTGGCTTGACATCATTTCTGTCATGTTTGTTAGCTGCTTCATGTTTCATGTTGTTAGCCGCGCTTTCGCTTTGCATGTCACTTGACCGTCTTGGTTAACACACACACACACATACACACACACAGAGGTAGAGAGAGGGACAGAGAGGAAGCCGCACACACGTCTTCGTCTTCGCTTTTGGCCAGGTTGTTCAGTTGGCCCGGTTCTTGGGCCACGCATAGCCAGCGCTATTCGATCTAAGCTAAATGGGTTTCCAGTCATTTGCCATTTCTCCATGAACATACCCTATAAACACAACTGAGCTGGGGTAGTTGCGACTGCGAATGTGATTGAATATTGAAATTGAAATGAGATCAATCACAGTTAAAATATGCTAAAAGGAGATCATATTTTGATCTGCAATTTGATGCTTATAATATTTATAATGAGCTCTTCAGCTTAAGTTCTATTGAGATCTTTTTTCAGCTTTCTTGGTGAATAATTTCTGTAATACTGATATTTTCCAGACTAGAGATTCTAACACACCTACATATATTTCATATAATTACGAAGCCTAAGTCGAGCCATAGTAAAGTATATTAGAACTACAAGCTGATCTCTTGAAGATCTTGATCTATTGTAAAAAGGAGAAGAATTTTGTGAGCTAAAAACCTCATCTATTACCTTTCATATATCACAAAATCAACAGAAGTTAGTGTTGTACAATTAAGGTTACGATCGTAACTATTCAAGTTAGGGTATCTGTCTGTCGTTCCATTTGCTTGGCTAGAGACATCGTTAGTCTTAGGCACAGATTAGCCTGCAATTGCTGAATGAATTCTAGAAGAGAATTGATCAGGCAAATACAGTAAACTACGTGTCTTTAACATAACTCATAAGATACTTCAATCTTCAGAGAACGATTAAAACTCTATGAGGGAGAAGAAGAAAGCTGGCAGGTTTGTGACAAGACTTCAGACATATGATATGAGAGACTACAATGTTAAGAATAAATTTGTTCACTGTTAGTTTTAGCGTATCTATCAGTCGTCCCATATGCTTGGCTAGATCAGTCTTTGACTTGTTCTGTTCTAATGACCGTTAACGCGCATTAAAGGAAGGCCAGAGCGAGAGGGAAAGATCGAGTGATCAAGAGAGACATTGAGAGAGCGTAAGAGAGAGAGAGAGGAAGTAGAGGGAACGGGAGAGAAATCGTAAAGCTCGTAAAAAACGACGCGACCATTGGCGATGGCGTCATTAGCGACGCGTCGCCGTGGCACAGTTTGTTGTTGTTGTTTCTTTTTTTCGTTAGCTTTTTTTTTCGCTGTAGCCAAAGTGCAGTCGCTTTGTTACCGTTTACTCATACCGCTGCTGGTGCTGCTTTGATTTGGTTTGTGGGTTAAACGGCACTGCCTGCAGCGCCACCTGTCGGTAGAAAGTTCAATGCGCTCGCCGAGCAGAGTTTTGCTTCGCCATTTGCGAGGCGAGCGGAACGCTGGAAAGTGAAACAGGCTGCAGCAGAATTCGGCATTCGACACACTTGTTGTTGCTGCTGCCGTTGCTGCTGCTGTTGTTGTTGTTGCTTTTGTTTTTGTTTTTATTTTCTATTTTCAAGTATCGGCAATCGGTCGCCCCGCCACGTCGCAAATGTTGCCCAGCAACTTTCTATGAAAAAATTCACTTTTTCCTCAAGTGGTGTTTGGGATGTCGGCGCGTCGTCGCGTCGTCTCGTTTCGTCGGTGCCAGGCCCAAGCAGGCCTTGTGAGAGACACTCGAGCACGGCCTCCTGCATACCACTCCCCCCATTGGCTGCCCACCTGCCTCTCTTCCGGCACCCTCCCCCTTTGGTTCCGCGTTCCCCGAGCAGCGGATCTTTGTGTTTGCTGTTGTTGCCTTTTGGCAAATCGAACTGAGACTTGGATTAGCGCTTGCAGCGCCAGTTTTCCAATGCGTAGCAGTGCGCTCGACTGCTAAATACTCTGTAATCTTTACAATGAAGCGTTGAAGAGAAGAATTAGAAAATCTTAGTGTAGTGTAAGCTTAGTGTAACTTCCATCTATACACAGAGACAGCGTAGCGCCAATATACCTCTCTTATCACTAAACGCAGAGTACAACAAAACAAACAAAAAACTAACATTTAGAAATGAATGAAGAAAAAAGGAAATTTGCAAAACCTGTTGAACGCATGAAATTATAGCCGCTATATACCAAACGAGATATCTAAGCGAACCGGGGAGCGGCCATGCAGAGGGGTGGGGTGGGGCAGGCAGCACATGGGAAGTGATCCAAGTGGTCCAAGTAATACGAGTAAGTGTGCACACACACACACACACACACACTTACGCACCTGCAGATCAAATGAAAATTGAAAGTCAGGAGGCAAAAGTCAAGCTAAAACGGGAAATAAAATAATCAAAGCTAACACAACCAATGTGAAAAATAGAAAGAGCACGAAACAGCCACCAGAAGATAGTCGATACAATTCTTGAAATTATAGACCACAAGAGAATCACATAATAATAATCACATGTACATATAATTCTGAGTTGATAAAATGAGCTTATAAAGATATGCTTGAGATAGGCTAAGTAAATCAGGTTTGATATGGTTTCTATTGATTTCAAGGCTCTATAAATGTAGTTTTACACATCTCTTTTTATATGTAACAATAAGTCTGTATAAATATGTATAGGTATATTCATACAACAATATTATCGTGCAATATAATTTGCAAATTTTATGATTGTGCAGTTATTGTTACATAAATGATATTCAAAATAAAATTTGCATTAAAACTGATTTAGCTGAATTAACCCAAGAGTCAAATAAGAAAGAGGCAGAAGATTTTAAGAAATGAGTACTTATACCTTTAACACTCGTCAAATTCTAGGGAAAATTAAGTTAGGATTGGTGTAGGTATATAGAGCGTAGGTATAGAGCGTATCTGACTTATTATCAGAATAAAATTCTAAAGAGCGTCTTTTAATATATCTTCAAATTATAGATTTTATAATAGATCTTCTAAATAAATATTTTATAATAATAGATCTTCTGAGAATAGACAAACGAAAGTCTGTCTTGAGTTCCAAGATCAACCAAAAATGTATAAATATAGCCAGTTCAGCTACATCTTAAGATTATAAATAAAAGATTGTGTGAGTAAAAGATAAATTATTCGAAGGAGTTACGTTTCATATTAAAATTTAACAGCTTCATAATGAATTCATAAAAGCTTAGAAATCTAAGAAAGCAACCAACAAAATTCTCACTTTTGTTCCTGATCATCCCTTATCTCTCTGATGCTTTGACAACAAAACAAAAAATCTTTAAGTGTTTTGCCGCAAGACAAAAGAAAACAAAAATAAATAATTAATTCTTTCACTTTTTGATCACAGTTTTGTGGTAAATTATGGTAAGCCCTATCTTAAAAGCTCTTGCAACTGTGGATGCTTACAAATTAAATACAAATTAAATCATTGTTTGAGTCTTATTTAGCCACTTAATTATAATAATAAATAAATTATAAATATTATTATAAATAATTTAAAAGACGGATTCATTTAAATTTAGATGTTGACATCTTTAATGCTAATTGTATATACATATGAGATGGTATAAAAGGTATTTGCAGAACAGACTTGTAATAGCTGAGCTTCAAGAATTTATTTAATATGATTTCTAACTCTCATTGCTATATCATAGAAAGATATTTTCTATTCGTGTTATCTTAAAATATCATAAATATATCTATGTCGTCTTTCTTATATCACAGGTTGAATAGTGTAATCTATTTTCATAGTATATTATGCATACTTAACATGTTTCGTATTTTGTATATATTTATTTGCCGTCTTTCTTATATCGTAAAATTCTTTTCTTTTTTTATAATCTTTGTCTATTATCGAAACTTTATTTCAAACATCTACGATGATTCAATTCTCTACTTGATATATTGAAATAGCACTCGATGGCCTTTAATGTATCAATAATCATACAATATAATCGATAATTCTATTCTGTATCATTTACATATTCAACATTCATATTTTCGTATATCAGAGATATATTTTTTTCATCTTGCTCGCATTGTAGATAGTCCTATTCTATTCATCATATCTAGCAGACAATTCTATTAAATCTTTTTTATCTCGCAGGCAATTCAATTCCATACTACCTACTTGGTAAATTGCTCTATTCTATCTATTCTATCTATATCCATCTATCATATATGACAACTCTAACTATCTCTCTGATATCGTAAATATCTATCTATACCTCTATTCTACCTATTCTATATCTCTATTCTATCGCATAGATGTATAGATCTACCTTTTAAATCCCCCATACATATATCTTAAAAAATTTCAATTTAATCGTTCAATTATATTAAGTAGCTCTATTCTATCTCCCGTAGATGTCTCTATTCTATTGTTATTGTTTTTGTATTTATTTCAAGTCTCAGTTTTCTCAGTCTTAATTAATTGCCCAATTGGCATAAATTTGTGTGCTAATGCCATGTGCGTTATATTTGCCAGCGAAACTTTTAAGTATCTCCCACAGATAGGCAATGCAAATATGTACAGACAGTCAGACATCTATACGAAAACGAAAGAAAAAATAACTAAGAAAAATGGTAATAATAATAATAATTCGCGTGTCTTCTAAGAAATATATTACACAAGCGCGTTGCGTATACGCCCTGGAAAATCAGATGGAGAAGAAGTAGAAGGCGGCGGAGAAGAAGCTGAAACATAAAAACCCCGTTATTGTTAAATATGTGTATATATGTGTGTGTGTGCATTTCTTTAGTCTGATGAATTTTGCAATCGTTAAGATACAAACGAGCCATAATCAGCAGCGTTTGTTCATGGAGAGTGCCCAACTAACTGAATACCCTGTAATTTAGAGATAAATACATGTATATATGATAATATAATATGTATATAATAGTTGTAAATGAATGATAAATCAGCTGAAACTTAATGTTCTATTCGGACTATTACATACGTCAACATACGCTGTAATACACCAGACATGGCAATTGCTAAAATAAGAACTCAAGCTATATTTAGACAGCTGCTTAAGTTATCGATAGCACTGGGTGATTCGACAGAGTAATGCTTATATTTACGCAGCTGCTTATGTTATCGATAACATGCAGCTGTTGAAATATTCAATTCGTTTTGCTTTATGATGATGAAGTGTGTGTCCGCTGAAGTTGTGAAGACGTTTCCGAGTGAATCGTCTCACGAAGACAGCCCGTCGATTGACTGCTGAGCTTTTGAGCTATTCGAAAGCAGAGATCTATCAAAAAATCCACACTCGCTGGCAAGGATATAGCTGCATTTTATAGAAATTATATTAAAATAATGTAATATCTTAAATAATCTTGGTTATATTCCAAATTCTATTCATATTGCTCCTATCTAACCATCCTAGACTAAAATTGAACGTAAATTTGCTATTGACATTCGATAGCAATCGATTTCTTTATCGATTGTAAATGTGTCACACGTAACGTTACAAGCGAAATGTAAAGTTAAAATAGCAATAAGCTGACCTCGAGTCGCTCATGCTCGCCGCATGTCCACAGGGTATATCCGAAAGAGCAAAATCTATAAATGAATTGACAAATAAAATGCGGGCCGATTCCGTTTGCGAGCTTTCAGCTGATTACATGATGCGAAATTCAAGTTATGCTATAATTCTGCATTGTTCGGCGTGGCGAGGGGCGTGTCAGCTGTGCGAGTGAGATAGAGTTACAGCTAGAGGGAGGGAGGGAGAGAGAGAGAGACAGAGAGCGAGCGACAGCGGCAGCTTTTGTTTGTGTTTGTTGTTCGACTTTATTTTTTTCGCTTCTCTATTTTCACATTACGTTTCGCATAGTTCCCATAAACCTAATTAAAAAGATGTTGTTGTTGCTGTTGTTGTTGCATTTACGCAACTATTTGTGTTAGATTGCATGTTTATGTGTCTGCTGTGAACAGGGGCGGGAAGTGGGCTGTGGGGAGTGGGGACGTTGCTCGTGATCAGGCATACACATGTTTGTACTTATGCGCTGCTACGCATACACAAATCCCCCGAAAAAAAAAAAAACTAAAGAGGAGAAAGAAGAATGCGTTTGCCTAGAAACTTTAGCTGCAGCCGTTGGGCTGCCTGCACCCTGCACTCCGCACAGCCCTGGCCCACCCGTCCCTCCCCCTTCAGCTGCTGCTGCTGCTCTTGTTCATCTGTCAGTTTTTCAGTTTCACCCACACACAGAGATCAGAGAGACACAAACTGGATGGGGGAGTGGGGCTGCTGCTGCTGCTGCTTTCTATGTGAAACAGCTGCTGTTGCCCATGCGGAAGTAGCTGATGCCGCATCTTAGCTTCCATTGTTGTCGCCCTACGTATTATTATTGTTATTTCTTTGCTGTTGTTGTTATTGGGGCTAGTGTTGGCGTTGCTCATGTTGGCGCCCGCCACCTCCACTACAAGAAATGAAAAGTAAAACCAATTTGTGATGCCCTAACACAAAGCAAAAGGCATGCCAAATTGATGTCATTCAATAATAAATAAATGCTCTATATACCTCAACAATATACGCGAAGTACTGCTAGATAATATTATATATATAAAAACATTATATAATATGTGTACGTATATATAAATAATATGCATAAAGGGAAATAGCTCTATGAACGCATGCGATTCGTTTTGATTGAATTTGAATGACTAGTATATCTGGTATTTGGTTTGTTTTTCAAGAAGAAGAGCAGCATACGTGAATGCTAGACTAATAATATTTGTAGAACAATGCTTATTTGATCAATATATACAACATTATATTATATAATCATTATAAATTATTCTATAATATTATTATACTATATTAAACTCAAGAAATACTAAATTTTGGTTCTATTTGAAATAGTTTCTACTATGCATACTACAGTATAGACTATGTTAGCTGTTAGTATGTTGTGCATATAATTGTCGGTATAGTGTAATTGACAGAGTATTAATTAAGTTATTGATAAGAGACTGCTTGAGAATATAATGATTGAATTACACTTTAAAAAAATGTACATAACTTCTAATAACTGTAACTACTTAAGAGGTTTTTAAACGCCGGCGTATGGGAATTGCCTCTATCAATGTTCCTCTCGAACTTCGCTTCTTATATATGTAAATGTTGCCAGCCCGTTAAGATAGTGTGGCCAGGTTGCCATACAGCTCATTCAATTTTACATGTATATAAAATATATAAATATAATATATATAATAATATATTAAAATAGAATATAATAAAATAAATAAAAATATATATACATAAGTTAAATAAATTAGAAAAATTATTTACAAAAATTACATATATGGATATGTATGTATATATGTATATATGCATGTAGATAAATACATATATAATTTATCTCTCTTCACAACATTTTGTTGACATGAAACGTAAAGCTTAAGATATCTTATGATGTGTATAGCTCATATGCGTACAGTGGATGGCTAATGATGGATTAAATAATGAATCTAACTCATAAAAATTCGATTTATCTCTATGTAAGCTGCCTATATATTCCGATCTTTCAGCTGCTTTGATCTCATTTGGGTTGAGTACACCTACATTGCATGAGCAGAACTGTATGATTTATATTAATCATATAGCTGAGAGCTGAGCTGGCTCCCCTTCGGATCTCCCTTCTATGAGAGTATGCCGTATTCGGCTAGGGGCAGCGCTAGCCCAATTTTCGTAATTGCTGTCGCTGGTTTCGTTTTTGGTTTCGGCGGCGACAAGGCAAATGGAAGCAGCTAAGCCACAAGAACAGGCGAAACGAGACGCCGAACAGAGCGCGTCGATCGTCACTATAACTGAGCAGTCAGACACATTTCGTGCCATCCCCCCACCTTGCCCCGCTCTCTTGAATGCAGTCAACTGCAAGACATGCCACACCCTCCCACACACACACATACACACACACATTCTCACACATAGACGCATTAATGACGCATCGCATAAATTATTTTAAATTACTTTTAATTGGCGAAGTTTCTGTTTTGTTTTTAATTTCTGTTGGGCTCATTTATTAATTTAATTTTTCTGTAACTTTTGTGTTTTTCGTTTTTCCTAGAACTCCTTCATTTTTTCAAGTGTATGCGGTAAATGGGTTAAGATTTGTCTTTGAAGTTCCATTTGACTAGATTTCATTTGGCTTGATATAATTAATTGTGTAATGCCCATGCGCTAAGTAAAAAGAGCATATTAGTTCTGGGTGTTGTCCATTTTGCTGTGCATTAGTCTGCTCTTGAAATTTTGATAACTCAAATATATAATTTATTATATTATATTTAATTAAATAAACTTAGTAGTTGATTCAACTTGATTTATAAAAATTAAACCACAAAAGAAATCAGATATCCGATTGAGCTATATATTTAAATATATATTGCTGATTAATCAGAATAATTTATCTTACTAATTCATTGACTTAACTTAACCAACCGAGACTTTCAGATTAATATCTTAAAGATGTTAGATGCTTAGATTATTATTATTATTATTATTATTATCAGTATTATAATTTGCATTATTGCTATTGTATATATTATATATAGTTGTACATTAATGTATCAAATGGAATTATATTCTGTACATTATAATATCAAATAGAATTCTCTTCTCGTTGATAGCTTGCATAGCTTTACATGGAATTCGATTGAAAAGTTATGATAAAAGCAAGCATAAGCAAATTATATAAAAAAAAAAACAAAAAAACAAAACAAAAACAATATTTTCAAGAAGAGTTCTATAAATAATATCGGAATAAAAAACGTACACGTTAATAGTAAGTTAATGCCAGAAAGTAAATAAACGAGTTGCATAAGAAATGCAAATGCAACACGAAGCGAGCGCTGATTGTGGAGCCGTGAGTCAGGCTGAATAGCAATGACTATGTTGCTACCCTGTAATGCGAAATGAGACTCTATCATAAGCAATTAGCTATAGTAGATCAGAGTTATATATAGATACAAATATCTATTGCAGAATATTTAGTCTCAGTCTCAATCTACCTCTCTCACTAAATATAATACTATCTATTATTGTCTATTATACACAAACACCTCTCTCTTTTTTGTCGTACTCGATATATTTTTCTCACAGTCTCTCTCTCTATATCACTCCCACTGCCTCGTATGAAGCGTAGAGCGTTAACTCGATCTCTCTTACCTCTCTCTGCGTTTCACTCCTTTCTGTTTCTCTCTTTACGTCTCACTCTATCTTTCCCTCTATCTGACCCTCTCTCTCTCTCACACTCCCTAATACTTCCGAGCTCAACTGAATATAAAGTTTAGCTCTCTCCTCTTTCTATAGAGTAGAGCATTTCGCCTAGTGCTCTAATCTTCCCCTCTCTATTTCTTTCTCTATCTAGTTCCATCTACACTCCCTATCTCTCTCTTTGTCTTTCTCTCTCTCTCTCTCTCTTTCTCTCTCTGTATCTATTAAAAACTCCCAATCAATTTCATACAAATATCTAAGAGTAGTCTCTAGTCTCTATCTCTTTCTTCCCATCACGTCCCCTCTCTCTTTCTTTCGCTTATCTGCATCTCCATAACACTTCACATAAAAATTCTTGTTGCTTTTGGCACGATCATAAATTCTTGAAATTCGCACGCAGCGCATGCGATTAGCCGTTTGGCCAGTGTTGCGCAATGCCAATATCGATAATTGATCGATAAGCGTGATGACGTCACTGACAGCTGTTCTGGCAGGTGTGCAGATGCAGTTGGGCAGGTGGGCCATTGCAATGCCACGCCTCGCTGCCTTGCAGCGCCCTTGGCAGAGCCAGTGCAAAGCTCTCTCTCTCTCTCTCTCTCTCTCTCGCTCGCTCAGCTGGCTTTGGCTCAAGTGCATTGAACCCAAAAGCGAGAAATTCTTATGCAAAATACAAAAAAAAATTAAACACGAGCAACGAACGTTTCAAAATTAACGCAAAGTTGCTGAGCAACGCTGCCGTCGTTGTCGCTGCTGACGCTGACGTCGACGTCCAGCTCACAATTACAAACAATATTTATGTTAAATGGGCAGACGGGCGCCGCCGCCGCCGCCGCCACCGCAGCTGAAATGTGGCTGTAGTATGTAAAAATAATAGAGCAATAAGAGCGGAGATATTCCGCACTCCCTCTCTCCCTCTGGCACTGTCTCTGCCGCTGTCTCCTTCACAATTTCTTCTGCCTACGCCTCTGCCTACTTGTCTTGGGTACTTGCCCCACGCTCTGCCTCAAGTTTGGGTTAAATTTTGTTTTGTTTTGTTTCGTTTTTTGTTTCTGATGATCTAGCCAAGGGTATTTCTTAAGGTGTGTTGGCTTACAGATGTTGCATGTACACGTACATACATATATGGAGAGATGTATGGCTCGTAATAAACTTGGCTCATAATAGTTGTATAGAGTGCGAGCAAAAACTTGAAAACATTTGTTGCTTATATTTCGTTTATATACAGCTGCGTTCATGAAAATTGTAGAGCAACTGAGCATTAAATGTTGGACGACCAAATTTAGTAAACCCATAAACAGAGAATTCGGAAAAAAATGGTTTCAAATTTTTTAGGAATAATATTGCTTTGAATAGTATTGAAAACAAAATTTATAAATTTATAAAAAAAAAAAATAATAATAAAATAAATTTATATACATAATATTATTTACATTTATACATTTAGTGTAATACTTAATTGAACTATAACCTGCCTAAATAATATCTGAAACAAAGAACAGGAAGTTTTAAAACCCTTGTTAGGGTATCTAAAGTTCGATAAGTTTTTGTAAAGAGCCCCAATTCATACGCCTCGTCTGAGCAGCCTCCCCCGCTCACCTGTCTCTTAGGTTTAGCTCGCAACTTCAACAAATTAAAAAGGTTTTTTTTTGTTTTTGTAATTTTATTATTATTATTATTTATCTTGTTGTTGGTGCTGCTGCTGCTGCTGCTGCGCTTCACATTGTTATCGCATACGTTGACGTCGACGTCGAAGCCGTCGTCAAGAACGTTGAAGAACCGAAGTGAAACGAACTTTGAGAATTTCGCGGGGCCACGCAACGCATCAAGCGCAGGCAGAGCGACGGAGATAGAGATAGAGACGATGGAATTGAATTATTGAATAAGATGCGGGCATGGCAAATGCTTGAGCGCAAGGAGAGAGTGCGCGGAGAGGCGAGAGTGGGATAAGCAGTTACTTAGCTCAAGCTGGTTGCCTGCCCATTGTAACGTTCTTCTTCATTTCTTCCTCTTACTCTTTGTCTTCTTCTTCTTCTGCTTATGTTTCTAATGCATACAATTTTCCACACAGCAACGGGCAAACGGCATTTGACGCGGCTGCAGTTGCATTTATTTCTGCTATTTATGCAGTCCCGCTGACTTATTAGCAACACGCATGCGTGCAGCAGCTACAGTCCATGAATGTGTGTGCTGAGCAAATTGTGGATGGGGGAGTAGTTTGTTGATTCCGTGCGCTTTCGGTATTTTTTAGCGCTTTTTCGTGCGCTTCTTCAAATGCTGCGCGCGCACTCTGATTGGATAGGAATATTCAGTGGCGCCTGAAAGCATGCAACGATTTTTTAATTCTATCGTGCATTGTCCGCGGTGTTCGCTAGATGGCGCCACTGTATGCGAGTAATGATTGCAACTAGATTGTAAAGTTTAATTATAATTGATTTATAATTAATACGTTTATAGTATTAAGTGTGTATAATGTATATATAAAGATTTTGAATATTCGAATTTGTTATGATATTTTCTCTTTGTTTGCTTATGCCTATTAAGATATTCATGTTGATTAAGACATTCATCTATCATATTGTTTTTCATATATACAATATTTACTTTTGTTCTTTTGCCTTTCTTGTAGAAACGGAGGGCGAGCTGACACGCATGATCAAACCGCTTCCATGGGGGCCTCTCTACTGTGTGCTGCAGCAGGACGATCAAACATTTACCGCCTACTGCAGCGAGGAGATTTCGGTAAGTAACGAATGACATAATGTAGCGAGTAACGAGTGGAATGCGGTGACTAACAACGAGTAACGAGCTATGGAAGTAACTAACTTTATAACTGTAAGGAATATAAAAGTAGTGAGTATCAGCTGAGTACTGATTGAGTACTCAGTAACGAGTAAAAACTAAGTATGAGTACCGATTAGGAGTAATTTGTAGAACATTAGCTAACAGTTAGACATTAATAATTATCAAAATAAAGTAAAAAGCAGCAAGTCATTAGATATACTAGGAAAGCCATTGCCGATAAACTGTGATGAGTAATAGTGGAGAATTTAACAAATATGAAGTCTGAAATAACGAGTAACAGTAGTAATTATACCCAGTAGCGGCAAATTAAATGCAGAACGGAATCGAGCAGCGAGTAAACTTTGTATGTAGCGAGGAATTGGAAAATAACACTTGATATTATGATTAATGGTCAATATTTAATACAACAACGGATTATAAGCTATATATAAGGACTAAAAAAGGTCTTCCTAAGCGTAGCATGGTAAAAGTAGCGAGTGGCGAGTAACATACATAAACTAACAACTTAAATGGAGCGAGTAACTCGCTGGGGATTATAAAGGAATTAACAGCTTAACCACCTCGGTAGTGAAATGTTGTTGCTCTATTAATTGTTTAAATAACCGTAATTTAAGCTTCTAATATATTTACATTTTCATTTACAATATAGACTTTCTATAACACTCATTTCTATATGTCTACTATGCATTTGTTGTTGTCTCTTTTCCCCCACACTCTTGCACCCACTAATATGGATCATATAATACTACTAACTTGTAGATATTTCCGGCTACGCCCAAAAAGGAGCTGGAGGTGCGTAATGCTTGATAAATGAAAAATAATAACAATAATCATAATAGTAATAATAATAAAATATTATAAAAATAGAAATAAAATAAATGGACAATGATAATAATATATTCTCTATAAGCTAAAATGTAACTTTGTTTTTACGAACTTACACATACATATTAACGGCTCTTGTTACTTTCTCTGTCCCTCCCGCTCTCTCTCTCCCTCTCTCTCTCTCTCTCTCTCTCTCTGTCTCTTGCTCTTTGTCTACTTAGCTGGGCGATGTCTGCTATGAGGATATACCGCGCGTGCGCTTGGATCGTGCACGTCGCCCCGTCAAAGCCCTGTGGCACGGTCCGCCCACACTGGCGGAGGAGAACGAGGATTCCGACAGCTGTCTCAGCACCGGCATGACCGGCCTCAACGACATAGTGTTGAATACAACGCTCTACAATGATCTAGGTGAGTGCCAGCAATATCAAATTTGTACAGACTGCGAAATACTCATTAGCTGTGGATGGAATCCACTGTGATTTACCTACCAAATATGTTTTTGAAATCTGCAATATATTATTTTTAAGGCATATTCTACATAGACAGAAGATATGACTTGTCATGTACAATCTACATATAAAATATTTCCAATTCCAATTCTCTAGCAAAATGTATGCATATAGTACCCCGATCAGCCCCGCCCCCAGCTTAGCACTTCATGGGACGACGATACACCTGAGTAAATACGCAAAATTTGGGCAGTTTGCACAAAACCAATATGCTCAATGCACGCAAGTGGGGGGAAAGGGGTGAACTGGGGTGGGGTGGGGGGTACTTATAAAGTGTTAAGTGTGACCAGTCGGGCTGACCTTTTCCATTAGTCGCAGCTCTTAATTGTATTGACCGACGAGTGCAGTCGTTGTTGTTGTTGTTGTTGTTGTTGCCGATCATATCAAAAGCGTCTGTCTGCCTCTCCCCGTCACTCTCGCCCTCCCTCTCTCCATCTCTCTCTTTGTGTGTGTCTGTGCTGTCTGTCAGGAAATTTGTTTGTATCGTCGTCACGCATGCCAGCACATTGGGCACAATAGCAGACGGGCAAAGAGGGTGGGTGTGAATGAGAGAGAGAGGGGCAGAGATTGAGAGAGGGAGAGCGAGAGAGCGCTATGCGACACCCGACAAACAACAACAATGGCGAATTCGTTAATGACAATATACGCGCGATTGGGCAGCAGTCCAGTTCGTGCAGGCGACAAAAGTGTCGCAAACGAATTTCAAGGAAAGCAATAGAAATAGGAAATATTCGCGTTACATTAAGCACATGCAAACCTCTGTGTAAGATCTAAAAATAGTTTCGATACATGGAATGTTTGGCATGTGAAACATTTGCATCCATGCATTTGTAATGGAAAGGGAAACGCCGCTCTGACATACATAAGTCAAACATTTCCAGGGTATATATATGTATATACATATGTATACATATAACACTTTTCTTATCCGCTTGTGTGCAGAGTGTATGTAAAGTGCCAAAAGCCCCGTAAAGCCACAAATTGATGGATCGTAAAAAGTAGAAGAGAACCATTAAAACAACTCTAATTACTCTGCTCGATTTCTAGGTTTAAATGGCCGGGGGTTTGCCTAGTTAAATGTTAACCTCAAACTGTATATTTATCGTAATCGTAATTGTTATCGTTATCGCTGTTATTTGGCAATCCGCTGTTGCCAATGCCGCTTACAATGTTTTCCTTGTTAAGCTTCGCATACAAACTCATCTATTTACTCAATTATTAGTTGCTTTAGCTGTTGTGCGTGTTGTTGTTGTTGTTGTTGCTGTCATCGTTGTTGCTGTTGTTGCTGCTTTTTATTTATGTTTTATGTTGTTAATGGCTGCGTATCAAGGCTGCCGCTTGGCCAATTCAAAGCTAAATAGCCGCTGAAGCGGAGACTGCGCAGGCGTCGCTGCTCGACACCAAAACTAAAATGCAATTAAAATAGAAGAAGCAAAAAAGTAAAAATAAAAAAAAACTGCAGCGATTAGCTCAACTGCTGTTTCTTCTTCTTCTTCGTCGTCGCTTACTTCTACTGCTGCTTCCTCTTCTACTTCTCACTGCAAATGTAAACAAAGCGCTGCAATGGCCAGCGGCAGCAGCAGCAGCAGCAGCAGCAACAGCAACAACAACAAAGACTGTGAGCACTTGCAACGCTTCGTGCGTTGCGCCGTTCGCAGCTTCGTTTCGGCTGCCAAACTGTTCCAAGAACACAGAACGCCTGGGAGAGGGAGAGAGAGAGCTAGCGAGCGAACGAACGAACGAACGAAAGAGCGACAGACAGCGCCTCAGCCAAAGACTGTCTCATTTCCGTTGCGTTTCATTTCATTGACTTGCACTGCACTGTGGAGCAAATGTGCTGTTGGCGCTGCTGAAATGGCAATTCCTGATTGTAAACGAAGTTCCGCTCGTGATTACAATTTCTATAGAATCTATAATAGACTATGTTACTCATGTACATAGTTGTTAATTTATTTATTGAAATCCTATTTTTATGTAATATAAATACTAGGAAAAAAAATTTGAGCCGACATTATTTCGAGCATACTATGAATGTAATAACGTATTAACGTTACGTTGATTCCAATAATAACGTAGATACACGTAAATACATTTATTTGTTGTGTATTTATGTATTTATATACATACATATGAGATTATATTCATGTATGTATATATATTTATTTATTAGATGTTATGATCGTAATATAGGTACATATGCTTCAATAAAATCATGAATACAAGTATATGCATTTATTTATTTATTGTTTAGATCTATTTATTTATATAGATTTTTATATTTTTTGTATTTTATTTTTATATTTTTGACACTTTATTTTTTATCAATATACGGTATAAAAACGTGTTGTTTTTTATTTTATTTATTTATTATTTTTAATTTTTTTTTTTTTTTGTTTTTATTTTATCTTTTTTTTTTCATTTGCTTAAACATAATCATTCATTCAATGGAAACTGATTTGTTAAAGATTAACATAAGTACGCAGGGAAAATTTGTATAAAAACCCCATCAATATTTAGATACTTATAATATTATATTTATATATAAATTGAAAATATATATATACTGATACAATGGGTGTTAGAATAAATATAAAATGAAAACTAATTTTAAATTGAGCACGAGCTACTGGTGCTTCGGCTTGATGGATTCATATATGTATATAGCTGAGCATAATAATTTGTTCACACACGACCGTCGCTGTGCAGTTAAGTACAAGAGTTTTCGACAGCCGAGGCCCACTGTGTCGTATGGCCAGCTTTGACGCTGCCGTTGGTTGTTGCTGCGTTTCGGTTCGGTTCGATTCGTTTCAGTCCACTTTAAGCTTCCGGCGCAGGCGGTTGAGTTCGGTGCTCGGTTCGTCAGCTCTCGCTTCGGTGCGTTCTTGCGGCACGGCACTTGCTGTTTAGTTTAGTGTTGTGTTGTTTTTTTTTTTTTTTCTAGTATGAATATTTGTTATTTTTTTTTGTTTTTCATATTTGTTATTTGAAGTTTAGTCGTTGCGCTCGATTCACAGCTGAGTGGCGGCTCTGCTGTGCCGATGTCTATGTGTTTGTGCCTTATTTTTTATTGTTAGTATTTTCTGTTTCGGTGTCTTTCCGTTGGCATCCAGCAAAGACGCCCTCAACATTTTTGAATTTTTTTAAACGAATTTCCATAATGAAAAATGTTTGTGTACATGCTTTTTTTTTGTTGTTGTTGTGAGTGAATGAAAACTTTTTGCTGTGCGAAAAAGCAAACAGCACGAGGCTGAAGAAAAATCACAGAATGTTGTAGTCCATTGGAAAATATTTTGTAAAACTATGCGCGCGGCGGCGCGTTGCGAATGCGAAATGAAATGTTCTAAAAATAAAATGCAAACAACAAACAAACAAAACTACAAAAGCAACAAAAAGCAAATAAACCTGCGACTCGCAACGCGCACAGACCCCAAAAACTGAGGCGAAAAAAAAAACAACAAAATTTAAAATAAACCAAAAAAAACACGCGAAAACTGGGCAATTCACACACAAATACACACATACACACTCGCATAGATCATCATCTTCAAACTCAACTGGGCTATAAATTTAGCAAAGGCAAACGGAGCAAAATATTTTTCTACAAAGGAAAATTCGAAAACGTATCAGAAAAGAGAATATAATAAAAAGGAATATTTGAATAAAACCGCCCACAAACGCACGCGGCGCGTTTTGTGCGCGTTTAAAACCGCGTCGACTGCGTGGAGCAGCAGAAGAAGAAGAAGCCGAAGCAAAATTAAAAGAAAATATAAAACGAAATTAGGGAAATGAGCGCTTGACACCATTCCTGAAGGCGTAACGCGGCATGGGAATTGAGGCGTGGCAGCGCCTAAGCGCCCAAAAACTTGGCCAACACACACCGGAAAGTCGAGCAAGTGTTGTTGTTGTTGTCGTTGTTAGTTAACCGTTTATGGCTATAAGCGCATCCGGATTAGCTTCTGTGACACTATGCCAAAGGTAGCAAAGGTGGAAGCAATGGGGCAGTGGCTTGAGCAGGGGAGAGGTGGGGAGGGGGGTATTTATATGGAAATCAGAATAGCAACTGTAATGGCAAACTATGTCAGCCACATTTGGCCAAGTTAGCAACCAAAAAAAAAAAAACAAAAAAAACAGAAAAACAAAACAAAACAAACAAAACCGCTTAAAGAAAGTGAGGTAGAAGAAAAGAGAAAGAGAGGGAGAGGGAAAGAGCTTAAAAACGCGCGCTGCAAATGCCGCCAATTGACACCAATTAATTAATTTGATGCACATGACCCACATTTTATTTACAACAACAAAAACAGCGAGAATCTAAATATATAGACATATGTATGTATCAATGTATATGCATATATATATGTATGTATGTATGTCTAAAACTGCATAAATACGCATTTTATGCATTCGCTTCTTGCTGTTGTTGTTGTTGTTGTTGCTGTTGTTGTCGCTGAGGCTGCGCGTTGCAAACTTTCTATTTTGAAATTAAAACTAAAAATAATTGAAAATACGTGTGTATTTTAAATGCATTAATCAAATGCACTAGTGCAGCAGCTCAAGCGAGCCCCCCACCCCCCGACCCCCTGCCTTTACCACAGCGCACCTCAGCTCACCTGTCTACCTCTCTCTCTCTCTCTCTCTCTCTCATACACACCTAACCCGCATGAGAGCGCTTAGCGCTTTGCAGACAACAATAAAATGCAGAAAGGAAAAAAATTGCAACCGCAGCATAATAACAGTAAAAAGTAAAGCTTTTCCTTTAGGCAAGTTTGTGTAATACTCTATCCTTAAACTCTAATTAGAATCTTCTAAATTTAGTTGTCATTGCATTTATTTATAGAGTATTTAGCGAGTCTCATATATCGATCCGGTTCTTGAATGGTAATTCAAGCTTTTGTATGGAGCTCTATGAGCTCTCTCTCTCTCTTACTCTCTTTCTCTCTCTCTTATAGACAATCTCTGATCACATATCCTCTTTTGATAGAGCATTCGGTTAGTCTCATATAGAAAAAGTTGTCTTTTTTGTAGGTGTAGTACTTTTCATAGAGTATTTATTCAGTATCATATAGAACATTTCTTTGTTTTTTTTTTTTTTTGTAAAAGATCTGTAGATTGCTTCTATATAATATTCCCTGAGCCTTATATAGAGTACATATGTCGCTTATAGAACATTCAGCGAGTCGTATATATGAAATATATCTTTGTATTCCCTTAGTACTCGCTTTTATAGGCACTTTTTCGTATGAACCTTTTATGGAGTATTCCCTTAGCCTTACTTGACCTCGTTGGCATTCGCTCTATTTATAGAGCCTTTATTTTGCAACATAGAAGAAACTCACTTATTATATAATCTCTGTGCACCCTTGACCTCTCTTATAAAGCCTTTAGGTGGACTTCTAGAGAAAGTTTCTCTCAATAACTGTCAAGATATTTCGCTTATCTATTTGCATAAATTCCACTTTAATTACTGAATCATTGGCCTATAAATCCTGAGTGTGTGTATTTTTGTGTGCTTATCATCAAGTTCAAGTCGTTGTGAGCCGCTGATACTCTACTATATCACTTTTTTCCTGGAGCTTTTCAACTGGGAAAAGCAAACGCCAATAGAAACAATGGGGCGCTCCCTTTGTTAGCTGCGACGCGAGCGGGCATTGGGGGTGGGCTTGGAAGTGCTGGGTGGGAGTTGGGGAACAGCCATTGTCTGTTGATGATGATGATGAATGCCATTGTATTGTTATTGTTGCGTTTGTCCATTTGTCGCTTGTTGTGCGGGTGAAATTGGCAGCCAAAAAAACGCGCGTTTTGCGAGCGTTTTTTATCGCTCGAACATCGCCAGCCTCTGCTCTCTATATGACTCTCTCAATCGTACTCATTCTATTCCAGTCTCGCTCTCTCTCTCTCTTTCTCTCTCTCTCTCTCTCTCTCTCTCTCTCTCTCTTTCTCTCTCTCTCTCTCTCTTGAAGTTTTATGCGCAAATAGTTCAAGTCGAAATTAAAATGCATTACAATTGGCGACGTTTGTCTGTGATGCCTTGTCTACAACTGCCACGCCCATTTTGCTGCTGTTGTTTTGTTTATTTAGTGAGTCGCTGAAGGTACTACTGGCAACTGCAGGTGCATTGCGGCCGCTGCGCTTCTGTAGATACGAATGTATCTCAAAGTTGTTAGCAGCTCGTTTTTTTGCTGCTGTATCCGTTGGCTTTGAAGCTGTTTGCTGGCCATTCAATTGAGCATAAATGAAACAGCAGCAACAGCAATAACAACAACGTCGACAACGACAACAATTAACGGCGTCGCATTCAGTAATTCATATGTCATAAATATCTGTCAGTCAGTCGACTGTATCTGTATCCATGAGATACTTGTATCTATGTATCTGTTTGCATGTAAATTGCTCGTTCGCACTTTGCACAAAAAAAAAAAAAAACAAAAACTGCTCGATGTCGTCATCGTCATCGTCATCATCATCATTATCTTTATTATCATCATCATCATCATCAGCGTCTTTTAGTCCCGTCGAGCAGTCGATCTACATATGGCAATTGTTTCCACTTCCAATTTGAGCTAGCCAATTATATAATGGATATATAAACACACGCACACATGAATAGAAATCTACATATACATATGTATGTATGCATGTATGCCTGTATGTCTGTGCATGTGTTCAAGTACTTGTGCAATTATTTACGACTATTTCGTGTCTATTTTTAATCGGACTTAGCCCTAGGATTGCGCACAAGTGTGAAGATACTTTAAGATCTGCTACTTGAAAGATATATCTATATACAAATCTCTATATGTATACATACATATATAGTTGATGATTTTTGAATACTGATTCGATTATAATTGTTATTGCCCCATCGAACTACTTCGTTAGTTTTTGGCAATCACAGCTTAAGGCAATTCTCAGAAGAATTTCTAATGCTCGCTCACAATGTGCCAGAGAGTATATGGGTTATGTGATACGTATTATAATACATATTCATATTATATGTATGTCTATTGAAAAATATATATACTTTTGCATTGCTCTTGACCTATCGACCACATCTATCAATGGAATGTTCTTCTTAAGACCATTGATCTTAGACATCAAGAATTTGTATGAATTCCTATTGAATAGGAGTACTCCGTAGTACCATATTAAATGCTAGATCCAACTTTGAAGCTAGCAGTTATAGCTTCAAATCGAGTTATAGATATTTAGCTATATGGGACTTCGTAAATCATTGCCTCAGTTGGAGTTCTTTGTGAATCAATAATACACCAGAAACTTGAACTCGTTTTCGTATAGAACTAATTGAGTCTATCGAGGTATATATATCTAACTGTTTATCCATTCTATCATTATGAATACATTTAGCTATTAGCCATTCGACATGTGTATATAGAATGCCTATCCAAGCGTGATACTATAGTCGATAAGATCAGTTCGCAGTTATCGATAACATATCGTAGTTGAATTATCTGTTAGTATTTTGTTTTATATGCAGCTAAGCTAATATTGCTTTTTTCAATTTCTTTTCTGTAATCGATAAAAATTGATATATCGCTGTTTATTGGCAGATCGAGAAAAACTACTACTACTACTTCATACATGTTTTTATATTACACTTATATGTAGCTCCATCCTTTCCCTTCGCCTTGGCATCTTAACATTCATACAGATTCGAATGTGCTCTAACGAGAACTATAAATATTTATAGAGATACTTTGGAACTAAATGTGCATATACATAAATGTATATCTTCAAACAGTCTTGAGTAATTGAAGCACTAGTTCTGTGCAAAGTTCGGGTATCTGCTAGTCGAGCACTCGCTAGATCCATTGTCACATGTCTCTCTATCTCTTGCCTCCATTGCTTCTCCTCGGCTACATTGGCTGCCCATCCTGGCCAATCCTATGCGATAAGCTCTATTGGTCTTTGGCAACAGCAAAAGATTTATGTCAGCTTGCAACGTGTCCGCGCGCAGAGCAGAGCTGTTGCATCTGTAAACAGTTTTCGGGGTTTTGCCATTGTTTATATTGGAGCCCAACGAGTCGCTGGCTACTGCTAAGGGGCAGTGAGGGCGCGGGGACAGGGGCCGGGCTGGGGTGTGGCAGACGTTGGGGGTCAACGCAGTTGGCTGTAGTTGGAGCATGGGGCCCAGGGCCACTTTTTGCTGTTGCTGCTCGAACGAATTGAATTTGATTTGATTTGTTTACACGAATGTTTATCACACCTTGAGATGCGTTTGAAATCATTTCCAAAAATAAAAATTTCGAATTGTACGCCAATGCGCGACGCACTAGCTCGAGCACTAGCACAGTGCCACGCCTACCAGCGCCCACACAATGCTGAGAAATCAGATAAATATAGCGAAAAAAAGGCAACACAGAAACGAATATAAAAATAAGGAAAATAATCGCGTAAACAACCAAACTGGGCAACTACCAACAACAACTGGCAGCAGCAGCAACAACAACAACAACAACAATAAGTTCACACAATTCTGCCATTAAAAGACATAATGTGCCCAGCCGCTTCGTAGAGCCCGCTCTCGTCCACTCTTGGGCTGTGCTCCCTTTCAAGGCAGCCAGACAGAGACAAAGAGCGACAGGGAGGAAGGGAAGGAGGGGCAGAGGGTGGGCTGGACGAGGCAGAGAGGCAGAGGTAGCATTAAACAGTTAAATTGCTTTATGTGCCCATTTCAACATCTGAGGCCCCGTTGGGCGCTACTTGGGCCCAAAGTCTTGGGAGATATCTACCTAGCCTCTCCGCTCTCCACTCCTCCACCTCCTTTGGCTGAAGTTTCTTGCCCCTGCAAAAACAAAATATAATTTACATAATATGCAAACGTTGCCAGACCTAAAAGAGCCCGCAAAATTAGCAACGCTTCCTACTAACCAGAGCCCCTTTCACCTCCCCCTCCCCCAATAATTCGTGCACCTTTTGCTAACTAGTTGAAGCTACTTACGACAGCCCCATCAAAGTGGAGCCAGACAAAAAGGCCGCCAACTGAGTCAACTAAACTGAAGTAGAGTAAAGCAAAGTAAACTATCATTGCTCCCCTTCGCCCACTTTCCTTCATTCTTTTGCTTTTTTGCCTGCAGCGTGTGAAAAATTGCGTTGAATGAAAAGCGTGGCTCCAGCCCCAGGCTGGGATGGATCCCAGTCACAGTGCCAGCCTCAATTTCAGTGGTGATAATAAAGCGGCCAGGGGCTGAGATAATTGATCTATAAAGACTTTGCCAAGACAATGGAATAACTCCGCCGTGATCGGAGCCAAATGAAAATCTAGCTTAAGGATAGTTTTTAGGTATTGCATAGATAGCTAGGAAATAGAGGTAGAGATGGAGATAGAGATAGAGATAGAGATAGAGATAGAGATAGAGATAGAGATAGAGATAGAGATAGAGATAGAGATAGAGATAGAGATAGAGATAGAGATAGAGATAGAGATAAGGATGATGATAGAGATAGAGATTATGAGATATGATAGAGATAGAGATAGAGCTCGGATACAGCGATAGGCTCGAACGCGCTCGCGCTCGCCTAGCGCTCGCTCGCGCTCGCGCTCCGCTCGCTCTCGCGCTCGCGCTCGCTCGCGTCGCGCTCGCGCTCGAGCTACGCGCTCGCGTCGAGATAGGATCGAGCTAGAGATAGAGATAGAGATAGAGATAGAGATCGATAATTCGACAGGAGAAGAGCCAGGAGACTATTGAGCGAGCTTTCGGCAGAAAAATCGGGCAGTAGAACTTAGTATTGTATATATAGATGTACCTATCTCAATGTTTGCCTACAACAATGAATGATTTCAGTACATATGTACATATATATATAAGCCTATGCTCATATTTATAATCGATTCCAAGATAATCTAGATTCGAAATCTGAAATACATAAAAAAACATGAAATACTTTCTATGCATTCGATTGTGAAATACTCTTAAACAAGCAAATCTAATCTAGAATCCTATGAATCAATCTAAAATGTATCAGTATTTTACTTTAGAAACGTTTATAATTTAGTCGATCTCAACTGAGGTAGAGTTCTGTGCGCAGAGGGGCTCTCCATCATCAGCACACATTAATCATACGTCTGCAGTAGATTCTTAATTTTCCATATCCACAACAGCGTCACAATGAAGCATCCCCACTTATGGTATCTATACAGTTACTTTAAAGAGCTCTACAGAATGTCATCAAATCACATAGGCGGCAAATGGATGTAGACTTAGAATTCCCAAGTTGTTATAGCTTAGCGAAAGCAGCAAAGGCGACGATGACGCAGCAAAGTCAGTTAATACCAGAACCAAGAGGTTTTTCAAAATGCTAGACAAACACCTTTTCTCTGTGTGCGTATGTGTGTGTTTATGCCTTGTTATTGTTGATTAGAAATAATCAACACTAACATGACCTCAAGTCTGTTAAGTTTACGAAACTCACAGAATAGAAAGTTCGCTGAGAGGCATATGTAATATACCAGAATACATATATTATTGATGATGATATATATATTTGTAAATAGATATGTTTAGAGAGATTTACATATGTGTTAGAGTACAGCTATCTTATCTAACAAAACCATCAATCTTAGTGTTAAATATTAAAATAAAGCCACAAAATGCTCTTCAAATTTTCCACTCTATAGATTTGTTTTATAGAATTTTTGTTTGCCATTTTGGACATAGAATTAGTCCAGCAGAAAGAGTCTTTTCTTTTCCGATTTCGATGGTTTTTTTTTCAATCATTCCGGCTAAAACGGCTTAAGCCAGTTCTGTTAGCCATTTCATGATACGCCTGCTCAAGTTGGTTTTTCGGCTTAGGCCCATTGAAATTCACGGCAAACAATTGAAGAATTTCACAGTCGTCTCTCCGTCTATAAATGGACTGTCCCCAAAATAAAATATAAAAAAAGAACCGCAAATATCCGTCGAAAAAAAAGAAACAGAAATTACCAACCGGACGAACTACAATAAACAACAATTTTCACTTTTTTTTTTGTCATTTGCTGTCTTGACTCTTCTCGTTGCTGTTGCTGTTGTTGTTGTTGTTGTTAATTTTGTAGTTGTTAATTTAATTTGACTGTGGCCAACAAGCGATCAACGACCACAACAATGAGCCTCCAGTTCGCCTTTCTCCCCGCGGCCCTCCCCCATTCCCTCCTCGCTTTTCCTCGTGCTGCTTAGTTTTTCAGTTAACGTTCTGATTGTTGTTTGTCTCTCTTTTGTTGCTGTTGTTGTTGTTGTTGTTGTTGTTGTTGCTGTCTGTCTTTGCATTGTTCGGAATGAATCACACAAAAGGCAACACGTCTATGGCTATCTGCCTTCTCTGCCCCGCCCTGCGTCATACTCCCCTCTCTCCCTCTCTGTCTCTCTCGCTACGCCCACCCATTCCGCCTGCTATTTTGCCATTTATCTTTATTCCTATTCTAATTCGTTATTATACCCTGTATAGCTCAGGTCAACATTCTTAACAAATTATCCCGTTTTCTATAAATCGATAAATATCGATCGCGTTTGTTTAATTGTATATGACAGCAGCTAGAAGTGTTAATAACATCAAAATGAGGGTTTGGCACAAAATACGCGCATTACGTCTACATCCCAGTAGCTCGAAGTGTTTATCTTGTTTTTACATGATATCGATACTCTCGATAATTCTTATATTTGTTTCAAAGTCAACTAACTTATGTTTGCTTTGTATGTAGACTTGACATACTATTTATATTCGCATATATATCGATATATGCTATCGATGACTTACCACTGAGTCAGCTATCCTAGCAGATTCGATTTATTACCTCATTGATAACTTAAACATCTTGGTTTTACCCTCATCATTCAATGGCTTTACGTTATATCGGGACATGCATATCGATATCAATTTGTTTGGTCTTGATATCGATAAATTTTGTACTTATTTGCAAGACAGGGCATCGTTCAGTCGCTTAAGCTTGGCTTTTAGATGTACTCCCTAACTCCCTCTCTCTCACTCCCATCTTTCGCTCTCTCTCCGTCGCTCTCTCTTATTCAATTAATTCCCTCTCCGTTCTTCTTGTCATTCTTCTCGACTGCGTGTCTCTCGGCTGGGCTTTATGTATGTCACAATTATCGCCGCAATCATCGTGGTCCATTTTGATGATCATCGCCGGCAAAAGTCAATTACCCGACCGTGCAAATATATAGTTAAAGATATACATACATATACATGTAATGGAAATCATTTGCTTGGTGATCCGCTTGCTTTGTTTATATCTCGCATCTTCATCAATCCACCAATCCAGCGATCTGCCAATCTGCGCCAATGCCAACGACCTCTCGCTGGGTTCTATCGGGGTCTTCCAGAGTCAGAGGCAATGGCAGAGGCAGTCTCAGTTTCAGACTCAAACCCAGACCCAGACCCAGACCCACAAATTGCGAGAGGCGTGCCCCGTGACTGGGCTTGCATAACGCTTCATCATATGGCCGACTGCGTTTGCGCCGACGCTGACTGCGACGTCGGCGGCGACTGCAACGTCTTTTGTTCTATGCGACAATGCGGCAAAGTTTCCCACGTATCCAGCAGTAGCTGACGAAGAAGAAGAGAAGATTGTCAATGACTGCGTCGAGGCCCCCAGCAAGGGAAGCTCTATTGAAATAGTCAAAAAAAAAAAGATTTTGTTTTTACTTTTGACAGCCATAAAATGAAGTTTATGATGATCTTAGGTTCGCCTACGTGAGATGCGAACGAACCGATCTAGTTGCTGTTTGTAAATCCATTTAACATATATGTGTATTATGATATTAGCAAAACTCCCAAAACTGCAAATCATTCTTCAGTATAACTGGAATCTCTGCTCAAAGGAATCCATCCACAGCGAAATCAGATCCAAAACAGATCTATATAGGAAATAATTGAATAAATAGAGATGGATATATATGTATACACTAAAAGATACTTGATAGATACTACTATATATCTCTATATACTATACTATATCAAAATGTAAATAACAATTCTAAAAAGGTTTTTTTCCTTTCTATGTATATTCCCAGCTTATACCAGGTATATTAAAGTCTCTAAGTTGTTCTTTTTCAAAGCAAAGACGATTCACGTGGTTCACATGCTGTTAGAGGAGAGCACGCTCAATCGTGTGCTGCCACTTTGCATGTGCAAGGTTGCCACTCTATTTTGGTTTGAAAGCTCATTGTTCGTATGGCTAAATATGAGACATTTAAGTTAATGGCAACTTAAATGTCGCGTAGTTTATATTTTTAGTACTCATGGTCTGCGAACTGACCAAGGTTACCAGACGGCTGTAACTAATTTAAGTAACTCCACTCCAGCAAAAACGCCTAAAAATGTATTTGGTTGTCAAATGAATCAGGCATAATGCCATAAATATTAAATCGAAAGCCCCAATTGTAGTAAAATCTTGCTGTCAAGGCTCAAAAGCAGTTGTCTAATAGTTTTTGCTAAAGATGAGAGTACTCAAGGAGCTGCCATACTGCTGAAATTTCAGTTAAATAGCTCAAACTTTAGTAACGAAAGCGAGTTTGAATTTTTTTATAACTCAAAGTAAATCACAAAACGTTCATAAAGTTCGGTCTCGATTTGATGCAGTGTTGCCACATCGCTAAAAATAGCCAACTTTCTTCGCCTATCGCGTTGCCAATTAAAGTGGAAATATTCGAATAATATAATATATAGTCGAGTGTCAAGAAAATTGTAAATTGTTGGTGTATTTATAATTTATTTTGATAATGCCTTTGCCGTGCTGTGAGCTTGTTTGGAGTGCTCATTATATTGCTATTATATATAGTATATCATTCACATGAACTGCGGCTACGTCTACGGCTATGGCAGGTTATTTGCCGAAATGAGGCAATTGTGAATAGGTTTTACGCTTTTGCATTCACAATTATCATATTATTTTAATACGCGTAATAAAACAGATAAATAGAGGTACACTAAAAACAATGATCAGCCTCTCACTTTTGTTTGTATACTTTTTGTGACTGAGAATGGAACTTCGTATTGAATTCTGGTGTACTGTTTACTATGTGAGCTAAAACTTTTCTTTGATTCGAGCTTTAAAGATTGTACAGTCGAGATATGAGGGAATGTCCAATGAGCTCTACGTGATTTGATTATAGCATATATCAAATTCGAATTGGCTTCAGCATATAAGTCTGTTATCAACGGTTAAATGATACAATGATACAATGATTCCCTTTGCTATACTGCCGGTATATCAGAATTCCCCATGACTAGTCGAGTTCCGATGATTCAAAATGGCAAGGGGATCCGTTTTTGCGATTTACACAGAAATCCAAATTAGCGAGAAGTATCAAAGAATAGCATTTTGTTCGATGTATCGCGGTTTGTGATTTTGCGGGATACAATTTATCGAAATTCGACTGTAAATGATATCATGGAAATGTGGAATATATAATGGAATGGCATGGATTCAGCATTTAATAATAATACATGTAAAAAATTAACAACTTACAATCCTCGTATGTGCAAAGTTTTTATAAGTACCAATAGAATATGGCTATAACGGCTCCACTTACAGCGGCTGTACGGCTATTGCGACAAGAATTCTAGTACTTAGACAAACATATATGAGCAAATTTATATAGTGCCTGTAGTATATAAGTTAAGACTTTCGACAATCTATGGAGGCTAGAGAGTCCAGTCAGACATTCAAGGGAAGAACCTAACGAGTAGAACAAATTTAGTTCAGTTTATATTCGGACTTGAGAGAGTTTAGACCTATTGTTCCAAATTATATAAAATATATTATTTCATTGAACACAAAGTTGTTATATATTCACAAGAACCTAACACACCGTCCCCAATCACTAGTACTCTAGTGTGGGAGAGCTTAACTTATATATAGTGCTACTGCATATATTCCAAATATCTGAGTGTTACAGTCCATATACTCGTAACACTTCTACTGAACGAGCCTAGCGAACGCCTTGCTTACAGCTCTTCCGCTTGTGAACTACTTTTGAAGCGGCCCTCGTAGCTATGTATGTATATTTGTGACGTCATCTTTGCATCGTTGCAGTCGACGTGCAAAAATGTAACGCTGCCAAATTGCGCACACCCACCCCCAACTCCTTTTGTATGTAAGCGTGTGTGTGTGTGTGTGTGTTGCCATATTGTTGCATTAATCAGCATTAAGTTGGCTGGAGCTGAAATGCAATGATTGCCGTATCGTCGCATCGTGTCGCATCGCTTGGTTGCTTTATTTGGCGCATCCGCTGCGGCGCTTTGTTCTTGCACACAAGCACACAGACACACATGCACACACACATGCACATACACTTGCTGCTGCTTGTCTGTGCAGTCATATGTTTCTTTGATCCCATGACCATATGCGCACGTATATCAAATTCTGTCCATTTCTGGCCATTGGCTCGCACTTCCGTTCCGCACTCACGGCTGAGAGTCCTGTGTGTGTGTGTGTGTGTGTGTGTAGTCGCTTACAGGTGCGACGACGTCAGCGTCAGCGCCAGCGTCGACGTCACGCTTCAGCAACAGCAGCGCTTGAGAACAGCTGCGTCTCTTGTCTCTGTGGAGAAAGTAAGACGGCGAAATTTATGTTTATCGCTATAACTATAACCATAACTATATGAATATATAGATAAAAGTGGCCGTGTATATGTATGTGGTTGTGTGCTTTTGTTTGTGTGTAGTCATCTCTATATAGAGCGACCTCATGCTCTGGCGTTTTCTTTTTGGGCTCACGCAGCTCGCAGCGCCAGAAGCCAAAAGGCGTGGAGTAAAATGTTTATGGAAAAGTGTTCATGGCAAAACGCACGCAACTTGGCTTGGAAAATTCATTAACCACACTGTGGCAATAGCAACAACAACAATGGTTAAAGAAAAACCCGCAGCCGCGAAGCGAAATAAAAGAAGACAGAGAGAGAGAGAGAGAAAAAAAAAAGCGGCCTAGAATTCAAACGTCTGTGCATAATTTTTATGCGTGAAAGCCTTTGAATTTCAATTAGAAGCATAAATGCATAATTTTTTCTCCTCTTGTCTGCTGTAATTATCGATAGCAATTCGCTGGCATTAGGCAGCATATCGATTGCTACAATTAGCATAGTCGCTAAGCATTGTGCTTAAAGTGATTAGCTATAGAAAATTGATTTATGATTGACATTGACTATTGATTGGCAAGTTTATCAACAATAAATTGACATATTATCGATAAATGATCGGTTTGGCAAACTGTGCGAACAGATTGATAGATGCTGATATATCGATATATAGTTGATTTGAAATATAAGTATCTTATCGATCACATTCGATAATTCATCCTTCAGAACCAAGTTTGGGGCATATCGACAAGTTTGTGTATCGATAAATTGAACAAGAAACTCTTAAGATTCATTAAGCTTATAAATAATAACATTCAGAATACTTTAGAAAAAGCTGTGTTGAGAATTCTTTACGTACACATATCGATAAATTATCGATATTGCCAATTAGTTTCAATGCTTAGCTAAACTTGGCAATAATAGACAATAGACAAAGTCTCTATAGATAGATGTATGTCTATTAATAAATCAATTTTCAGTTAGCCCACTCAGTTCTCACTCATCGATAATATATTCGGCTTAGTCAAATTTAAAGCTACGTCGCTTTAAGTTGTACTTTAGTTTCCACTCAAAGCCCATGCAAACTGCTATAAAACTATTTACAAACAAAAGCCTAAGAAAACATTGCAATAATTATCGATAACCTGCTAAAATGGCTCGCACAGTAGCGTTCATGCATGCCATGGAGCAACGACAAACGTTTCATTTCATTACCATTCCATTCGTTCCAACTCGCTCGCGCCAAGAGCCAACGAGCGTAAAATTGTACAAGTTAAAAGGAAATTTTTTGGGGCCGACTGCGATGACGATGTCGATGACGATAACAAATTGGTTAGCCGAACTGCGCAGTCGCGCGTGTGTGAGCAGAGAGAGAGAAAGATAATAAAAAGCAAACAAAAAGTAAAATTAGTTAACAATTTGCGGTGCACAGCACACACACACACACACACACATAGACAGAGAGTTGGCTGTCATAAGGTGGACTGCGGGCTAGAAAGGGGTTGCTAGGGCCTAGAGCCAAGACTGCGACTGCGACTGCGACCGCGAGTGGGTCGGGCGCAGTCAGGGTCAAAACTTTAGGGCAGCCAGCACGCCATGACCATAAATCTTAATTGTCGACGCAGGCAAGCGAAACCGCCGACGCTGGCGCCGCAGCCGGCGTGTCAGGGCGACAGCGTTTGCCAAGTTAGTTAGTCAGTCAGTCATATAGTCAGCTCTGGCCACTCGGTGGGTTGATTAGTCTCACGACGTTCGCTCTCATTGACAACAAATCAGCAATTGAAGGTTTTTTTCTTTACAAAAGCCTTGACACTTGCCACTCGCTACTCGTTACTCGTTACGGATGAACTGTGTTGACTAAATCCAAATTTGTATTGTTATGATTGATTTTGTTGCAACATCAGTACTCGCTGCAGTAACTCGTTACTGCTTATACATCACTCGCTGCACTCGTTACTTGAATAAATTGTAGATCATTCGTCACTTACTACTCGTTACTCGCTACGCGTCTATGTTAATATAATTCTAAATCGTGCCTAATCGTGCTGTTGCATTCACTCGTTACTTGTTACTCGCTATTCGTTACTCGTCGCTCGTCGCCTCTCGTTCCCAAAGGACTAAAGCAACGAATGTTCACTCAGCAGAGTTTAAGCAGTGACTCGATACTCGCTACTCGCTGGGTGAACTCAAAGACTAAAGCAACTAGTGTTTCGTTACAATTTCCAGAGCAAGTGGATGAGAATCATGCCAGGGCTAGGGCAAAGAGACTAACAAAACGCAACGCAAACCAAATACACAATAATCTAATTAACAAATCAAAAGCAAGGCAACTGAAAACTCAATTCAAATACCAAAAAAATACCAAAAATAAAAAAGTCTAACAAATAAAACCCTAAACAACAAGAGCAAGCAGCGGCTGCAGTACTAGAAGAGGAAGAAGAAGAAGCATGAACTGCGGTGCACTGCGCACCGTCAACGACGACGCGCAGCTGCAGTCGACAGCAGCGTCCCAGCAGCAGCGCAGCAAGCAGCGCTTGCAGCAGCAGCAGCAGCAGGAGCAACAACAGCTGGAAGCACAGCGCAAAATGCACTCAATGCCGCGCACACCGACAGCGCAGTCGCAACTGCAGTCGACGTCGACGGCGCAGTGTCGCGTCGTTGCCATGGAGCAGCCGTTGCGGCGCAGCACAATGCCGCGTGGGCGTGGCCTCGCCTCCTGCTTGCGCGGCGAACGCGACGATGCGCCAACGCCGCCCGTGCACGAGGTGCACTGCGAGCTGCAACAGTTCCAACTGCAGCAGCAACAGCAGCTGCAACAACAACTGCTGCAACAGCAACAACAGCAACAACAGCAGCAGGATCAACTGCAATTGGGCAGCGGAATTCAGACCCCAGCAGCAGCGACAGCAGCAGCACTAGATGCAGCCGGCAGGAGTAAGTAGATTGTAGAGTTTCAATAGATATGCGGATGCATTATAAAGATGTCTGCTAGATACATATACATATACATACATATATATATGTATGTATGTATGTATTTAAATATGCATATCGAGCTGATTTAGGAACTATTTATATAGTATTTCCATAGAGAATCTGTTTTTTTGTTATGAGTATAGACAGTTCCAGTTATATAGAGCTATGAAACAGAATCTAGAATTTATAATATCTCCTCAAATAAATATACTCATCCATTAAAAACACCATAAAGAGAATCCAATAAAATTGAAAGTCATATATGTATATATTGTGGTAGGCCAATAAGAGACTTAAGGTAACAGTACTATGACTAATTAGCAATAGATACAGATCTATCTATACTTAATCATATACGTCGATAGTTGACTATTGGGCCATGGTCATAGAAATAGCTGAAACAGAAGAAGAAGATCAGAACGTAACTCTTAGTGAGAAATCAAAGAAGTTTTCAAGGATTAGCTGTGGAAATAAATTAGAGAAGAATGAAATAAATCCGCCTACAATACATACATATGTATATACACGTACAGCATTATATTGTACAATTGTCAAAAATGTTAGTCAAGTTAAGAATTTAAGTTATGAAAATGGGAGAGTATACATATACATATGTATATCTGTACGTACATAAATGAATCCCATTATTGGTACATCATAGATCATCTGATACTATGTGTATCTACAGATTCCATACATTATCTGCATATATAAAGGGTCTCCAAGTATAAGTATTTTATGGAATGAAAAGTAAATACTATATGTAAAACATATAAATTATAGTCAATATTGGATATGCCAATGGGAATCTGGTATAATAACAATATATTATATTAAAGATCATTGAAATAGCTAGACAATCTCTTTTATAAGACATAGAAACTACATGTATACGACTCTGCGCCATATGCATTAATTAATATTGATACTTTATAGCGTAACTAGTTCAATTGAGCTACTCATTATCATTTTAATGAATAATGTACTATAATGCACGAGTTCATACTAGTCTGCATATTAAATGCTGCAATGAACGTTCATTTGTTCTTGAGCTACTCAATGCAGAGCCATAAACGATTCGATCAGTTCAAAGCTCCATTAACGAAATGCTTGAGTTGAGCTCTCCATGCTGAGCTATTTAGATGTTGATCATAAGATCAACTGTAGAGCTGAGCAATATGAACTGCCGAACTGTGAACTAAGTGAACTAGTTTTTAAAGATCATGTGCTTACTTGGAGGAAAGCTAGGTATACCATACAAGATATGCGATATATGATGTACGATATACGACATATTATATATGGTATAGGATATACGATATATATTGTTCAATATACATTTTGAGATTTATGATATACTGTGCACAATACATGATATACGATATACGTTATACATAATGCATATACATACATGGGATGTACATATAGGGATATATAAAGATCTTAGTATTTTACCACATATAGCTCAGTTTATACTGATAGATGATAGATTGACGAACTCTCATAGATTCATAGACATTATATCTATATATATATATATCTATATATATATATATATACTATGCCTACAGTTTTCCTGAACGAAATTGATCATAAAAAGAAACAAATGGGAATGAGAAGCAGAATGGTAATTAGAATGAGAATGAGAATGGGAATTAGAATTAGAATTAGAATGAGAATGCGAATGCGAATGGGAATGTGAACTATATAACTTGACAAAGTGGGTTCGCTAATGTATCATATTTGATGATACGCACTCCATGATGCCAATGACATCATCGGCTACTGAAACAGAACTGGGGACGGGCTGGGATGGGACGCGGCTGGGCATTTGCTTTGATGTCATTAGTGAGCGGCTCCGCAGAATTTACAGTTTATGCGCGAGTGAGAAAACGTGCGAATAATAAACGCCAATTGGCAGCGAAAAAAAAAAAAACAAAGGGAACGAAATGGCAGCGAAATGAGCTTCTGCTGCTGCTGCTGCTGCTGCTGCACTCTGCTGCCCTAGCGTTAATCGATGTTGGTTAACGGTAACTGCCGTAACTCTGACCATGCAACATTCGAGCCAAAGAACTATCGCACACATAATCCGTTCTACTATGGGCAGCCTGTACGGGCCAGATCCGCTAGCAAAGCCGAACGAACATCAAACAGCAAATAGACAAAGGAACTGAAACGATACGGAATGATCTGAAATGGAATGAGAAGCGTTTCCATTGAATTGGAATTTAAGACAAGTGAGGAAATTTTATCACACATAAGAGGGAGAGGGAAACAGAGAGAGATGGTGGAATGGGGTGGAATGAACGGTAGCTGCCTGTAATATTCTTAAGAACTGAATGCAGTCAATGAATATAGAGAAATGGTTGAATCATTGAATGATTCTCAGCTTTAGAGCCGAGCTGCCTGACCTCTCCTTTTATGCGCAGTTTATAGCCGGCACTTCCTTGGGGCGCGACAACACACGTTGATGACTAGCCAAATACCCTATAAGCTGTGGGCAGTAATCATAGATCTATACGTGGGTAGATAATTCATTCAGTTCATTTAATTATATAGCATTATAATGAATGATAATGGAAATATTTACTCATCATTTAGGTCCATTTATTTGCTAAAATCTACTGTTTATCTATAAATGTTTATGTATAAATATGCAATAAGTAATTCTAGAGAACAAAGCTTCTATTCAGTGAAATATGAATGGAATGGGAGCAAGACATACATTCATTCACTGGAATATGGCTGGAATGTTTGCTCTTTGATCTCATACATGAGGTTAACAGTGAGTATAGGGCAACTCTTAGTCGAGCAAATCAAATGGTTTCTCTGATGTTTGATCACTACGTCAGAGCCCGCTCTTAATGGAAAGCAAATCCCGTGGAAGTAAGGCGGGAAAGGTATGGAGGAGGGGTCCAGAAGGGATTGTCGTGGAGCCGACGACTTTCTAAGCGAAGGCCATGCCAATGCGCATTCACACACGTGCCGCACCCCTCGCACCCCTCGCACCCCTGGCACCCTTTGCCCCTGACAGCTTTGACAGCTGCTGCTACTGAGTGCGCGTATCTTTTGTGCAAAAGTATCTGTAGCTGTTGCTGTATCTCTGGCTGTATCTGTAACTGAGCGAGGCGTCTTTGTCATTTGACGACACATTTGTGTATGCACATAAATTGTGCTTGACGCTGAATTGGCGCATTTTGTTGTTGCTGTTGCCGCTGTTATTGCTGCTGTTGTCGTCTCGCTGGCTATTCATATTTTGCATATTAATTGAAATGAATTCACAACAAGTTGACACTGCCCCGCAAATTGGAGCCAAAGCGAAAGGTCAGACCATGTAAATGGGTCGGTTTGTGGCTGGCTATCGCAACGGCTCACAATGCACAATTACCGTTAACTAAAGACCCCTTATCTAGACATACATTATATTGATAATATTCTCGACAATGTTTTTAACCTTCATTCTCTCTTTCACTCTCTTTGTTGCAGGTGAGTACAAATCGAAGACATTGCCCCGCATACACTTTGATACGGCACTAAACGATACGTCATTAAATGAAGGTAAACCTATTTTTTTCTTGGGATTTCCAATGAGAAGATATGTAAAGTCGATATAATAATATATCTGGCTTTAACTGCCTAAATTGCATTACTTACTTATTACTCACGCTCTCACAATCGATAATCATTTAATTTGTTTCGATAGCTTTATTATTATGCAAATATGTATATAAGAAAACAATTTAGTTTAATGCCCTGAACATAGTTCGCAATCGTGCTGTAATTACCATAAATATATATGTTCGTCACGCGCCCATCTCTAGGCACGACTCGCTAGCTGTCTTTGCATACTTTGCAGCGTTGGCGTAGCTGTTTTGCATTGCATACTTTGCGGCCGGCTATGATGTGTGTGTAGAGGAAGGGGGAGAGAAAATAAACTGTAATATTAGTTGGACCCGCATTAACAGTTCGTTGTGCCGTTGACATACGCAAGTGTAACACAAACACAACTGAAAAAGGGAATGGAAATGGAAATGAAAATATGAATTGGAAATGGCTAATTCCAAGCTTCATAAATAAGTCGCACAGTTCCGCTAGAGGTGCCGAGGATATAAAGGCAACGGCTAGGGCCGAACGTGTCGCATACACGTAAAATACAAAAGTCACGCACTTCCGTTAAGCAGCCAACTGCTGCTTCTGCTGCTGCTGCTGCTTGAGCGGGAGTGAGAGGGAAGTAGTGAGAGAGGCATGGGGTGGGTTTGGAAATGTACGCCTCTAATTTGCTTATTATGCGCCGTCTATGTGTCCAAGTATGTTCCCAACACACACACACACACACACACACACACACACACACAAAAGTATATTGGATAAGAGCGTGTGTGTGTGTGTACCTGCGCTCAATTACGTTCAATTACGAGCCACATTGCCGCTCGCGCACTTTTGCCTTATGGCTTATGCCTGCGTCTCGTTTCGTTGTCTACTTCTCCCCTTACATTCTTTGTCCACTTGTACTCCCTACCAATATTGTTGTTGCTGCTGCTGTTGTTTTGCTTTCAATTCCGTTTCTTACAATAATACGCTGCGCTGCGCCTAAGACAATCGGGCATATTGCTTTTGTATCCTTGATACATATGTATGTATGTACATACATGCATGAATAAATACATATGTACATATGTATGTATGTGTGTGTATACATAAATATCTATGCTGCTATAAGGCGTGCAGGTATGCAGATACCATTTGGTACATGCCTATCATCAGAAAACATGTTTGAGCATGTCTTTGCCTATTCTATATTCGACTTGTCACGGACACGTACAAACAAGCATGCAAAATGTAGAGATACGATCGAAATACACGCGAAACTTGTCATTACAATAGAGCCCAATCTGCGGGAGGTGCTTGTCACACTTCTTGTGTGTTTTATTATCAATTATTAAGGACGAATTTTTAAAATCGATTAGCTGCGTCAGTTCTACTAGTAAAGATGGAAATGATCATTTTATAGAAAAGCTATCTGCATTCAAAATCTCATCTATACTACGAAAATCAAACACTTGCAGACTCGTATTTTCATTGATAATGCAATTGTTGTTATTAAAGACCAAATTGATATTTGCAGTGCATTTGTGTGTTTGCATGACTGAGTCGTGCCTTGCTCTCTCATACGCCTTGCACTTCAGCGCGCTATCTCGCTCGCACTGCTACTTTGTGTCGAGAATTCGGTGGCTTTGTCAACGCGCATGGGCAGCACTGTTTGTGTTTGGCATCGTCGCTTGGCTACACTGCGCACTCTCTTACTTGTATCAAACAGGGCTGGGCAACTCGCAAATTGTAAAGTTTCAACTCACTTTACTCTGTATACCTACTAAAAGATCAATACAAATTATGTTCATTTATTTTTATTGTTGAGCTCATATATATTCAATGTTTACCGTGTTTATAAACACTATTTTATATGGCAGCAATAAGATACAATGTTAATTTGAAATTAACGTAAACATAAACAGCTCCCAATTGGTTGAGTGTTTTGTTGCTTTCCATCCCTGCATTTAAGTGATCAGTGCTAGCTCGGATCGTTCTCTCGCTCTCTTACTCTGCTTCTCTCACACTTTTATCGTGGTCATGCCGCTGCTGTAGCAACGGCTGCGTCGGCGGCAGCGTCAGTTGTGAGAAAGGCGCGTCATCGTGTGGTAGCGAAGCGGGAAGACGACGACGCCTGCCAATGCGTTTTCTGTTTTGAGTTTTTTTTTGTTGTTTTGTGTGTGTGAGTTGCGTTTGCGGTTTAATTTCCAACTTACAATGTATCCATTCCGTGTGTGTCGCGTTGCTTTAGCACTTTTCCGCTAGTTTCACTCTGTGCGTGCGTAAATACTTTTTTTTTAGCGTGATAATTATTGTGCTTCTTGCAATTTATTTGTTGATGGATCTTTTGTTTTCATGAAATCCGTTTGAAAATTCAAGCAACTCGTTAAGTGCGTGTGTGCGTGTGTGCGTGTATGCGTATGTATAGTAAAACACGCTTACATATTCCGACGCACAACAAAGTCTATATGAGCTGCGTTGCATGCAACGAAACGCAGCGAATGTGATGCAAAGTCGCGATAAAATAACAGCAAACAACTACTGCAACTACAACAACGACAACAACTGGCGACAACGACGCGTGAAAAAACTGTAAGAAAGCAGAAAAAATAAAATAAAACGTTCGCTAGCAAACGCGGAAATGCACTTGAGCGCATAATTTTTATAAACCAAGCGACACCAGCGACAACAACAATAAAAACAAAGTCGAGCAAAAAGTATAAAGAAAAGCAGCAAAAACAAAAAGAGAAAAAAAAAACGGCTTGTCAGCAAATTGCAGCAGCAGCAGCAGCGCAGTGGCCTAAGAAGCCACAACAAACAGACACACACACAGTTAGAAGGAGAAGAAAGAAGAAACTCTCTGGCAAACATTAGGTTAAAGGAACTCACACACACATCCATATAGAAATACCTGCACACTGTGCTCTCTTCCTTGTATGCGTGTCTGTGCGCCTGTATATGTGTGTGTATGTAAAAGACAGAGAGCGAGAGAGCAATGATGAGCTCGGCGCCTAAGCGCATCAGTAGCAGGAATAACAATTAAAATAAACGCGCAAAATGTTGCAGGCGCATAGCGACGCCAGCAGCACATCGACGACAACAACAACAACAACAGCTAGAAACAGCGCGGAAAGCAACGACAGCGTCGCAGCGTCGACGCCAACGCAGGAGGAAAAGACACAGCGTCGACGCTCCACCTTCTACGTTCCGTTGGTAATCGAGGACGACGACAGCGCTGAGGTCCAGCCACAGCAGCAGCAACAGCGCCATCTAGCGCCGCACGGCGGCAGCAGCTCTAGTCTGAGCAGCAACAGCTGGAAAAAGGGCAACGCTCCTAAGGCAGCTGAGCGCAAATCTAACGGCAGCAGCAGCAGCGGCGGCGGCAGCAAAATGTCACCGCCTTGCGGCTTCAATTGGAGCATTAGCGGCAGTGACGTTGCTGCGCAGTATTCTGACTCTGATGAGGAGCAGCAGCCGCAGTTGCAGCAACGCCAGCGCCAGCAAATGGCAAAGGCTGCAACAGCAACAGCATCAGCTGCACCGTCCACAGCGACGCCAGCGTCTAACGCCAAGCTGAAGCGCTATGGCATTGTTCTGAATGTGATCAGTCTTAATGGCAGCGGCAGCGGCGCTGACGACAGCAGCGGCAGCGTTGAGCCTTTAGCTAACATGCCGCCAGATGGCGCCAGGTGTGCGCCACGCACTCATTTCAATGAAGATAACGACATTGTGATGGCAACGCCGCCCAAGCAGCAGGCACTCTCGCTCTCACCCGCACACTCGCGTCAATCGTCAGCGGCCGTGGACGTCGCCACCTCCGCCGCTGCTGTCGACGACGATGACTCAGAGATAAGCCGTATGCAGACAAACACCTCAACGCCCATCAAGCTAATGAAGTCGCGTTCCCGTACAAACATTTTGGCTGTGCCGCTGCCCAGTGTGGAGCGCGGTCTGGCAACAACGACGTCATCATCGGCGGCAGCGTCAGGGGCAGCGGCAGCGGCAGCTGGAACGACAACTGCAAAAACAACAACAACGTTGATCACACTGCGCGCTAAGGCAAAAACGCTGCCGCAGAACCTATCGCCGTCAGTTGCACTGCGCGAGGCGGCCGCGCTGGACGATACGGCGCACTATTACAACAACAACAACAATAATAATAACAATAACAATAACAAACAGCAGCAACAACATCAGGCACTGCCGCAACGTCAGCTGTTTGGCGGCAGCAGCAGCAACTGCGCTGGCTCCGGTTCCGTTTCTAGTTCAACACTCTCGCCCTATAAGCTGCAGAGCAGCGCCTCAGCCGCGTCCATTCTAACGCACAGTTTTCCGCCCAAGAATCTGTTCCTCTTAAAGTCGACGCCAAAGCTGACAGCGGACGCCACGCCTCCGCCCACGCCCACGCCCATCACCTCGCCGCCAAAGAAGTCGCTGAGCTTCATTCGCCGCGCCCACTCCACGAAATTGTCGCGCAGCAATTCCCTGCTGAAGACGATCGGCAGCGGCGGAGCAGGCGCCGGCGCAACATCAGCGACGCATCAGTCAGTGCAGCAGCAGCATTACGGCATGTCGTCCGGCACAGCGCTGTCGGCGTCAAGCAGCTGCGCCAGCGTCACGGACCGCTGGTGCTGGAACTTCTACATGGACTACGACATCTGCCCGCTGAGCCTGGACGAGCTGGGCGACTACTTCCAGAGGGACCACTGCGAGCAGCTAATCTGCGAGCGGTTCATGCTGAAGGATCTCCACCCGCACTCGACGGCCAACGCTTCGACTGGGGCCACTGATGCCTCCAAGTCGGTGTCGGAGCATCAGGGCAATGCAGCAGCAGGAGCGGCAGACGATGATGCGGGACATCATTCCGGTAGGTCGACAGAGCTGATACCCTGTAAAGGATATAGTAACAGCCAACAGCCCCTATTTACATATACGAACATACATATGTATATTTGACAGAGAGAAGTACAGTAGAAATTGGAACTCTTCCAGATGGAATAATCTACTCCCTCTATTTCTCTCTCCCTCTCGCTCTCTGTCTGTCTCTCTTTGTGCTGCACTTAAACACGTTCGGCACGGCTCGTTAGTTTCTCACTTCCTGTTACTGTTAATATTACGACGAACCCTTGATCAATCGATACCCCTGGCTACCTCTACCGACCCCGCCCCCCTTCTTGTAACTGTTTCCCCCTAATACTTTTAGTGGTTGATATTCGCCTCACGGCCAGGGTCGTCCGTCTGCTCAGCCAGTTTGTTTCTTGTTTCGTTCCCTTGCGATCGTGCGCATTGGTCGCCATTGCTTTTCTGCGAAAAAGAAAGACAAAGCAATGATAAGATAAGAGAACACGATTTCGATTCTTTACCCCCCTCCAACCCCCCGCTCATGGCATTGCCCAATAGCATTTCCATGCCTCCCTTCCAGACTTCCAATTCACAGTGTGTGCGTGTGTGTGTGTGTGTGTGTGTGTGTGTGTGTGTGTGTTCGTTCGACTATCGATGTACTTCACACATTTTACTGTGTGCCAGCCATGCCCCCTCCCCCCACGACACTTACTCTCTTTTAAGCCTTCCTGTTCTTTGGCGTTGCCTTGCTACTATTATTATTATTATTTTTTATTTATTTACACCATGCGAGTGTTTTCTCTTATTTCGAGTTGTTGTTGTTGTTGCTTTTGTATTCAATGTTCGATCGTGCGTCGTTTCTTTTGAGAATGTATGCGTGTGTGTGTGGTAGTAATGGCAGTAGTCCAATTGTTTGGCTCAATTGTTGCCCATTTTGATGGCGTTGGCCCTGAGAGGGCACCGAAGCGTCGCACAATGGGCGTCAACAGCCTGACAGCACTAAAAAAAATATGAATACAATTTATAAACTCTTTTTTTTTTATTGTTGTACAAGTTACAATTGTTCTTCCCCCTATACACATACATATGTACATATGTACACATATACAAATCGACATAATCGTTTTACTATGAACAAATTTCATATCTATTATGTTGATTATGTTCATTTACCTTAAAATTGTTATACAATCATGGGAATTTATGACTGTTTTTGAAAAGAACTGTGTATATGCATATAAATACATATATATATATGTATGTACATACATACATATGTATGTATGCATGTAGTAAAAATCGAAATATATTTCGCTCAAGTAGCAAAAGTTTTCTACTTTTAGAATATGCTTAAAACAGTGTGATAAAAATATTGATAACTCTACATACATAGACCATGATAAATGATAGATGAATGCTAAATACGGTGAATCGCAGCTTGACACTAATATTTTGTTGATTTTTAAATTATTACATTTTTACAAATTACTTTATAGAAATTAATGAGCTAATATTTATTTATCTAAGCTAGAATGTGCTAGTTTTTGGATTAAACGGGAATGTTAGTAAACTACCTTAACACTTGTATTTGCATTTGATTTTTATCTCTTTTAAAATACATATTTTTGATAAATATAGAGTTTTGTTAGGTTCTGGTTCAAGCAAGTTATGGCCCACTGTATATAGACTCGAAATAATATTAGAAATTAGCATGGCAAATTAATCAAATATTTGCAACTTGAAAGCCAGAAATATTCGAGTATTGCTTCGATTATGCTAATGCTCTGTACATACACACACACACACACCCATGCACGCGTGGCATGCTAACAAGCTTCAACACGTACATACTTATTTATGTATGTATTTAGTTCATTCATACACACAAACACTCTATTGTTCCGTCTTTTGTCCAGCGTTCCCTGCTTAATAATTTGTTTCTCCCAGTTTTTGGCTACAATTTCAATTTCATTGCGCGTCGCCGCTGTTTGTGTTGTTTCTTTTGTGCTTTGTTTTTTTTTTTTTTTGCTGCTTTTTATTATGATTCACATGTACGCACACTGACACCCGCACCGAAAACCAGTTTAGGCGCTGAACTAGCCAGCAGTCGGAACATTGAGCGAGCTGAGAGCGCAGCAGAATGAAGAGAGAGAGTGCTGTTACACACACAGAGAGGGAGAGAGCAGTAGGAGCCAGTGAGAGAGCGGGCGAACAGTAAACGGCAAACAAACGAGCCGCTTTATTTAAAAACTCTAAATTGTTGTTGGCATTTTTTTTGTGCATGTTTAGCTGTTGCTGTTGGGTGAGAGAGCAGAGAGGCAGTCAGAGTGCGAGAGTGCAAGAGTGCAAGGAGCAGATCGAGTGATTGACGCAGAGTGCAAGAGTGTGTGCGTGGGAGCGGGAGGGGAAGAGGGATATGAAGGGACGTACACAGCAGTCAAGCGTTGTTGCATTTTATTTGAAATTTGATAAGACGTGAAAACGGTTTTGTAACAACGACTCAGCTGAGCGATTCTCGATAAAGTCGCACACACAAACACACACACATGCATGGAAAACTGTGATAGAACGACGACACATAAGCAAACATTTGCTGGAAATGTGTTTTGAAATGCAAACTCGCACACACACAGAGAGAGAGGAAGAGGAAGAGAGAGAGAGAGAGAGAGAGAACGAGAGAGGGACTTAATACACATGTGCATATTGAAGAGTGTCATGCATGTGTGCGCGCACGCGCGTGTGTGTGTGTGTATGTGTGTATGCACTTTTCATATTTATTGATTGGCCCCCCGACTGTTTTCCAGCTTGCTTATCGGCCTGGATCGCAAGCGCAAACGCATCTGCTGCCGACGCGTACAGCCGGTGTGGACATTTTTCGGATCTTGGCCAGGCCACGCTCTCGGTCTCGCTCTCATTATCTCTTTCACTGTCCCACTCTAGTCCCTACTTCTGTTTTGTGTATCTTTTCTACGCTTTCGACCATTTATCAGCTCGGGCTGACGGATCGTGTGAGATCCGAGAAAATACATTTGTTTAACGCGCCGTTAATTGAGTTGACCTTATCGGCGAGGCAAAACCAATCTCTACCGATTCATATACATACATACACATATTCGTCGACGTTTTCGTTTTCCAATCCATTTCCCATGTGTTGGCATCAAAAGTTGGCTTGTATTGCTGTTGCTGCTTGTTACTTTGATAGCTTTCACTGCCCCCTAACCCCCCATTGGTCACTGGCCTTACACGAATTGAAATCCGTTTTGGAACGCATACCAAAATGTCGACGAAAGATGAAATCACCAAAAGCAGTCGAAATTCGTAATACGAAATTCGAAATGCGAAACACAAAATGCTCGTTTGCTCAGATCAGAGATCTCTGTGGAGGTCGCTGCCTCCTCAAAACATGGCTCATCTTCAGCTGTTGACCAAAATTGTCTTGCAGTTAGTCTCGACGCTGTAATAGGCCCTGGCCCTGGCCTTTGCCATATGCGGCAGTGATAGCGATCTTTCAAATAGAATTGGCAAATACTAAGCAGGCGACAAAACTTACAAAAGCGATTTCCTAAGCAAACGCTTAGATCAAGCAAACGTTATCAGTTCTTTATGTTTTGGAAACATAAAATATTTCCTATAAATATATGTAAAATAACGTTTTGTTTACAACAACTTACAATTTAAGGCCTTAGTCTATAGATATTTCATGTTGGGCTGATAGCACACTTTCAAGATCTTCAATATTTATTGTAAATGTGTTTATTGAACCCATTTCATTTGAGCAGCATATCAGATCCGTCATAAAGCCATGATAAATAGCTCTCTCTGCTGATAAGACAGTCCGAAACACTTCTCAAACTACTTTATATTGTATACATAGACGAACTGCCATAAATTCCAATTGAAATATGTGGAAATGTCAAGTGGGCTGAGATACGATCTATAAATATACAAACATTAACTCATAGACGCTAATGCTATAAAAAATTAACTAAAGATGCAGATAAAATGTTGGAAAAGAGCTACTGATTGAAAAAAAAAAAACGTGCGACTACAAACATGAAAAGTCGTGAAAATGTTAATTTAAAAATGTACAAAAATTGAAAGCACGTAAATTTCATAGATTATGAACACCGGAAACTTGAAATGGTCGTATGAACTAAAGGAAGAAGAAGAACAAAAAAAATATTAAGAGCGAGGTTTATATTAGTTGAACACAAAATAAGTTCCAGGCTTGCTCTCTGTCTCCCAAAGTATTGCTCTCCCTAGAGTTTTTCTTTACATAAACCCCTTAGATATGAATTGTTTTGAGTTGAATTTATTATTAGTTGTTAGTATTCCGAAAGACTTTCCTTGGTTCTATCACATGACATCATTTGCACTTCATATTCATCTCGGCCATATATTTGCTGATAATAATAATGATAACCAGAGACGACTACAGCTACTTCCTCGGTAATTATGGCTCGCTGTTGTGCTTCCAGCTGATCTATTACAATCATAATCATGGCTGTGCTCCTCCATCGACTTCAGCTATTCATTAAGTGCCTCTGCCTCAATCCAATCATTCCGTCTCACTCTCTCTTCTTCTTCTCGCTCTGTCTATCTCTCGCTTGTAAACATAACCATTTGTGCGCTTTTGTTGGGTGCGCCGTCGCTTTACATGGGCATTGGCCATTGGGTCGTGTTTTTGTTCAGTGGGCGTGAGCATGTGGGCGTTGGGTGCGTTATTCAAATCATAATCATAATCTGCACCATTTTTGTAACTGGGGCTATATCTTCTTGCTGTGTGCTTCCTCTTCTTTGTGCGGCCTTTGTATCATCCGTTTGTGGGCAGCGCCTATTCGGGGCCGGCCAAGAGTGGAGAATGTTTCAACGGGTTTGGATCTTGTATAGAAATTCTTTTCTAAATAGACGAAGACGACAACAACAACAACAACAACAGCAACAACAACAACAAGAACCGACTAAATATGACACAATTTCAAAGCTGTAAAAGTGATACCCTAGAGCAGTTGCAGAGAGGCTAGTTATGATATAAGATTCTAGATATTTTGAAGATATTATAGAGATAGACGATATGATATGATAAGACGATTGAGAGCTGGATATGATTAGCTCGATTGATAATTCAGAGAGATAGCCTTGGTATATTATGTACTTTTTATATGTCAAATTATTCAGCAATACATCATAGAGTTAGTTGGCTTCAAACTTAGAGACTTTTAGATATATATTCTCTATAAATGGATCTTGATCAGCAGATGGATAGATCGTTGATTTATAGCATAAACTTAAGAAACAGCTTACGACGGTTACGATGCAGGGTATCTGGTAGTCGAGTCGTAATGCCAGCTCTGGTTGCTTAGGGGTTCTTTTCATTTGATGACAAATCGCAGTGTTTGCATCTCTGGGCAACTGGAAATGAATCAACGTTGCGGAAGAGTTGCCCCCAAAAGGCGAAGCTCATCAAATATGAATAAATCACAGATGATGAAGGAGCTACGAGAAAGAGAGTGAGGTGTAGACAGAGAGAGAGAGGTAGAAGGCGCTGTAGAGCGGGGTCAGAGCACACAAAAAAAATTATTATGTTTGTTTTGGCTTGATGAGTCACAAACAAAAACAAGAACAAAACAAAACAGAAATGGAAATGAACAAAAAAAATAAAATAAAATAATAATAATGAGAATGAGAAAAGAAAAAGGGTCCAAAGCTTGGCGAGCTGGGTGGGCTGACAAGGTCGTTTCCATGTGTTCACGACTCTAGAGGTTCTTTTGTGAGGGCGGATACGCAAAGCAGCAGAAGAAGAAGAAGCTGGACCAGAACGAGACGAATAAGAAGCAAAATAATAATAAGCAAAAGAAGATCAACGGAAACCAGTTTTGCAGCAGCCTCGTTTACCTTTTTGTTTGGTGTTTTTTTTTTTTTTTTCTCTTTTTTCGGGGCAGTTTGATGAATCATGAATCATTGGGCATTCAGTACCTGCAGCCTCTTGCTGTGGGCGTGGCAGGCAGCGGCAGTGGCCAACCGGGGCAGGTGATGTGCAGCAGCTGCCACTTGGGCCACCTTTTCCTCAGCCTTGCGTGTCTGCCTCTCTCTGTGTGTGTGTGTGTGTGTGTGGAGTGTGTGGCATCCAAGCTAAACCGGTTGCACATTGTGCGGGTTCGTTCTACACGGCCGTTGTCTGCCTCTCCTTTGTCTCTGCTCAATTGAAAGCAAGATATATAGCAACAACAAAGAATAAAAAAAAAAAGACAAAAAATGATAAAGATAAAACCACAAACGAAATTCCTGCAGACAATGCCATGGATTAGGATAAATATCCCAAATACCCGTAATACCCCTAATGCCCGACTAACGGATCTTTTTCGAAAACACCAAACTGCAAAAACGAAACGAAACAATAGGAACGTCATCTCGACATACGCCAGCGAAAAGCTATGCACGACCCAAGAGACTGGTTTGCGAACAAGTTTTGTATCTTTATATAATATTTGAAATACCAATGATTTAATCGGGAATTATTAAAAAATAAACACACAGAAAACCTTATAAATTATTAAACAATGATCATCAGAAACACAATAGCTGAACTCGAGTTGCATTAAATTGTAATATATTCATTGAAATGCCAATTTGTGTATATCATTTAATTATCGATAAGCGTTGATCTATAAATAACTGGGGATACTCGACGGAACTCTGGTTAAAGTGTAATAAATAGTATAAATGTGTGGAAGAATCGTGGTATATATCAGATAAATGAGAAATAAGTACATATATCGATATGTATCGATTGTCGAATATTCAAGTTGTAAAGCAAATATCAAACAAGATTTGTTTTACTCAACTTTGTTTTCAGTTTTCACTTTTGAAATCATAGTTATCGTTAATCGATATCTATCGTTGAAGTAAACTGGGCGATATCAGCTCGGGTAATCGACATTGTTTCTTTGATTACATATATTCAATTCCTCAAACTAATCGAAACTCTTCTATGCTCTCGATCCACTTCTAGATACTTCATATGAGAAGGCCTGTCGACGCGGCTCGGCGCCCACAACACCCATTCTGGGCAACAAACAGCATCAGACGGAGCATAATGCCACCTCGCGCTTTACCAATTTCTTCTCGAAGAGGTAGGTGTGCAGCCGTTGAGCTTATCATGGTTTACTAACGTCACTGCTCTCTGCCCATTCACAGATCGAATCCTCTCAAGCGCACAAAGTCTGTCACCAAATTGGAGCGCACCAAGCGCGGATCGGGCGGTCTGCGCGGCTCGCGCTCTCACGAGAGCCTGCTCTCGAGTCATGCCGTCATGTCCACCATTGGTAAGTGTTCCATCCCTCGACTAGGCTTGAGCTTCAATGTGAGTCGTGATCATTGAGAGCTTTTCGTTAGCTTCTCTAATGTTTCGCTCGACAGTTGAATTCGATCTATCGATTAGATTTACTTACTCGTTGTTTCTGCAACATAGGCGTAAAGAACTAGATCTGTATATACATTTTTTTTCTTTATGTCACTTTAATTTTGAGCATTTCTTGATTCGATTACTTTAACTCGTTGCTTCTAAAATTTACTCGCTATGTAGTCAGTCGACTAGCGAGCTAACTTCATAAATTCTAGTTTCTCCAACGAGCTACACTCTAAAATAACTTATGATATAAGCAAACTTACTCGTTACTTGTAGAATTTCTCATCAGTTGACAAATCAATTTTCAATTCATTCGATATCATACGGACTCGATTCCTGACTAGTAAATCTTCATTTTATCAACTCGTTACTGTTCAGTTTTACTCGCTACTCGACAGTTTGTGCTATTTGTAGTTTACTCTGCCTCAACTTGTTCGTTACTTGCCAATTTTACCCGTTACTCGTTACATTTCCCTATTCCTCTTCCCTCTTTCATTGCAACTACTCGTTACTCTAGAAGGTAACTCGTTAAACGGAAAGCTTGCTCTCCTCTCAGACTCACTCGTTGCTCATTAGACTCACTCGATACTCGCCACACCCACTTGGCTGCTCGCCAGATAAACTCCCTTGTAGGACGCCCAGCTCACTCGTTAATTTGCTCTTCTCGCTACAGATTTGTCATGCAGCGGCGCAGTGGGCGTTGCGCCCGTGCATCAGTCGGTGCTGGGGCGCCGGCACTGCTTCCAGGTGCGCGGCGGTCCGCGCGGCGAGCGCTACTACTCGTGTGGGTCGCGGCAGGAGCGAGACCTGTGGATCTACTCGCTGCGCAAGTCGATCGCCCCCAATGCGGAGCACACGCGCCGCATGGACAACTCGCTGAAGCTGTGGGTGTACGAGGCAAAGAACTTGCCGGCGAAGAAGAAGTACTTCTGCGAGCTGCAGCTGGACAAGACGCTGTACGGCCGGACGAGCGTCAAGCTGCAGACGGATCTGCTGTTCTGGGGCGAATACTTTGACTTTCCCGACATACCCGAGATCAACGTGATCACGGTGAATGTGTTCCGCGAGGTGGACAAGAAGAAGAAGCGCGACAAGTACCAGTTCGTGGGCTCGGTGAAGATACCCGTGCACGAGGTGACCTCGCGGCCGTACTGCGAGGATTGGTATCCCATACTGAGCGACAAGGCCGGCGACAGCCTCGGCCGCGGCGGCATGGGCAAGGACAAGGAGCGGGAGCTGCAGCCGACGCTGCGCATCAAGTGCCGCTTCCAGAGCACCGACATCCTGCCCATCAATGTCTATGGCAATTTCCTGGCCTACCTCAAGGAGAACTACAAGCGCGTCTGCGAGACGCTCGAGCCGGTGATCGGGGTCAAGGCCAAGGAGGACATCGGGCAGGCGCTCGTCCTGCTGATGCACGCGCAGGGCCTGGCCGGCGCCTTCCTCACCGACGTCGTGGCCCTCGATCTGCTGCGCGTGGGCGACCAGCGGCTGACCTTCCGCGGCAACTCGCTGGCCACCAAGAGCATGGAGGCGTTTCTGAAGCTGACGGGCGAGCAGTACCTGCAGGACACGCTGTCGGCGCCCATCAACGAGCTCATCCAGTCCGACCGCGACTGCGAGGTGGACCCCACCAAGACGAGCGGCTCCTCGTCCGGCTCGCTGCAGCGGCAGCAGGCGGCGCTGCGGACCGCCGTGCGCAGCGCCTGGCAATGCATTTACGAGTCGCACAAGCATTTCCCGCCCCAGCTGCGCGCCTGCTTCGCGACGTTCCGGGAGCGGCTGCAGCAGCTAGGCCGCCAGGACATGGCTGACAATCTGATCTCGGCCAGCATATTCCTGCGCTTCCTCTGCCCGGCGATCCTCTCGCCGTCGCTGTTCAACATCACCAGCGAGCTGCCGTCGGCGCGCGCCACTCGCAACCTGACGCTGGTGGCCAAGACGCTGCAGACGCTGGCCAACTTCACGCGCTTCCAGGGCAAGGAGAACTTCATGGAGTTCCTCAACGACTTTCTCGAGCAGGAGGCGGAGCGCATGCAGCAGTTCTTGGAGTACATCTCGACGCGGCCCGACCACGCCACGCCCGACTCCATACTGGACTGGGCGGGCTACATCGACCAGGGCAAGCAGCTCTCCATCCTGCACAGCCTGCTCAGCGAGAGTCTGGCCAAGCTGCCGGAGGCGCGCCAGCACGAGCTCGATCCCCTGCAGCACATACTGGATGACATCAGCCGTGCCAAGGAGTTGTCCGCGGGCCATGCCCTGGCCTCCGGCTATCTGCCCACGGTCATGTCCACGCACAGCATTGCCAGCGAGAACCAGGAGAATCGCCAGCCGGATGCCCCTGCTGGCTCTGGCATGGTGCCCAGCAGCTCGAGCAGCTCGCTGCAGCAGCAGCAGCAACATCAGCAGCAGCAACACCAGCAGCAGCAGCAATTGGCTCAGCCGCAGCATGCGGTGGTCAGCAAGCCGCTGCCCGCAGAGCGTGGGATAATGCGAGGCGTGTTGACGCCCAGTGCACTGGAGAAGAACATATTCCGCTACAATGATCCCACGGTGAATGTGCGTCTGCAGCAGCAGCAGCAACAGCAGCAGCAGCAACAGCAGCAGCAACAGGAGCAGCAGCACTCGCATCAGCTGCTATCCAACTCGCAGAGCTCCATTGCGGGAGGAGGAGGGGCAGGTGGTGGCTCCGGGTACACGAACAGTCCAGTGCTGCAGCACGCCCAGTCGCAGAGCTCGATGGCATCCTCCTCGCTGAACGGCAGCAGCAGCAATCTGCTGCACCAGCACCAGCACCAGCAGCATCCCGCCCAGCATCTCAATCAGCACTGCCCGCCGGCTCCGCAGACGAGTGCTGCCAGCACCATGGAGCGCTTGGAGCGCATGGAACGCGTGGGCCAGATCTATCAGTATATGGTCAATCTCAATGGCAACGCCAATGGCAATGGGGACTACGATAGCTCCACGGGTGGCAGCTCCCGGGCGCGTACCTTGCCCCGCAACAACAACAACAACGGAAGTGCCAATGGCAACGGCAATGGCGGTGGCAATGGCGGTGGCAATGGCGGTGGCAGTGGCAGTGGCAACGGCAGCAACAGCAATCAGAGCGGCAGCTATGATGATATGCACGGCGAGTTCATCCAGATCTCTGGCCTGGACACGAGCAGCGCCTTCGTGCGCAAGTCGCCCACGCCGCTGCTGAAGGCGGGCGCCGCAGCAGCGCCGCGCGGCACGCGCATCAATCGTCACAATCTGAACCTGAACCTGGGCATACCCGACCACTCGGCCCCCCACAGCTATGCGCGTGCGCCGTTCAATCCCAACGCGAACATGCCCAAGAATCTGGAGGATCTGGACGATCTGTTCAAGTACGCCGAGGAGCAGGATGTGATTGTGGAGCCGCAGCCCAGCGGCAGTCATGCCCATGGCCATGGCCACAACATGGCCCACAACAAGCAGCAGCTGTCGGCGAAGAGCAGCCACTGCAGCTCCGGCTACCAGAGCATCTCCACGAATCCCTCCCCCGCACAGTCCTCCAGTCCAGTCGAGGGCCAGCTGCAGCAATCGCAGCCGCAGCAGCCCCAGCAGCAGACGTCGCACAAGCTGGGCGCTCCGCTGGCCTTCAAGAATCCCTCGTACCAGCTGCAGAGCAGCGCGCCCACCGCCTCAACGCGCGGCCCGCCCACGCCGCAGCAGCAGACGACGCCCTTTGGCGGCCGCGTGAAGCTGATGGGCGCTGGGCTGGTGGCCGCACGGGCCGCCTTCTTGAACAGCGGCGGCACCTTGGATGCGGCCACCCTGACGCCCAGCTCCTCGGACGAGCAGCTGTCCACGGACAATCACTACAGCTATGCGGCGGCAGCGGCTGCCGGCGCCAACGCGGTCAGCAAACTGGAGGCGCAGCGCTCGCTCAGCGGCGGCAGCAGCTCCTCCAACTCCAACTCGAGCAAGCCGAACCACGCCTACGGCCGTCTCAATGGGCCGCTCAAGTGCGAGGACGTCTACGGCAGCGCCACTGGCATGGCCGTGTCCTATGCCATGTCCTCGCACCAGCAACAGCAACAGCAGCAGCAGCAGCAACAGTTGCAGCAGCATTACCATCACCATCCCCACCAGCAACATCAGCAGCAGCAGCAGCAGCAACAGCAACAGCAGCTGCAGCAGGATCACAAGCAATACGCCAGCAGCGGCGGCGGAGCCAGCAGCACGGCGACATCCTCTACGGCGGTCGCCCAACGCCGGCTCAGCCTCGACTCGGCGCGAACGCTCTCCGACAGCAGCACCGATACGGAGGGTAAGTTGAGAAGCAATCAGAATGGGCAGGAGTAGAGCAAGGGTAGAGCAGAAGTAGAGTGAGAGACAGTTTGCAGTGGAGATGAAAATTTACCAGGAGGATGCATCGTGAAGATAAAGTTAACTGATTATCAATAAAGTTGAGTCTATCAACTAGCTGAGACATATGCTTACTCCAAACATGATATACTAATATAATGATATTGAGCTATGGATAGCCTAGGGAGTTGAATAAGAGATAGACAAACACAAGGAGCCTGTATCATGGGGATAAAGTTTGCCGTGCTTACATACACCGACTATAACTTTTACAAGGAGGATAAGCTGCATGTTAAATAAGATAATTTTAGAGATATGCAGCGCAATTTTATTGAGTTGTTCAAAAGAAAAGTAAGCTAAGCCGAATATGAGAGGAGGCTCATTAGTAGATAACATACATTGCAACATTTACAATGAAGATGACTTGCATTCTGGATTAAACGTCATGTTAGATATATTGTTGGTTATTGTTGGCCAGGCAGATAAAATGCAGCCACAGTCGGCAGTCGATGCAGATTGTATAAAGGGGAGATGATTGTAAAGTGCCTGGTAGATTTGCCATGAACGTATTTAAACTACAATTGCTTCTGCTTGCTTTCACAGGTCACTGCGCACAGCTGCAGGAGGGGAAGCGACGTCGCCAGCTGCGCAGCAACGCCAACAGCGGCGGCCCTGGTGTCTCGGTCTCAGTGTCGGACTCCTCGGGCTTGAGCCGGGGGTACGATCAGAACGGCGAGATTCAGCAGCTGCAGGAGACGCTGGATTCGCTGCGTCACACGCTGGACCGCGACGAGGCGGAGCTGCGCGACTCCAGCGATGAGCTGTTCGCCCTGCAACGGCCGGGCGGAGGAGGCGGCGGCAGCGGAGGCAACGGCGTCAGCAACCTGAGTCTGCAGTCGGAGTCCACCATGCGCAGCATCATCGACAGGTGAGTGTGTTTAACAGCTCGCTCGCACCAGCCGGCCAACTAATATTAGGCAAACTCTTTGCAGGCTCATCACCATGGAGGAGGAGCTGCGGCGCGAGCAGCTGAAGATGTCGCTCGCCCTGTCGCACAAGCAGCGCGTCATCGAGGAGCAGGGGCAGCAGATCGCGGCCCTCGATGCCGCCAACAGTCGGCTGCTGAGTGCGCTGACAGCGCTGCGTCAGCGCTACGAGACGCAGCAGCAGCAGCAACAGCAGCAGCAGCAGCAGCAGTAAGCACCAAAGAACCAGAAGCCACAGTGAACGAACGGTTGGAGCAGAGGAGCAGGCGGAAGCAGGAGCGACAGCAGCGGCAAGTGGGTGGTGGTTGCATGTAGAGTAGCTACAGTCCCAACACACACACACACACATGGACATACACACACGCATACACAAGTTGGGCCGCCGTTGTCGTCGTGTTTTTTTATTATTGTCATAAGATACATATTTGTTTACGAAAAATTTTTTTTGAGCCAATTTTTTTTTTTATTATTGCTATGCTACATAAATTATGCTACATGTTTAAAATATATATTATACACATAAACACACATATATGTGTGAATGCATATATATACAAAATATATATGTATATACATAAAGATATATATATACATAAATACTACATAATAATATATAAATATTTTCTCAAGCTATGTTTAAACCAACTGATGTAAAGGAAAACGCAACTGTTGCTGCAGCGGCGGCAACAGCAGAAGATTGTAAAACTAATATTAAACTGATATGAGCAAAGAGTATGAAAGAAGAAAGCAGAAAACAGGACGCAGAGAAATGCAGAACAAGTTAAGTTAATGAATAAAAATATAACCAAAGTTAGACAAATTTTGATTGTGTACTTACTCTATTACATGGATTAGAGCAGATCGATGCTGCTGACGAGCTGTCGGGGCAATTTGAGAACAATTGCGCGGAGAAGGAATTCAGCTTAATAGATGTCAAATAAATCATAAACAATTAAAATTTAGATAATTCTGATGTTTGCCTCTAATTGGGTTATAATCTAGGTTACACTTTATTCAAGACCATTGATTGAATTGCTGGCGCCATCTATTGTAAAGTGGTATAAGCTGAACCTTGCACAGCCAACATAGACTAAAAGCCAGTACGTAAAGCGCCATCTACCATGCAAAGAATGCTATTTATGCCCGCTCAAAAGTATGCAATGCCAATGCATGTAGGCAACGGCGACATCTATAGCTTAACAAGTGTATGCAACTTTGGTGAATTTCTGGCGCCATCTGCTGTAAGCCAGCCTCTGTTGCGCATATGTAAATTGATTTATTGGTGGCGTCATCTACAAGTCCTGCTTGAGTGTAAGCTACTCCACGAGCCATAGATGCCGGCACGTGCACCACTTTTATGATCGTGGTCAGAGAAACAAAGGATTAGCCGTTTATGTGTTGAGTGCGCATTACGCAACAATAAAAACTGTCACCAAAACTGGGTGACCCGACCCACAGCGTGTGGCCAGAGCAGACCGGACGGACAGCGAACAGGTAAAAATTAAGCGAGCCATAAAATCTCGCCGCCGATTCAATGAGCTGAAATTCCAAGGGTTTTCCAGCTCTGTGGGCCATTCATAAAATGTGGCTCAGTGCGGCGGCGTCACGGCGTCATTGCGCACATGTGTTGTCAATTACCTGACCGGATGCCCAGGTAGCCGCCGTGCAGCCAGGTAGTGTTGCAGCCTGGGACTTTCCGCCCAATTGTTGAATGAACGGCCTAACGGCCTGGCACCATTGACATATAAAACCAGCCGGGCGCTGGCCAAACACATTTAGAAGCCAAGGCAACGTCAGACAGTCAAGCCATGTCGAGCTCGTCTTCATCCACGCTCCCAAACGCAACCATCTTCTGTATCATAGCGCTGCTCGGGCAGCTCGTGCTGGTCGCCTCCACGGATCCCTTGCCACTGGCGCAGCAACTGCGCATCTGGAAGTGCAGGCAGCGCTGCTACCATCAGACGGACGTGTCGCCCTCGCTGTGCCACGCCCGGCCGGATTGCTATATGTGCCACGACTACTGCCGCGTCCTGGTCGTCGCCGAGTGGAGCCTGGCCAGATCCATGTGCGCGGATCGCATCTTCTGCAGTCGCGGCTGCCGCACCGCCTGCCAGTTCCATCGACTGCACACGGCCACGGCGGCGCCCTTTGCCAATGCACTCCACAAGGCGTGAGCGCCTAAACGGCCTGGGGAAGGGGGAGGGGGGTTGGCACACTTGTAAATATCGATCTAGTTGTTGGTGCTTAGAGATTAAGTTCTAGTTCTAAGTGAATAAAACTAAAATTAAATGTAAAAGTTAAATGTTCTTGAGTTTCTCTGTCTCTCTTACACTATCTCTCGCTCTCTCTTTCTTTCTCTGGATGCGAGCACACAAATTGGCCAGGCTGTTGCTGCTGCTGCTGCTGACACAGCAGCTGTTGCCGCCGACTCGCTTTATTAATCAGCAACGATGACGCTTCGGGCTCAACCCTGCCGCAAAAATAATTTCAAAAAATGCGCAAAAAAATAAAGACATTAAATTTTGAAAAGAGAAAAAATAACATAAAAAATGCTCTGCCCGCGCATAGAAAAGCATGCAACAGGTGGCACGCAGCAGCAGCAGCAGCAGCAGCAGCGATCAGACTTTCGGCCGGATATTGGCTTTGCCTTTAACTTATTTTGTGTTCGCCTGCTTGTTCTGCTTCTTCTTGTATTTGGGCCAACATATGGCGCTCTCTGGGCCAAGCTCGATGCCAGCGCTGCGATAAGGCCAAGACAGTTCCCATCTAACGGTTCACACACACACACAGACACATACACACACGCGCACATTCAGCTGACAAATATTTGAATCTCCACGCATATTGTTTGCCTTAACACCTAATTACATAATTGCAGCTCCGCCGCGCCCCCCCTTGAGTCACTGACTTGGAGCCTTCCCGCTGTCAGCTGTCACATAAACCAGCAGCAGCCTCAGCCGCAGCAGCAGCAGCAGCGACGAGCGCATAAAAACCAGCGCAATGATCGTAAAAAAATCGATTTGAAGTCTATAAAAATCATATCATACAAATTTTTATACGCCAAGCACATTTAAAAAACAACAAAAAGAAGACGAGAAATCGGGAACAGGAGAAGGGAGACGGCAGAGGGGAGAGTGGGGATGCTGCGCGTTAGCTCCATTGACAAGCCAACAATAGAGATGAAAACAAGCTACGACTTATATATAGTGTGTATAATATGCATAATATAATAGTATAAATAATAGTTAAAGTGTCTACGACCCAAGCAAAGGCAGCAGCAACAGCAAGAGCAACAGCTCAATGCTCTATCAAGATCTAGAGAAGGAATGAAGATATTATACGATGGATAGAAGATATTATACGATAGATAGGCGATAGAAAAAGAGACGAGTAAAAGCTGGAGATCAAAATCAATCTGGATAAATCGAAATAATTCAATGTCCTTGAAAAAAATTAGTTTTCGATATTTATCGATCATTGGAAAAACTCATTCACTTGCTATTTCGAATTATTGGGACTTGACTGTAAATCGTTTCATTGAATGCAATTCTATCAAAACTTTAATTCTTATTATATATAGAAATTGAATAAGAAATACGAAAATTTCATATCCATATGTTTTTATTTTTATTGCGCCGCGTGTCGCAGATAAAGATTTGAAATTCGTAGGGACGTGGGAAATCGGAATATGCACTTTACAGTTCTCAGAAGATATAGTAGTTGAAAATTTGTAATGCCTACTGCGAATGTAACGTTTTTATTTGCCCTCCTGTTTTTTTTTTTAAGTCTGCGAATTTTAAGCTATAAATTAGAAAAACTAATTTCCTTAATTTCCAATATCTGTGCCCTAGGAATAGATCAATTTTACACAAATATACATATATGTTAACTTATCCAAATATGTGTTACATATATAGACATATTTTGTATCATTCCAGAAATGATTAAAATAGAGATGTGGTAAGATAGCTGAGAAATTCTGGCGACTTTGAGAGCTGCTGGAGTTCGTGCTCAAGTTGGAGTTGAAGCAAGGGAGGAGGGCGAAAGGAAAATCATTCGAAATGAAAAGCTAAGCCGCGTTTTGAAAGCAAATTAAAAGCCACGACAAATGGTCCTAAGAAAATAAATGACAAATAAATTTTCCATTGAGCAACAGGTGCTTAAATGGGCTCTACGTCTAAATGTCTAAACGTCTCTCGGTTTGTCCGTTCGTCTGTCTGACTGGAGAATTGAAAAGTTTTCCGATGATGCAATAAATTTACAGATAAAATTTTTATTTACGATTAAGCTGGACAAAGCTATGCACAGACAGGGCCAAGGGAACGGGACGAGGCCCATAGAGCCACGCTGTCTAGGCCGCATTCTGGGTTACGTTTCGAGCTGGGCATGGCACTTGGGGGGCGTAAGCTTTATTGAAATAGTTGCCATCGCGCATCACGACGACTCAAGAGCCGAGCTGAGCCAGCGAAATACATAAACAGAAACACACGTACATATACATACGTATACGTATACATATACATATGCATATATATTTATATATATATTAATTAATTACAAAGCAGGCACAAAGTTTGAGCGAGTGGAGTGAAGTAGGGATGGGGCAGGGGCAGGGGCAGGGGGGAGCAGAGGATCAGACAGATGGACAGCCGCCCGGTCATAACGTGCACGAAGGTGAGAAATCAATTTTCAGTATCTCGCTTTGTGCTTAATACTTTTTCCAGTGAAATGCGCCGCGACGAGGTTGAGGATGAGGATGAGGCTAAGGCTCAGGCCGAGGAGCTGCACAGCGCCTGGGGCGATGCAGGCAGAGGCAGCGGCTGAGCGAGGCACAGGCCGTGCTCCGTTGTTGTCAAGCCTCAGAAGCGAGACCACAAATGAGGTTCAATGGAGAATGGCTATGAACTGGACCTGGCTCTGGACCTGACTCTGGCTCGGGTTCTGGGTCCGACTCTGGGTCTGGGTCGGGGCAGCCCTGGCACGTAAATTAGGATAACAACGTGAAACATAATTATTACTTTGGACAGATATGGCAACCTCAACTGCGCCTGCGCAGAGTCCTGCGCCGCTCACTCTGCACCCAAGACCAGCTGATCGAATTGCTATACCCTGCCTAGATAATCTCAGCCTAGCTAATGCTAAGCGAAATATTTATAGTACACTTCAATCGTCTAATAATGGTTTGAGAATTATTATTTCGATTAAAAAGAAATTTTTGTAATTCCATAAACGATTATTTTGTTATTTAATTAAATAATTGAAAATATTTTTAAATAAAAAATCTTACAATAATATATTTTTTACATAAATACTGAAAAATAGAAAATATAAATAATAATATATAAATATTATAGTAATGTATAATATTATATGTATATAAATACTGAAAACTATAAAAAATTATATAGTTTTATATTTTAGTATTTTTTTAATTATACTATTATTATATTATTTTTATTATGCTACTATTTTATTGAAAAAAGTTGAATAGTAAATAAAGTTGCAAAATTAATATATCAGTATATAGTATATTAATATATACTATATAGGTATAATATGGGTATTTTTATACATATTTTATTTTATTTATTATTTATATTATTATTTATTTATTATTTATATAATTAATTTTAACTTCATTATAAAATATGGATTTATTAAAAGAACTAAAAATTAAGTTGTGCGTCGGCCGGGAATCGAACCCGGATCAACTGCTTGGAAGGCAACTATGCTGACCATTACACCACCGACGCCACTTGATTTTACGGGGTGTACTACTCAAATTAAATGACAGACCCTTAGCAAAGCTCTAATAAAGATTTAAAGCAAATTTAAATATCTTAAAAATTTTTTACTTTTAATTTTACCTTTTTAAATTAAACATTTTTAGCATTATTTGAGAATTTTTTTAAAAGTTTTTCTGTGATATAAAAGTATGCAAATTTACATATGTATGATATATGTATATACATTTCCAAGGTAGTCTTCTTCTTCCAGCAAACACAGCGTAAAACTTTATTCTCTAAAAAATTAACTTAAATTATTATGGGTATTAAAACTGCAATTGTAACTTATTTTTACTCATCCCACATTCAAATGCCTCAATATTTATTTATTTATTTATAATTTTAATATATTCATATTATATATTAATATTCAATATGCAATTGAAGTGCTCTACAATTGCTGGCCATCATTCACTACAGCTGTTGTTATAGGGTATCTGCAAGTCGCGCTCTTCCCGTTTGCTGACTGCTCAGTTGTTTATTTTGGTTTTGTGGCCCAAATAAATGTATTAAAGTTGGTTAACGCCTTCATTTTTGTGCCGCGACGCAGCTCGGCTCAAGCCTCAAAGTAGGTGTAATAAAAAATATGAATTGTTGTTGTTTTAAGCTGCAACAACAACAACAACAACAACAGGTTGCAGCAACATCCAAGCAGCAGCCAAAAATCATTCAGCGCATTTTACGAGCCAAAGAAGCGCTTGGACTCCAATCGGATTGGCTTGGGTATTGGGCATCGGGCATCGGGCATGGGGCAGCGGGAGTGGGACTCAGCTGGAGGATGCCGTGTGAACAGCAAATTGGCAGGCGAAATGTGTGAATAGAAGTGTGAATAACTGGCTGACTGAATGGCCAATTGAATGCGTCGAAATGAGTGCTAAGGCAGCAGTAAGTGAATAAAACAAATGCATTCAGCTGCAGCCAAATGAATGCTGGCTGAGCATTGAGTGTATTTCATGAGTGCATCTATTGTCGGTGAGTGTTATTATCCATGAGTGTTTTCACTAAATGACTTTATTTCGGTTTCCTAAATTATTTTCTCTCGCTCTCGCTCTCTCTCTCTCTCTCTGTTCCTCTTTATAAATGTGAGTATATTCAAATATGAGCCCATTCACATTGCATTCACTGATCGTGAGTATGGAAGTGAGTATATTAGAGCACACTTTCTGGTATATTCATAAGCACTGAATAGTCCATTTGGAAGTACATTCTCGAGTGTATTCATGAATTTAAATTTGTGAATAAACTATATTTATTCGTTTATATAATGAGTAAGTACACTTTAAGTATATTTGTGCATTTATGTATGTATTTGTATGATTCAGACTACACTCATGGTATTATAAATATAGCCTGTGAGTTTACCTTCTATTGGTCTCTAAAGTGTACATCTATTCTCAGAGTCTTATGAGTATATGCACTCCAATTCTTGAGTATATTCATGAGAGAATGGATTCATGTATCTTCAACCCAATTCGCCATAGCATGTAAAATCTATATACATATGTATATGCAAACTAACATTATCCTATAAGATGAAACAGTCTTATATTATCCCTAACCTCAACTTTTAATCATTATAAAAACAAAAGTATTCGTTGATTACATTCATTTACTTTTTTTAAAACTCTTTGCAAATATATTCATATATTCAAAGACATATTCATACATATTCCAGAGTATTCATAATCTATCATATATGATAAGCAATTTGTTCATTTAGCCATGTGAGTGTATTCATATTCAAATTCATATTTTACGCTGAATTTAATGGCTCTATTGATGAGCATTACAACTGTAAATTGTCTAATAAGCCGCACACTGAAAATAGATTTAATTGGGCTTCGAATTAATTTAAAAAACGAAGAAGAAGAAGAGGATAATAATAAATGCATTAACAAAAAAGCATAAACAGAGCCGAAAAGGTGTAAATTGGCATTTGATCCTTGGGCTCATCAGGTAATTAACGCACAGCGGTGCAGCTCGACTCGGGCTCAGTGGAGCTGGATGGAGGCAGGCGCAGGAGTAGGGGCAGGAGCATGGGGGCATGCCCACCCGCTGTTGCTGCTGTTGGTCGAAGGAAATGCCACAAAATTGAAAATGCAAAACGAAATTGGCAACTGGCAACTGGCAGCGGCAAGCGGAGTGGAGCGGAAACGTTGGCCGTGCGTAATGAAGACGTTAAGCTGAGGCTGAGGCTGAGGCTGGAACTGCGACTGCGTCTTGGACTTGAAGTGAGACTGGGATTGGGAGTCTGAAATTGGGACTCGCGACTCGGGATCTGCCTCTCTGTGGCTGGCAGGCATGCGTCGCAGTTGCAGTTGCAGTCGCAGTCGCAGTCGCAGTCGCTGTCGACGTCGCTGGCTGCGTAACTCTTTTGCGGCGGCTCGTTTTGGTTCCGCTTGCATGTTAACTGAAAATTCGTATGAAGGCGAGAAATTAATGAATCATTCACACCTGCATGACGGATTGTCGACATTACTCGCCGCAGCGCGCTGGCTCCATTTTGTGCGACTGCGAACGAGGCAAACGAACTGGACGGGGGCGCGGCGCTCCTGACGCTGCTGCCAAAGGAGTTGCCTTCTAATTTATTTGCCTGATGTGTGTATTACATTTGTGGGCACCGACCCCGACCCCTGGCAGTCCGCAGTCCGCAGTCGGCAGTCGGCAGTCGGCAGTCGAGTGTTGCCTGTTGGCTGTTGGCAGTCGCAACGGTGTCCCGATTCCGGACGCGTTGCATTTCGTAAATTGCCTCACGGCTATGCAGGTCGCAGTTCTCGAGACGATGATGTTGCTGTTGCTGTTGCTGTTGCTGTTGCTGCGGCTGATGATGCGTTCAGCTGAAAGTATCTTTCAGATACAGTTGCTGCTCTCCAGATACAATGGCCGAAATTCGTTTGTGCGGCAGCGAAAATCCAATCCATTGCTGCTTGCCACGCACGTGTTGTGGGTTGCCAGCCCCTAACACCTGAGCACTTGACGACCTGGGACCTGGCAACACCCTAAACTCGATCTCATTAATTATTAATGACAGCCACTTGCTCTGCCAGCGATGGCAGTCACTCACGATCGATGCTATCGATAATCGATAGTTATTATATGCCATTCGACTACAGACACACAACTTTTGGTTGGTTATCGTTCTTGATGTATCGGTAATAGCAGCAATAACTGAAGCAAGAATTCATTGTTGATACTCATTGACTAAACTATCGATAAATACGTGATTACAATATTCAAGTACATCTGATGCGCTATATTACTCTAGATTAATATGGAGTGCTCATTACCTTAGCTCATATTAGAATTACCTGTGTTCCACTTCAGGCAAACACGTGAGTTATCGATAAATTAATCGATTGAATTCACATGCTAAGCCATTACTATCGATATTCATGTTATATATTCACGAATTGTTAGCTACGGCTAAATATAAGAAAATCCACTCAATTAGCAAGTTAATGCATCTATCAATAATATCGATAATATCGGTAACTTACTTTCATATCAAATTTAAGTCATGCCAATAATCAGATGTTATACATTTCTAGTATGCTTGCATTACCTTTAACCAGGACTACATTTTCTTGGCAAGAATAATCGTTTTTGTTATCGATATGTGGGTCTTGACGCAGCTTATAGTTTATATCAATACAAACCATGGATATAAGTATATATTTGCATTTTAGTAACTATAAAAAGTAATATGTAAATGATCGATAGTTATCGAATTCCGTGTTCGATAGTTGCACAATTAGACCCATGGTCGTTGGAGCTGTCCCAGCTTCGGGCTGATCTTGCGGTCCAGGTCCATTGCGTGCTGCGTGTGAACTTGATGGATGCACTGCCTCCGCCTGCTGCTCGCTGAGCTCGCACCACAGCGGCACACGCAGCCGCCGGGCACTTTGCTGGAAATTAAAATGCGCACTCAAATTCGCATTCACATTCGCATTCACTGGCCCGTTCCCATTCCGTTCCATTCCGTAGGCCATTCATGAAGCAAAAGTCAAAAGTCAGAGAGAAATGCAATTTGGAAATTAAAAAGGAAATTCAATATACTGTAGCCAAGTGAATGCTTTCTACCTCAATATACCATATAAATACCCTGTAAATTGAATATTTTGGGCTAGCCCACCCGAAGAGTATGCAGATTGAAGAAAACACTCGCCCAGTAGTTCGAATAATACTGGAATTCAGTTATCAGTTTATTTAGTTCGATTCGTTTTCAATCAGTATACCCTGTAATATTACCAGCACACACATACCTTAAGCTAATATACCCGACGTCTGCGTGGAATAGAATGGGATTGAAACGCTATTCGATTTCAGTTTTAGCCTTCTCAATACACACACATACATACATACATATATATATTTGCACAGCTTCAATACACCCCTCGTTCGGCACTCCTATTGGGTATTCCTAGAGCTAAACAAAAAAAATTGATGTATAAAAAATAAATGCTTCGAGCTGCAATTAGCTGGACTGGGCTGGGCTAGGCTGGGATGGGCGCTATGTGCCCAGCAGCGACTCGATGCTGAAGGATGAGTTGTACTGCGGCCTCTGCTGCTTCGGCTTCTGCAGCGGCGGCTGCTCGGGCAGCGCCGTCAGACTCGGTGGCTCCAGTGGTATCGGCGGCTCCAGTGGCTCCAGTTTTATCACAGGGCTGCTGTCGCAGCTGTCGTCCGGGCAGCCTCTTTGGTTGCAGTTGTCCGAGCTGTCGCCGCCCACCACATCGATGGCCAGCTCATCGTCCAGCTGCTCGCCTCGCTCCAGCTCCTGCTGCAGCTCCATGTCGCTGGACTCCTGCTGGTGCGCCGCCAGATAGTCGGCGCGCAGCTGCTCCAGGTTCACCTCGAGCCCCTTGAGGCGCAGCTTGCGCGCCTGCCGCTCGATCGCCTTGGCTATGCGCTTGCTGCGTTGCGCCCTGCTCGAGAGGATCGGGATCAGTTTTGGGGGGCAACTGTTGCTCCGCCGTGCCGTTCACTTACCGCTCCCTGGCGCGCAGCTCCTGCAGTGGAATCGGCGCACCGCTGCAGCTCTGCGGCTGGGCATTGTGCGCCGGCCGTCCAGGACCCTTCTTCGTGTGCTCCTTCTTGCGCCACTTGGCGCGCCGGTTCTGGAACCACACCTGCAACAGTGGGTCGAAATGAGAGATGTATGAAATCAAAGGATCGTCTTGGAGCACATTAACTACAGCTTAGGCTAAAGGACTTAGACTCTACTCTACTGTCTATTGAATATCTAGTTAGAGCATGTGATATTATTAGATGGAAATGTTTCGAATGCTACGCATAGTTCCATAGTTTATATTCATATTAAAGATGTTTATTTTGATATATTTTTGTGCCATCATAAGACAGGTTATCTTCGCTCTTTGAGTTTTGTGCAATTGTGTGGAGACAATTCTCATAGAGCATGCTGAATTCCAAATAATAATAATAGAAGATTTGCTAAGGTCGATATTGCAGATGTCGATAAACAGATTGAAAATGTTCAGAAGCTTAAAGTATAAGATATACTTATATAGGTATGCATATATAACAAATAAGACTGTTTCAGTCGGCTGCTACTGACTGCATAATACTCCTTCGTAGTCTAAACAGTTGAATCTCTGGAGCAAGCCGCAATAACTTAACTGCTCCATTTTAGAGATCCATAGATCCCTTGGGTGATATAGATTTATCCCGATTTGCCACACGTCTTGAGTGGGTGTTGAGAAATTCATAACAGTTTATAAGATCCACGAGTAAATATTTCAAGTTCCACGCTTCAGTAGGGGCGAAATGGTTTATACCAACCCCATATACCCTTTTCGTTGCGTAAACGATTATACAAATATATACATACATATACACACATCTAGTATAAATGGTAATTCCATTTCAGATCTGCTTGAAATCTATTGAAGAGATCTTTCAAATCGACAGATTACCCCACACAGAGAAACAGAGGGATAAACGAAGCGAGAGACTGGGATAAGTCATGATTACGTAATCATTTAAGCTCAGCTTATAGCACAGATTAAACACAAAATATGTAGATTATATAGAGTAGAATAATAGAGCATATTAGACAAATCTCTGGAGTTACATAATTATATTAATATAAACAATAATCATGATGATGAGGCCAGTAATGAGCCCATACTGCCAATGGTAGGCAGAATACGAAATACCCTCGACTTTCGCAATTGGCGAACAATTGATGAGTTCGCATCAGCCGAGTGGCTGAGCGATAGCAACAATAATGAATATTATTATTATAAAGTCGTTATCGTAATTTAGTTATATTATTCTCAGTCTCAGGTTCAGTTTCAGTTTCAGGTTCGGTTTCGGTTTCGGTTTCAGCTTCGATATGCGCTCGTTCGTTATGCATGGGGTTAGACGGCGGGTCGTAAACAAAATGGCGTCCCTAATTGGGGGCAGTTTGAGGAGCGACTCAAGCGCAACGCGAACGCATTTCGAGTGGGCGTTCGAATGTCTCTCTGTATGTGTGCGCGCGTGTGTGTGTGTGTGCGAGTGTGTCACTTCAATTTGAAGTCATTTGCATGCATTGTGCATTTTTTAATGTGCAGCAAATTGTTTTTGAGTAGCTGCATGCGATGCTCACGTTGCCTGCGCTTTAACGAGCGCCCAAACCTCAACCTGAACCAAAACCAAGTCCAATTGCGCCGCCCATCAGCCAGCTGGCTCACCTGTCCAACTGCTCGACCCACTGTCTGTCTGTCTGTCTGTCTGCCTGTCCGGGTGTCTGTCCGACTGTCTGTCGCAGTCTTGTCTCGTCTTGTTCGCATTGACAAATTGATATGTCATGTCAAGAAACAATTTCTGGCTAAAGCGTAGACGCAGACATAGAATAATGTCCCAGCCCAAGAAACCGACGACGATAATCACACGCCTGACATGCAACTCGGCAATGGCAACGGCAACGGCAACGGCAACGGCAACGGCAACGTCCATGGCATCGCAGTCGACGTCGCCGTCGTCGTCGTCGTCATCGACAGCGTCAACTCTTTGGGCAATGCAATTGAAATCATTCCAACAGCAGCGAGCGGCACGAAACGCAATTCGGAATGAAATAAACTGAATTATAATGAATAAAAATAGTCGGGTAATTGGTTTTATTGAGTAATTGAGTTGCAGTTGCAGTCAAATTGTTTTACCCAGCAAGAGCACGCGAATGCCGCTGCAATCAGGTGCGAGCGAACTACATGGATGCCGATAGCAATACCCGAGCCGAAAATTGGGATTATCGATGACGATTTCATTGGAATACAGAATTATGCAATTGTCTATATGAATTGGTTCTGTTTGTATTGCGGAATACAGAACACATGGATATCGATATATTGATCGATTACGGCATATCGATGCCAATGGAACTTCATTGGAATCGTAGATTTACGAAATTCATAGCTTGAGGTCCCTTACTTAGTACTGTAAAAGCAGCTATGCAAATATATCGATATATATATAAAGCTACATGAAATCGATATGAAAGTGATTATCGATGACCATTGTATGGATAAATCGAATTGAAAATATATATGAGATTATTTAGTTGATAATATAAAGTAACTTAAGAGTATAAATATATCAAGTATTATTATATTCGATTTAATCGAATGGATGAAATCGATACAAACATAACGATAAAGGACAATGTTATTCCAAGAGCTGACTTCATCTACTTTTCCCCAAATCAGTTGAATGTGTTCACTTAACACTTAAAAATATATGTGGATATTGATATATTCTACCTGTATGAAAGATGTAGCTTAATCAATGAACTGTGACATAAATTATAAAAAAAAACTAGAAAATATATATAATATAGCATATATAAAATATCCTGTATCCTTATACCAAACCGATAACTTATTTGATGGGGGTAGGTAAATAAAACAGGGGAAACTATGATATGAAATATGTTGAGTTATCGGCGTAACGAAATATATATTATAAACAGCGAAATCCCATTTGCTAATGAGCTAGAACATATCGATTGCTTTGGTAGTAAAAACATTTCCGAATCAGAAAATCGTATAAATTAAGAGTACTTCCCCATCTAATAAGTTATCGATTGTCCGGCATTATCTATATTTTCCAATAAAGCTTTCTATGCCTATTGATGAGTAATTGATTTTACAATGTACATTGAAAATAACCGAAAATGTAGCGTTGCTCTGTGATTGCACTACACTTTACTTGAATGGTTATTATCGATAAGAATCAGAGTTAAGAATAATAAACTACATAAACTACATACATTATACAAGAGGTACTCATAAGTATCGATTTTCATCGACATTCATTTGACTTGCACTAGACTTAAATATATTATATTATTATTTCTACATCAATAATTGTTTATATTTAATTATCAATAATTCAAATCTTCAATAATTCGATTTCTTTATCTTTATTTCTCTTGGGACTTACCGCTATGCGTCCCTCCTTCAGATCCAGCCGCATGGCCAGCGCCTCGCGCATAAACACGTCCGGATAGTGGCTGCTGAGAAAGGCCCGTTCCAGCTCCTCCAGCTGCCAGGCGTTGAAATTCGTGCGGCTCCGTCGACGATTGGCGGCGGCTGCTGCGCTGCTCTCGCTGGCCGTCTCATCATCCTGGGCGGAGGCGGACGCGGAGGCGGAGGAGACTGCAAAAGTCGATAAGTCGTTGGCATTAGGCGCTCAGCTCTAAACGCACATCGCTAATGGTAAATCGCAATTGCAAATCGCAAATCGCGAAGCGCGAATCGCAAACGGCTAACGGAGCTGCTGCCAGCAAGCGAGCATAATTAACTGACAAGCGCGTGGGCGTGGTGAGAGGCAGGGGCAGAGGGAGACAACACATGGAACTATAGAGCCAGAGAGAGAGAGGGAAAGGCAGAGAGGGAGAGGGAGGGACTTCTGCTTTTGGGCTCTTTGGCTGTCTATGCATTTCGCTAGGCTCGCATTATAATTGCAAACAATTAAAGTCTATTTATGTAAATTTCCAAGATATGCTAACGGCTAACCGCACACAGGAACCCAGAGCACAGGAACCAGCCGGCAACGCCAGTGGGCGTGGCATGGCTCTACCGACTGGATGGTCGCCCAGCCCTCAAGCAGCCAGCCATAGTTGTCCCTGCCCCTGCTCCTGTTCCACACATTGCTATTCAGGCCCCGAGTGCTGCCTCCCTGCCTCTGGCCCCCATTCTTAGCCCCCCGACTCGGACGGCCGCATTGCATTTGGCAATGTTGCTGTCGGAGCCGTTGCCGTTGCCGTTGCCGTCGTTTGTCTTTCTAATTTATAGCGGCGCAAATTGGTTTTCACAATTAGGAAGTGGTGGGTGTTGCTTGGGCCTGGTGGCTCGGATATGTTTAAAGCGCCGCTGCGGAAGTAAATTACATGTAGCGCGAACCCAATTCGTTCGCCCCAAATCGTCCCGGGCGCCTCCTTCGCGGCCAAAGGCAAAGCCTGTGTTTAGTTGCAGTTTTAAGTGAAATTTAATTGCAGAATTTGCTGGCTAACCAATTAGAGCTACAGTGGGGTTTGGGCGAGATCACTTAACAATGCAAGAGAGAGAGTGAGAGAGAGGGAGAGAGAGGGGGGCTAGACGACAACTAAAACCAATCGAATTCACATTTTGATGCGCATATTCGATAGCTCCACGTAATGATGACAATGATGCGGCCGACCCCAAAAGTAAAGCCAAGAAGGGAGACAGCCTCAGCCTCAGCCTCCCCGCTCGTGGCCTGAGCTGGCACTACGTGATATTCATATGTTAAAATGCACACAGATTTCAACAATTTATAAACACATCTGCTACCAAATCGAAGGAGTGTCTCGAGGCCCGTTCCAACCCTCGATTGACACAACAAAGGACCCAGAGACTTCATAGATACAAGCACACACACACACACACACACAATGATGGGATGGGAAGAGAGACAGGGAGCGGGTACAGGTCCTTGGTATCGCCTGTCCATTCGTATGGGTCTCTCGGCTCTTGGCTCAGCGGCCTCATCATCACACTTGAAAGAGTAAATAAAATATAATTCCTCAAGGGTGTTATAAATAAAATTATCTGAATTATGGTTTCTGTTGACTTTCTGACTTTGTTCGAGCGCGCTCTCTCCCTCACTCACACTCGCTGTCTCGCCATCTCTCTCTCCCTCTTAGTTTCAGTTGTGGCATAGTTGTGCTTGGGGTCCATGCCCCTAATTTGCTACAAGGCGCCTTCATGCTTTAACTCAAATCGATAGCAAACTGCGGCCCAGCCCAGCCTCTGTGCGGGAGTGGGCGTGTCGGAGACGATGGAAAAAGGGCTGGCTATAAATCAGATAATGGACGAGCATTTTGATAAGAGCACAAAAATTATGACAGCTACCAAATCAGTTAGTGAAACAATCAGGCAGCGCTGCAGAGCAACAACAAAGGGTACAGAGAGAGTTCCATCTGAGAAAGTCTCAGGGAAAGAGTTACAGAAGCTTTAAGGAATATTTTAATTCATTTTAGAATAGCTCGAATAGCTAGAAAATGCTCGATCAGGTCGAGGGAGCGATTCGAGCTGATTGTGCCCATTTATACCTCTGTTTGATCTGTCACAGGGCATCTAATCGTAGAGCTCTCTCTCTCTCTCACTCACCTTGGGGGTTAATCGAAGGGAGTCTGGTTCCAATGGACCATTTATCTTCGCCCATCGTTGTTATATTGTCTAATTACGTGTTTGATATTAGGTGTTCTTGACTCACAATATCTATATATAATATTACTTATTATAGTCATTGGAATACCTTAAACTGAAAAATTAATTGCCTCACTCGATGGTTTCAATTATTATGCTCATTCCCGAAAGTTATATGAGTATACTGCTCGCTATATATACTCGCCGCCCTTACGTCCAGCAGCTCTCACTCACTAAGAGCGGGGTCGATTGGAAAGAGGTATTTCCGGAAAGTTCTTCGAAAACTAGTCAAAGCTTAAGCCTATACCCGCTTTGACCACCTAAGATAAAAATATATAGTGGGTAGATGTACGCTCGGCCAAACCTATATAGAAACTATATATACATATATAAATATATATAAATACTATATATATAATAGATTTACCGAAAATTGTATACATGTATATACACTATACCAATTAAGGATATGGCTAATCGTAAAAGTCTATATCTTGCAGTATTCTGCCATTTCACCATTTTAAAACTTGGGTTCACTCTATATCATCGTTGTCTGTTTCTGCCAGCATTCTTTGATTTTCATTTAAGTAAATTCATCAACAAATTCATAGGTAGTGTAAGTTCTCTGTCTTACTAAACATTCTGTCCGAAAAGCATAATTTTCCAAAATTCAGTCATCAGACATGTGATTATGATACCATAACAAGTATTGAAAATCCGTTAGGCTCACGTCTCAAACGACTTGTCATCTATCCGTTAAGTGAGGTATTCCTTTGCTCTACTCAACAGCAAAGTCTTCTTCCATAGGAACCATAGCTATACAAACTGCCTGTTCACCTCTCACGTCTTATTCTTGTTCATTAACAATACTCAAAGAGATAAGACTTGACTAACACGAAACTCTCTCAGCTTCTTCAGGAACTCTTCCGATGCGAATATTGAATAGGATTTCACTTATCGCCAGGGCTGAAGCCCATCAAGATTTTCATTCCCCAATTCAATGATCTTCCTTTTCTGTTCCCCTTATTTGAATGTGCCTTCAAGCATGCACATTTCGTTTTGTCTATCCGTCCGTCCGTTCGTCCTTCTGTCTCTGTTCACTTCACATTTTGGCCTAATTAAAAATGTTAGCCCTATTTTAATTAGGCCAGCAAATGGTGCACAGTTGCGAGGCGCTTGCAAATTTGCATATAAATAGTATAAATTGTTATTGTTGTTGTAATTGGTGTTGTTGCTGCTGTTGTTGTTGTCGCTTTGTCAGACTCTGCGGACAGCGTCTAATCTACGGGCTGCTGCATTGGGTCCATCTAACGCCTATTGCCCCTTAGCTCTGCCTAATTTCAAAGGTCGTTAAGCAAACAAACTCAAGTGGAACAAAATGCAGCGACAAACACCCAAAGAGACAGAGAGACAGAGAGAGAGAAAGAGGGAGAGAGAGTGTGTACCCTAGGGGGAACAAAAGAACAAGGCTCGTGACCATAACGCTGAGCGGGCAAAACTACCCGCCTCCGGGGGGGTGGGGCTGCCCAAGGGCGCATCAAATCTGCGAGCACGGCCCAGGGCCCAGCAGCGGCTGCGAATCTGCTACGTCACCCACAAAAAGCCGAACGACCCACAAAGAATTACCCAAAAACTCACCATAAAAATCTATAAAAAAAATTAACTTCCAGCAACAAAAACAACAAAAAAAATGCTTTAAAAAAAAGAAAACAACAACAACAAACAACGGACATAAAACGAGGCCTCATTAGCATTTATAGGCCACACAAATGTCAGACGCTGGGCGGGCAGACACCGTTCGAGCGGGTCGTGGCACCTTTTGAGGTTCATTAGAAGCTTGTCACATGATTTGATTTGTTTTGCATCACTTTTTGCTCAAAACGAAAAAAAAAAATAAATAAAAAAAATTGAAAAAACTAGAAAAAAATGAGAGTCAAATAGAGTTAGAGTCACAGTTAAATAAATAAAAAAAAAACTTTATATAAGCACACACAAATTGTAGTTCACACACACACACACACAGACACACAGACACCTTTCATTAGGGCTGCTAATTATGCGACCCTCACGCCGCATCCCAGGAAAGAAAAAAACAAACTACAGAATCAGGCCACGCGCCCCTGTTAACGGGGTTTTCTATTTGATTTTCCTAATGTTTTTTGTTTCGTTCATTTTTTTCTGTAACCCCTTTGCTCTGGCTGAGTTTTCAGTGGCTGTCAAAGTCGTTTAGCTGCTTGTTTTTGTTGCTCTGCCACTTTGATGAATTGTTCGAGCGTCCACAGCGCCGTCTCTAACTTTGGAGTGTGTTAAATTGTTGCACGCCGCACGCTAAACGCTCCGAGCGTGCCCCATGAGAATCTCGGGACGTGAGAATCCCGGAATCGTCAAAAGCATTTAACTACATGTGAAAGAAACCCCCGGATTGTTATACAATTATCTAGTTAGCATCTCCAATCGAACACATCTTAGAGACTTGGAGATATCGAATAGATCCCCTAGACTAGGAAGTTGTCAATCCAACAAAGACTTGAATATTTTCTATTTCTGTTTGGTTTCTGTTTCTGTATATATGTATATATATATTTCATTTAACACTATATCATGTGCATGATCAAATGAATTAAGTAAATAGAGTTGGCATCAAGAGTCAAAAATCAATTCTTACTTTCCTTCATTGATTTCTCAAATCTGAATGGAATTTTCTTATCAATTAGGCTGATCAAAACTATTTTATTATTTTGAGTTATCTATTATTATTATTGGATGAGACAGATTATATCCATTGTAACTTATAGGCGATGAATATCATCTGTGATATTATTTGACAAAATGCCTCTATTTCAATCATTTCCGTTGTGTCTTTTTCTTCCATTTTGTCTTTCCTCTATCTCCTCTATTCTCCATCTTATTCCGTAATTTTTCTCTATCTGCTCTTTCTCTCTCTCTCTCTCTCTCTCTCTCTCTCTCTCTCTCTCTCTCATTCCCTCTTTATCTCTCTTTGTATGCCTCTGTTTATTTGTATTTTCCTAGCTGGTTAACATTTTTTCCAATATTTATTGCTCTTTCTCTGTCTCTCTCTCTCTTTCTCTCTCTCTCTCTCTCTCTCTCTCTCTCTCTTTCTGCGCCACTCTACTCGTCTTTATGATATAAGTGTGCGTATACCTTTAAAGTTTTCTGTTTCTCTGCTGTCTATGAATAATCATTTGTATCCCTCTTATGTCTAGGGTTCCTCTCTTTTTCTTATTCAAGGAACACTTCTCTCTTCTTTTTATATGCATGTCTCTCTCTATTTCTCATCTCTATTTTTCCGACTAGCTTTCTTTTCTTTTATCATTTTATATCCTTTCCCTTATTCCTTTCTCTCTTCTCTCCGAATATCTTTTTCTTTTTATTCTATCGCTCTCTCTTTCACTCTTTCTATCTTTATTTCTTTTTAAAGTTTTTACTCATTTCTTCTATTCGGCTGTTCCTTAAATGCTTCAAGTCGTCGCACTCGATTATAAAATTTGCATTCAACTCGAAATTGAATTTGGACGCGTAAGTCTCTCGGCTCTACATCACGCTCTGAGCTCTGAGGTAATCGATCGTATTCGTGTAATTGGCCTGGTTAAGAAGATGTTGCTATTACATTTGCATTGCGTTTACACGCCCGTTTCCTAAGCCCATGGAGGCCAGAGACAGAGACAGAGACAGAGAGAGGGCGGGCCGAGGGGGCAGCCGCACAGTGGGCAACAAATGTGTGGCACTTAAATTAATGAATTTCTTTGCACTTGCCACGACGGTAATTGGAGAGAGGAGCCCTGGCCAACTGAGTGAGTGACCCGAGTAGAGCCAGCTGGGGCTGGCGAGTGGTGAGTGGGGAGTGGGGATCCTTGCATTGGGGCCACTTCAATCGACCGATCTGTCGATCTGGCGTCGAGGCTCGAACGGGCACAGCGTCTGCTGCTCCTTCTGCTGCTGCTGCTGCTGCTGCCAAGTTGCACATGAATTTATATGAGTTGTTTGCATTAAAATGAATTGATCGACACGACGAGCTACAGTGCCTGCCCCTGGCTCTGCCCCTACCCCACGCTGCTGTTGCTCGTGTGCTGGGTCATTGCTCATCTGCCACGCCAGGCACGTCAACGCAGCAAATTACTTGCTGCTGCCGCTGCTGCTGCTGCGATGCAAAATTGAAAATTCAAGTGGTTAACTTGGCAACATGTTGCCAGTCCCCCACTCCTCTATCCTCCTTCTCTTTCTCTTTCTTCCTCTCCCTGTCTGTCGCTCGCTGGTCTCGTGTTGCATGTTATGATTAAATTTTGATAGCCAACAACAATCAAGTCAAGGAAAATCAATAATTTTTACGCATCTTGTTACGTTGCCAGAGTCCAGAGCCAGGGCCAGAGCCAGACCCAGAGCTGAAGCTGGACGCCTGTAGCTGGACTCTTGACGAAAACCTCTCAAGCGAGCGAAAAAAAACTAGCGATCGCTGCCTGCGATCGACCTGGACATCGACATCGACTTCGACATGCCAAAGCGGCGCATAAATGTTTTGTTGTTTTAATGAAGACGTCGGATCCAGCTCCAGCTTCAGCTCGAACTCCAGCTCGAGAAGAAGACATCAAGGCGTTGCATGCCAGCAAAAATGTTTCCTCTTCTCCTTTACTCTACTCTGCTCTTCTTCGTCTTTCCTTTTTTTTTTTTTTTTTTTTTTTTTGCATTCTGCTTTCGAGGGGCGCGTCAGCGTCTGCGTTTGAGTCGTCTGCACGCCATGACTATCGGGCCTTTATACGCCATCTCGCTCTCGCGAATAGGGTCTAATTATTGTGGCAAGCCCCTGAGCTATAATTTGCCTGATTGATTTACATAACGATCGAAAATGATCAAGACATTAATTTCTTATTAACGTCGCTCGCTCGCTCGCTCTTTTTTGCGCATTTTCGCGCTCACTCGCTCGCTCGTTAGGCGTTGGCGTCGCTGCCACCGCTTCCAGTTCCAGTACCTATTCCAACATTGTTGCTGCCTGCCTGCAGCCGCATCACTGCTGCGCCTGCGCGTCTGGGGCGTAACTCTGGAGCAGTGTTTCGTATGCTGCCTCTGCCTCAGCTGCTGCTGCAGCCGCTGCTGCCGTCCATCTTCAGCTGCTGCACATTGACTCTTTTCAATTTCTTCACTTTACTTCCATTTGCGTGTGTGCCTGGGCAGTACTCGGCATTCGTTACACTATCTGCTCGATTTATGCAACAGAGGGCGCCAACGTCTTTATCTTCAGCAATAGCAACAACAGCAATGCTTGCTCTCATTACGGATTGCCCATTTTGGCACTCTCTCGAGCTCTCACGCTCTCTTTGAAAGCTTCGCCCAATTCGGTTTGCTTTCGTGCTTTCCGTTTTCGCCTCTTCGGCTCTCGCTGATCGTTTTGTTCGTTTCGGACATAATTAATGTTAGTTTTAACGCTGCTTGAAAATGTTATTTCCCTTGATTATAGCAGGGCACAACGGACAACTGCTGCCGTAGCGGCTGTTCTTGTTGTTGCTGTTGTTGTTGGCCTTGTTGTTGCTGTTTACTGCCGCTGATTGTTGGGTCTTGGTGTTGGGCAGTTGCCCGGTTGTTGGTTGGCGTTCCCTCGCCTGGTTTGCTGTAGGCAGTCATGGGGAAACATTTTATGACGATTACTGTAATTCGTTGCCGCAAACAATAATTACTTTCCATTACGAAAATGGCGGGCATATTATCACCTGAATATCTCACACATGCACACACATAAAGACACACACACGCAGACACACATGCATCGACTGGCTGACTGCAAGGCGAACACAGGTGTTAAGCGTATGTGCGCCAACAGCGCTGTCAGCGTCGCAGTCCGACGTCAGCGTCACTGTCTCTGTCTCTGCCTCAGTCTCTGTATCTGCGTCGCCTCGATCCCGATTCGCCACGGCAAATGAAACGTTTCGATGCGGTTGCGAGTCAAAGTCGTTGTGGCGTTGTCTAAAATTTTCGGTAATAAAATATGACAACTCAATCAAGGCCCATAAAAGCCAAGGCACACCAACAAAACATTAACAACAACAACAACAATAACAACAACTGATGATCAGGGCGGGTCCGGTTTCAGTTTCGGAGCAAAAGCTCAGTAATTTGCAGAGGCTGCAAAGGCGATCAAAATTTACGATCATTTTGTTTTCAAAATCAATTTAGAAAGGAAGCGCGGCAAAGATCAGCCAGCGCACGACAGATGCTCGGCCGGAGCGGCGTGGCGTGGCGAGTGCGAGCGAGAGCGCTGCGGCGATCGCCTGCTGTTGGAAAGAGATGGCAAACTAAAGCTTCAAATTGAGTTCTTAAGTTGTGGCAGCGCTTTCCTGTTGTTGCTGTTGTTGTTGTATTTCTTCTTTTTGTTGTTGTTCTTGTTGTGCTTTGTCCGTGTTGGTTCCCTCCTTTCACTGATCGCACGATCCGTTTGCCGTTCAGGTTCGAGGCTGCCAGCTTATCGAAGAGGCCTAGGGTGTGGGCAGGGGCGGAGGGGCAGCGGGAAGAGGGTGATTCGTGTTGGTGCAACTGGTATATGGAACTTTTCCTTTTCGGCAGTTATTAGCCAGGTAAAACACGAGTCTTGCACATTTGAGAGCTTGTAATTTACTTAATTTGATTACGAACGACGTCCAGCACCAGTGGGCGTGTACTTTGGAGCCAACGGAACCGAATCTCAAGTTGAATCTGTGTGCTAGTGTGTGCGTGTGTGAGTGTTGTTTGGATTGAAGGAACAACAGCTGCAGGTGCAATGCAAATGCGATGCTTAGGCAAATATGCAATTTAAGTGGGTGGATGCATTTGATTGGATCGTTAGGTAAATCGAATTCAAAGGAACCAATAAAAACAAATACTGTATATGTATGTATGTATATATGGAAGACGGAAAACAATCAGTAAAGAGCCGAAATGAACTAGTATCATGGCATTTGTTCAAATGAACAGAACTTGTTCAGATGAACTGACTCAATCATGGACTTCAAGGTGTCTAAGAATATATTTGTAATTTAATAGAATCCGTTGAATTGAACTAGCTCAAATTGATGCTCTACTTAGTGTAAGATAGTTTCAGTGCGCTTAATTTGGGTTATTTATATGTAAATATGTAAATATATGTAAATATGAACTAGTTCAAATGAACTGAGGCGCTGAGAACTGAATAACAAATGAGCTAATTATGTTTATAATAATTTACTTCTTGTTCTCTAAATTTATTCTCCAATTATGTGAAATTTAGTTCAAATGAACTAGCTCATAACATTTACTCATAGATAATGATTAATCTAGCTCAAATGAGCTAACTTATTATATTTACTCATTTCACTCATTTGGAATTATTGATCTAGCTCAAATGAGCTAACCCATTCTACTTACTCATTTCACTTATTTGGAATTATTGATCTAGTTCAAATGAACTAGATCATATTATTTACTCATTGCAAATTTTAAATCGGTTGTAAATTAATTCCCTTATAATCTTCTTTGTTTTTGCAATGTTCAAATGAACTGACTCATCTGAGTGCTTACCATTTCAGCAAAAGCCAATCAAAACATTTTTTTTCACACACATGCAAATATGAATAAAATTAATTGGGCAAACAAATTAAATTTATGGCCAACAAGAAATCTATTAATATAGACAATAGTTTATTAATTGAAAGTTATGTGTGTTTGTGTGTGTCTGGGTTATGGCTTATGACTTATGCTTAAACCCAACAACAGCAGCAGCAGAGGTGAAGACGGCCACCAAAAAGCTAAAAGCTAAAAGCAACAACAACAACAGCAACAAAATCAAAGCGAAAAGCAGAGCGCAAAAATAAAGCTGAGCATAAAAATTGATTTCTGCTGCTGCTTTAATAAATTCTCAGCTGCCGTTGTTGTTGTTGCCTTTGTTATTGGCCCGAGCCAGAGCAGCAAAAGCAACAACAGCAACACCAACAACAGCAACACAATCTCAATCAATTTCAAGTCGCACATCACATCAAAACAAATTACCAAGGAATTAATTTGCCATCAGAATCACGCAAGCGCAGAGACTGAAACCGAAACTGAGACTCGAGCTTCAATTCCAGCGAATGGAAGGGGTAGAAGGAGACGATGCAAAGCGCTGCATGGACAGCGACGTCGGCGTCTGAAGAGCGAGAGCAAGAGAGAGGCGCGCCAGGATGAGTTTGTTTGCGGCGATGGCGATTAATAGAGCGTCATGATGGTGTAGCAGCAGAGGCAGAGGCAGAGACAGAGGCCGAGGCAGCGACGTTGTCGGCAGCGACTGCGGCTGTCCGATGATGGTAGGTGCCGTGATTAATACATGAGGATTTAATTAACTTGCCAAGCTGCACACGTGCGCTATCTCTCTCGCACTAGCACACTTGCCGCCCACTTGCTCGCCCGCACGCCCCTGCGCTCTCTGCCTTTAGCACGAAACTATGGCGACGTCGCACGCCGACTGCGACTGCGACGCGTCCGCTCTGCAGCGGGTGAGAGAGAGCGACAGAGAGAGAGAGCGAGCTTTTGTAACTTGCTGTGCGTAAGGCAGAGCTTGTATTTAAAATTGATAAAACGGGGAGGCATATTCGAATCTATAAGCGCTGTGTGTGTGTGTGTGTATACATATGTAATACATGTTTAAGAAGAGCATCAAAGGTTTTTATTGAGCATTAAATATGCATACATGCATGTACATACACATGCACATGTATGTATATGTATGTATGTGTGTGTAATTGAAACGTGTTTTGCCTTCTTTTTGTTTTAGCTGACTTGTTCATGGTTGTAGCTGTTGTTGTTTTTGTTGCTGCTGCTGCTGCTGTCGCTGGCGAACGCCTGCAGCGCGAAAATCGGTGGCATGTATAATTTTTATCACCTTTAATTAACTTTTCAATTAATAAAAAAAAAACGTAACAGCCTCTACCTGTGCAACAACAACAGCAACAACAACACGCTCTTCCGTTTTGGCCAATAAAATGCCGTCGGCATTTGAATTACCTTTTGCATGCACGCAAATTCGTTTCGCATTGAGTCAGATACAACGCAACAACGAAACAACTTGCCCCAAACGGTGGCAGATGCAAAAGCATTGCAGACACCGAGGCGCAAAGTGTGTTAAAAGCGCCACTAAATAATAACATGAAATTGAAGAAAAAACCAAATGAATGAACGATGCATATCTCTGTTATATATGCGTGTGTATATACATATGTATGTGTGTCTATGTGTGTATGTGTGCATTCAATGGACTATAACTAGATGCGTACGTGTGCCATACAGTTATAGTCCGTTCGAGTTGAGCTAGTGCCATCTGCATACATATTTCTCATATAACGATTTATACATACATATGTCTAATGGCATATAGATATATACTATGGTATCTGTACTACACACGCACACACACATACATGTGTGTGTATTAGAGGCCTGCATCGCGATTGACTAACTGTGCTAACAGTGTGACGTCACAAGATCAGAAAACGCTGTTAAATTTGTATGAAAGTGAAGTAATTTGGAAACTTCTATCTATCTTACAAGTTCAAGATTTACGAATGGGATAATACAAAGATTTTAGCATATTTTTGTATTCTAAGTCATTTTCGAAACAGTTATTGCTCACACAATGCCTTTACTTTAATACAGTGTGGCGTTATCTTCATTATCGAATTCATGAATTTGTAAAATTAAAATAATAATATAATAATAAAATAATAATAATACGTATTGTGCGTTTCCCATCAATCCGCATCATTATATTCAATTTATTATGAATATCGTGGACAAAGCTGATACGCATCATTATTGATCTCTGCCAATGTTTCTAGAGCTACTTCAGGCAGATTATATGTTTCCTTAGGTTTTAGTACTTACACTTATCCTCAGTTTTCGATTTTGTAATGATTATGTCTTCAATTTAATCAAGTATTCAGATAGATAGACATAAATAAACATTATTATCGGCGAAAACTCAGTAAACTGTGTTCATTGACCATTCCATTCTGACTATTACACACTTTGGCCACATCATTTGCTACCTTAGAGCTTCCCACTTCATTCCACAATATACCTGTTTTACATACTCATTCACGAAAGTGAAATGAGAATATTGGTGTTGGGTAAAATCTGTCTTGCTGTCTATTTGTCCCTATGAATAAAATTTAGTTGACGCTTTTAAGGCTTGAAATTCGTTCAAATTATCTTAATCCGCCCACTAGAGGTTTGGCAAATCGGAAAATACATTTGCCGCTAGCCATATATCATATAAATTGAAGAGCTAGACAGATAAAGTTTTGAATGTTTCGTTGATCATCCAAGATCAAAGAGCTTTGACGGATGTACCTACGCTAAAAGTTTATATTTGGATGGTTGAGCTACTGGCAACCTCCTCTATCGAGGACCCAAAAATAATTGTTTAGGTGCTTATCGATCATAGGAAATGTTTTTCGATAAATTCGATAATTGTTGCGTTTGTTATTATTCTCAAAGGACTTTTTCTTTTCGAACTATTATTTTTCATTCTTTACACTTATCGTTCGAAGCTATAGATATGCAGTTACTTTTAATTGCCAAGTAGCCAACCTTATACATTTATAGATGCATAACAAGTTTCGGTATGAAAAATAAATGATCTTTGCTAATCGATAGCACAACATAATTAATAATTTACGATATTTGGCCTTATACACAGATGTCACAGGGCACACGCATACTGTTAATGTACACACACACACACATGCAGAGAATATATCGAGAGAGCTGAAATAGAAAAAGTTATGGCAAAAATGTTGTTTTTTTTTTTTTTGGAAAAATTGATTAAAAACCGCACGCAGCCAAACGAGGACGAGCAACAACATTTTCAATACCAAATGAAAGTCCTCAAGAGTGAGAGAGAGAGAGAGAGAGAGTGAGACTGATAGTGATAGAGATAGCTAGCAAAATGGCTACAAAGTCAGCTAAAAGTGTCATTACAACTCACAAAAATCCAACAAAAGTTCAGACTCGAAAAAAAAATAAACAAAGCAAGCAAAAAACTTTCAGGGACGTCTGTTGTTGTTGTTGTTGCTGTTGCCTGTGTTGTGGCATAGGGCTCAATTCAATTTTATCGTTTCAATATTAACCCAAAACAACCCCACAATATTGCCTTCATTTAAGGTTTATTAGATACAACGAGGCAAGCGGAAGGCAATTGGAGGCGCTGGAGATGCGGCGGGGGGGCTCAACGAGCGGAACGAGCCAGGCGATGGATACAAGAAATATGTACCCACAACAACAACAACAAGGCAAGGCAGGGCAGGGCGGGGCAGGGCAAGTCAAGTTGGCAGCCAACAGACACACACACACACAAACACACACATATATACACACATACACCCACACACACGCACACATGCAAGGCAAAAATTTTCCAATTTACAAACGTCGCCAAAAGCCAACGAGCAGGCAGCTCCAAAGTTCTCCTTGTTGTTGTGGCTGGGTGTGTGTATGTGTGGCAAGGACTGTCAGAGTGTATGCGTGTGTGTGTTTCGTGTAACAAGGATAAATGCCGCGCTGTGATTGTGTGCGTGTGTGTCTGTGTGTAACGGCATAAACATTGATCCAACCGTAAAACTGGCTGACAAACGTGGCCCGCCTTTGCCTCTGCCGCCGCCTCTGCTGCCAGTGTTGCTGCTGCTGCTGCTGCTGCTGCTGCTGCTGGCTCTACCACTGACTGTGGCATGTCCTGGCACAGGACTCCCGACTCGGACCACATGCGCCAGGCGTGGCAGTGAGCCAAACCGAAACGACGCCAAGCCAAGTGTATAAATTGTATTAGCCCCAAAGTGTCGAGCGGTTCGAGCAGAGCAGAGCGCTGCGTGGAGCGGGGAGGGGGGTCTGGCAGTTGCTTGGCCAATTGCTGGCTAAGAGGGCAGGGGCAGGAGCAGGGGCAGGGCATTGGGGCTGTTGCGGGGGTGGTGCGTGTGTCCTGCCTGCCTGGCTGCCTGGCTGGCTGCCTTTTGGTGGTTGATGCGCGTCGCAGTCAATGCGTCGCCTTCGCACGCACGCACGCACGCATGAAGCGGGCAGCCATGTAGAAGAGGCCAACATGGCTGCCAGGAGCAAGAGCTAAGGACGCGTCGCAGGACAGGAGGCACAGCTGGAAGACAGACAGAGAGACCGAGAGACAGCGAGACCGAGAGGCAGCGAGGGTGCTCACAACAAGTGTCATTTGCAGCAAATTGCAAACCGCAACAATTTCGCAGAGGACACAGCACGAGCGACAGGACGAGCTGGCAAGGCGCAGGGAGCAGGGAGCAGGGAGCAGGGTGCAGGGAGCAGGGATAGCTCAAGCGGCTGGTGGAGCAATCTGTTTCAATATAAACGCACATGAGGCATTTACGAGCGCCCAGCAAACGTCCTCCTGTGGGTGGAAGCCCAGGCAGAGAGTGCTCTCTCGCTCTCTCTTCTTCTGCCCCTCGCCCTCTCTGTGTGTCTGTGTGTGTGTGTGTTTGTGGGCATGCCACTTAAATGCCTCATGATGTAGTTTTAGTTTAGATTTGATTTCTGCCTTTTTATGTTTGCGCTGCTTCTTTTCTTTGCGGAGGGTTTTATGTGGGGCCTGGGGACGTTTCGCTTGAACTCGGGCGCATAGCAGAAGCTTAATGCCTAGTACGAAAATCGACTACATCAGGTATACCGCTTGGTCATACAGCTATTAGTTTGAGTCAATTAATCTTCGCTCTTCACTCAGCGCGTCCCTTGGCTAGTCGTTCTTTGAGTCCTCCCGGAGTTGACACTTTCTCATCAAATCAATCAACAGTCGCTACTATTTACTCGACACTACTTACTGGTCTCTCGTTACTCGTTGCTCATTTCATTCACTCTGAAAACGTTTCGTTTATTTTCTTACGTACCTCTCATTTTCCCCTACTTTCTAGTTATAATTCTTGATTTGTTTCTCGTTACTTATCGCTTTTCAATGCAGTCCAATTAATTTTTCGACCTTACTTAATTCTCATATATCTTTATTGTAGAGTTTTCAGAGACACGTAAGATTTAATTCTGATCACTCGTTACTGGTTACTTCATTAGATATTCTGCATTCGTTATTTTTTACTCGTTACTCGCTACTTCTAATTCGTTACTGTTTATTCCTCATTATTTTTCCACTACACCTTTTCCAGTATTCCTTACTCGTTACTCATTATTCGTTACTTTTTATTCGTTACTCGTTATTCTCTGTGCCTTATTTTGTGCTCAGTCTCTTTCTATGCCTCACTCACAACTATTTTTTCCTCTTTACGCTGCTCAAACTTGGCTTCATTTGGATTTTCACAGGGTATTCGCTGTTCCTGCATGCCCTTTCTGCTCTTCACTCTTGGCATTATTTTGGGGTTGTTTAAACAGTGTAGCTATTTGTGTTGTTGTTGTTGTTGTTGCTGGTGTTTGCTTTATTCACTGTTGCGCTTTGCACACATCTTCGTCCCTTGGGTGTCATAATTCTTGACGAGCTCATCTTTTACTTAAGTTTTACATAATTTTCATGTCGTTGGCCGTGCAGCGCTTTTGGGTGGTTCGGGTGGTTCGGGTGGTTGGGTGGACTGAGCCGGGGCGTATCGCTTGGTAAGCCCCATGGAGATAACATAAAATCGAAACGTGTGTGCGCGGGCAGACCAGAAAAAAGGACGACACAACATTTGAGTAGCTGGCAAGGAGGAAGCGGGAAATGGAAAAGGGAAGAGAGGAGAAGGGAAAGAGGCGTTGGTTTTTGTGGTAAAACGCTTAACTCTACGTGTCTGCGGCTTTTCTTTTCCGCCTGCTCTTTCGTATTTATATCAACTGAAGGAATTTTCTTCTGAGTATCGGGCTTTGAGTGGTTAGAGAGCCAGAGAGGGGGAGTCTCTCTCTCTATCCAAGTTATAATACGATGAGTGATGCATCTTAGATTTGCCTATCTATACATAAGTATCTTTCATTTATCAATTTAAATCATGTTTATTACATTTATGCTTCCATTCTGTTCATATAGTAATAGTATTTGATAGTTGAATTATACTTACGTACGTGTTTCTATATATGTGACAATAGCTCAAGCTCTTCTTTTCGTAAACCTTTCATTGGTATTATTATGTTGATTTGATTCCTACTGGAAATCTGCTAAACTTTGTTTGGACTCAAAAATGTAGCCTATTCTTCTAAGCTTTACCGATAGTAGATAGCAAGTAGTACATAGAGATGAAGATATAAGTAAGTTTATATCAGATAGAAGATACAAGATGCAAAGGTAAAGGCTAGAAGAAGGGTGATCCCTGATAGAATATAGAAAATAAAGTATAGATGATAGATAGAAGGGATTAGATATATGAGTAATGGATGATGGAATATTAAAAACGGATAGAAGATACCAGATGTTCTGTAAAAGATAGAAGATACAATATATACGATTCAAAGATTCATAGATTTGTAGATAATATAAATTTCTATCTAAGATATGTTATCTCAATTGACGAGCAGGAATACCTAAAAACAAGCTCTTTGAATCTATAGCACAGGATATTATGAAATACTATTCAGCTTCTAGCTCTAGATCTCTTACGCAGTATACCACTAGATATCATTGATCTCAGCTCCATTTATAGAAGAAAGGAAATATCCATACACAGTTCACATCTCTTAATCTCATCTATCTAATTAGATCTCTATAAATAATATTTTAATAACAATATCACCTACAACAACAACAGGAACATCGTGGAATATCCCAATTCTTGAGATAGATAAATCCAGGCCTTCCAAGCAACCGGGCACCCTTTTCCACTCGAGTTTCCACTTGACAAATTATGAAAAAAAGAAAAAACGAATAATGGAAATTGACAACAAGCGAGACAGTCAGTGCAGGGAGGGAGAGGCGTTGTGGGCGCTGGGGGGGAGGGCGTGGCACTGAATTCATTTGCAATGCGCTCTCGTGCTTAATGGGGACTTCTTGGCTAAACGGCTAATCTCGAATGGCCTGGCCAATTTGGCTGCCAACTTATTGGCCATTTGCTAAAGTGGGCGTTGGGGCGTGGCAGCAACAGAAAAAAGAATAACGCCTCAAAACTGTAAATGGCCAACAACAACAGCAACGAGGAGAACAACAAAGAGAGTTAACCAAAAGCTAGAGTCGAGTCTAAGCCAAAACCCCAACACCCCCCACCCCCACCCCCCACCAGCAACCCCAACCACAGTCAATTCTCACCCAACATTTTGTTGTTATATTTTGTGTTTTTTTCTTTCTTTTATTTCAGCAAATTTCATTATCTGCAGCCGCCATCTTTGTACTAAACGGCAACATACACACACACACACACACACACACACACACACGCAGACAAAGGCAGACAGACAGAGGGAAATTTTTAACTTTTTTGGGGAGCTTTATTTTACCTAAGCCAAATCCGCCCCTTGAAGTGTTTATCCTTTTCTTGTTGTTGTTGTTGTTGTTTGGCTGAAGTGTTTTCAATTTAAGTTTAGCGAACAAAACGCCTTTTGATTTTTATTAGCTAAATAGCAGCACACGCCCACACAGTGGGAGGCGGTGGCTGGGTTGCGGCTTTAAAGAAGGGTTCGGGGCTGGGGCTGGGGCTGGGCTGGGGCTGTGCGGCTCGTTGCCAAAAATTGCGCTGCTTGGCTGTTGGCCAGAACGGACGCAAATTGAGTGAATTTATTGGCCCAGCCAGGGTTGTCGCCCTCGTAAATTATGCAAATAATATGGCGCCCCATTTGCAGTTGTTCCGTTTCGTTTCGTTTCGTTTCATGCCGTTCCGTTCCGTTTTCTTTCAAGTATTTTCTTTCATTGGTTTTGTTGTTGTTGTTGTGTTTTTTTTTGGCAGCTCTTTGCTTGCTTTAAATGAGAGTCACTTAAATAATTATCATTTCCCGAGGCAAAACGCTCGTCAAAAGCTCATTTGGAGCGTCGGCGCTCATCGTCTCGCTGGGCATCTGACGAGCGACCAATTAGCCAACGAGACGAATGACGTCTCTCAATGCTCAGCGGTTTATTAATTATGGGGAAAATCGGACTGCCGACTCCGGACATCGGACTGCCGACTGCCGATTGTGGACTGTGGAAATCGGACCAAACGCACAAATGCGCATTAGCCGCTGATGTTGATGGCTTCGCGTGGCTTCCAGTCTTGTTTTTGGGTTTACATCAAATACTCTACGCAAAGGGTTGACCAAACAGTTGCTTACAGTTTGAACAAAACCTTTCAAATCTCCTCATGATAAATGGTTAGGGAAAACGTTTACGCATGCGATGCGAGGTAGTACAGAGAGTACAAAGGAAACTCACTTATTTCGTTTAGAATTGACTGAAGTCAACAAGTCGATGTTTTCTAAATGAAATAATGGAGTTTTCAGTAAAACACGTTTAAGAATAAAGTGCAAAAAGAACTCAAGAAACTCTAAAAAAACTCTAAAGCAAGGTATTGATGGAACCGTTACAGGATAGAGGACAAAGTGGAATTTAAGTAGGCTCTGAAGCATGTTAACGTTCAAGGATAAAGCACAAAGTGGAATTCAAAGATTCTTAACAACAGAGACAGTGGGAAAAGTAGGGGTAAAGACAAGTAGTATACGTAACAAAGAAGAAACAAAGAAATTATTTCAAAGAAGTGACTCCAGTTCAGTTCCCAGTTTCTAATATGATTCAAGTGTATCTCTAATTCGTCTTAGAAATCATTCCCATTTGCCAGTTTTCTTTTTATTTTGATTTTTAGATACATTCAACCAATTGACTAACTCGCAACTCAGCAGCTTCTCATTTCTGGCCCCGACTCCAGTTACAGCTGCAGCTCCAGCTCCAGCTCCAGCTCCAGTTCGAGCTCCACTTCAATTAATCTAGGGTCTAGGTAGGCCCCAAAGAAATGATGGCAATTACTAGACGCGCTCGCGGTCGGCGAGGCTAATGAGCAGTAGGAGATCAGCTCAATTCATTCATCACTGATGATCACTGCTGATGATGATCAGCAGCAGCAGCCGGAGCAGAAGCCGGGGCTACAGCCGCAGCTAATAGAGAGCATTGGATAGGGCAACTCTGGCGTTTTACGGGGCGTGCCAATGGCGTTCTTATTAATTTGCTCAATTTCCACAAGAGAAAAAGTAAGAGCGAGAGAGAGAGAGAATGTGTGTGAGAGAGGGGAGAAGGTCAAAGTGAAGTGAAGCGGCCGAAGAGGAGGAGAAAGAGGAGTAGAAGAAGGGAAAACCCAACGAAAAACTTAATTAAAATGTCGTAAACGAAAATTGTATGTTTGCTGGGCTTGTCGGATTCTCGGATTGTCGGGCAGGAGGCGGTTAGCTCCCAAAATAATTAAGACATTTCACTTCGGACCACGGACCACGGACCGCGGACCGAAATGGAAAAATTGTTAATACAAATTGTTTGTTGCCCAATTTGGGCCATGCCAAGTTTTTCCTTAGGCCATTGTTGTTGTTGTTGTTGTTGTCGGGGCCGCGACCGAAAACAATAAAAATGACTAATGGCAGCTAATTTCCCGTCCAAGTAGGATGAGACGAACTGCTTCACTTTACTTGGCCCGTTTATCCAACAGCAGCGCCTCGCATTCGAAAGGCGGCTCAAAAACAAAACAACAACAACAACAGCAACAGCAGCAGCAACAACAATAACTGAATATGTATGCGTGGGCGTTGCCGCATGAGCAATGGGCAGTGCAGTCGCCTCTAATGACAGGACTCGAGACTCGCATCTGAAATTTTTGGCATTGTGGCAATTGAACTGGCAGAGCGAATGGAAAACAAAAGCATGCATTCACCTGTCCGGGCGAGAGTGCTGCACAGCTGCCCTTATGCATGTCTAATGAGTTCCGTTTCTTTGCCACATCAAGAAATTCTCTTGTTTACCGAATGTTTGTCAACAGCCAGAGAGCTGAGATACGTGTGCTTAATCGTAGCTGAACAAGTTGAGCACTGAGGTGCGTAATTGGATCTCAGTTTTAGCATTGACTGGACTTAATTCGAGACTAAAGTCCTAATACCCAATATTGTGTTTCCATTATGTGGAATGATTTTTAATTTTCATAAGTAAATATTTCTTCTGTCTCAGTAAAACACTCGAGTCCCGATATTTTTGTTCGATTTACACAGGAATTCAAGTTATCGGGAATTATCTAGAATTAATTTTGTTCAAAGAAAATCTAATTTTTTCGATTTAACGCGAATTTTGATTTAGCGGGTTACAAATTATCGAGACTCGACTGTATTTTAATACTCCCATTATTATGAGCATATTTTTTTCGGCATTTTTTGGCTTTTTTGAAAATTTTTTGAAATATATAAAAACTATGAATATTTTTGTGGTAATTCTTTTTTGCCATAATGACTAATTGATATTTGCTTACGTGAGTGAAAAAATGACATAATTTATTTTATATAATTTGGTAACAAAAGATCTAAACTCTTTGTAGTCCGAATATAAACTGGCCCAAATCAGTTCTCCCCTTGAATGTCTGACTGGACTCTCCAGCCACCTTAGATTGTCGATAGTGTTAACTCATGTAATAATATAAACATGAAATAGATAAGACTATAAGTAAGAGTCCAATTTTTTCAATTCCTTAATAAATCCATTTTCCTCGAATCATCTTCAATTTCATCTACAACATTATTTAGCACACACAACACGCATGGCACATGCTTAAATGCGTTCAATTTCATGTGTTTTGCATTGCCTATTCGGCTTGCCTGCTCACTCGCTCTGCTTACAGTTGCTTAGCTAAGCCATTCTCGCTCCCTCTCACTCTCCCTCTCTGTCGCTCGGCCGCGCGCAAGTGCCAAATTATTTTTGCATAGCTAAAAATAAAACGCACAAAATAGCCAACCAAATTTAATTAGGCACAACAAGCAATAGCAACAACAACAGCAACAGCAACATCACTAACGGCACTTCTCTGCCGCTCTCGCACACACACACGCACACACACGAAGAGCGCGAGAGAGAGAGAGAGCGAAGAGCAAAAAAGCAACAGCCGAAATTGTCACAAATGGCCGCTGCAGGCGTCGCGGCGCCAGCGAAAAATTTTGCTGTTGATTAAAAATTGATCAAAAAACATAACAACAAACAAATTATGCATAGTTGTTGTTGTTGCTGTTGTTGTTGGTGTTGGTGTTGGTGTGCGTGTCGCAGCGAATTGATTAAAAAGAGCAATGCGATTGAAATTTTATTGGTAAATTGAATAAAGTGCGCGCCGGGGCGCCAACAACAATAACAAAACTGGATTTCGTTTTTCGCAGTTGTTGTTGCTGTCCGGATTTGTGCTTTCCAGCGCAGCGTCGCTGTCGGCGTCGCAGTCGTTGTTGGCGTCGCTGCCAAAATGCTTGGTACAAATTAATGAGCGTGCACAATATGTATGTATGTATGTGTACATATGTATATGTGCTTTATGCATACAGCTGTATGAGTGACTGCACATGTGTGTGTGTGTGTGTGTGTGTGTGTATGTGAGCTGATTTGCCATTGGCTGCTGTTGTTGTTGCTATTGTAATGCTGGCAATTTGGTTTGGAGCGTTGTTTAAAGTCACTCAACGATAAAATAATTCAATTAGCACCTAGTTTACAGTTTCTCATAAATGCGAACTTAATAAATACTTGTGTAACTATGTATATAATATATGTATGTATGTATATGTACATTGCTATTGCCTATCGACTGATTAAATAACACCTTTGTATGCACATATATATGTATATAATTACGATGATTATTGAAATTTGACAGAGGACTGGAGCTGCCAGTAAAACGTTTACGAATGCCATTCACAGTGGAAATGCGGAAAACAATAAGTTATTCTACAAATGTTTGCAAATTGATCATTTATGACGATCTATGATGTATGTAATTGTATGGAGCTGCCAGTAAAACGTTTACGAAGATCATATAAAGCATCAATATGGAAAGCAAAATGAGAATACCACTGCTTAACGAGAAATATCATAAATATATATCTGTGATAGTTTTTGCAATTAAAAAGCTAAGTGAAGTTTACAAATGCCATAAAGAGAGCAAAATTTGAGAAATCAATAGAACGAGTGACAAACGAGTCAGTAAAACGTTTGTGAAAAACATACAAAACAAGGAAAACGAAATTTCCATGATAGCCATAAATAAAATATATACATAATTGCTTAAAATATTCAAAAAAGTTGCCTGTAAGACGCTTACGAAGGCCATCAAAGAGAAATCATTGAACTAGGCAAAGAACTTAAAAGATCAGCCAGTTAAAAATTGATGAAAAAGGAAAATTTTGAAGAGCAGAGCTTCCCAATTTTAGAACTATGTATATAAACAACATCCCCGTAGAGATATCGATTGGTTCACTTACCCTCATTGGCCTCCGTTTGCATCAAGTTGCGTGACATGGGCTCCATTGCTGCCACCTCCACATCCAGCTCCTGCTGCTGCTGCTGCTGCTCCTCCTCCTCCCGCTGCTGCTCCTGGAGCTGCTGCAGCTTTGTGGCGGCTGCATTCGCCCGCTGCAGCAGCGCCATGTGGCGCAGCATGTGCACGGAGGCGCTGCCACTTGTCGCAGCCTGGCAGCCCGGATAGCTCGAATCGCTAGCATTGGAGCCGCTCAGCTGATTCATGGCCAGAAATGGCGCCCAGCCAGCTGCGGCCGCATACAGCTGCAAAGCGGAGGCAGCATGCGGATGCGGATGTGGATGCGGATGTGGATGTGGATGTGGCGATGGATGCGGATGTGGGTGCACGCCTTCGAAGTGGGGCAGGCGGTGCAGTGGAGGCTGGGAGTGCGCCTGCGCAGCGGCTGCCAGCTGCTTGAGCAGTTGATCCATTTGTGTGGGGGGCAGGTGGCAACTGTTGCATCACACACACACACACACGCGCGCGTCACTACGACAGGCGCAACGATAAGGATGCTCGCGTCGAGTCCTTTGGCTGCTGTGAGACTCGGCGACCCACTGTGCGGCGGCCGCGGCGGCGACAAACAAATTGATTCGAATTAAAATTACGCTCACAGCTTCGCAGCGCTGATTTACGCGGAAAGCAACAACAGAGTGAGAGCGAGAGAGCGAGAGAGAGAGAGATAGCGAGAGCGTGCAATAGACGGCAGGAGAAAGAGAGCGAGAGAGCGAGCTAGAGTGAGATGGAGCAGAGGCGAGCGACGACGCTTCAAAGTTGACGTCTAAATGAAAATGGCAAAACGGCAGCGACCGCAGACGACGCGACGTTGACAACAAACGACGACGACGACGATGGCGATGGCGACGCTCGTTTTGTGGCATTTGTTTAATAATTGCGTACCCTCATATGTGTGTGTGTATGTGTGTGTGTGTGCGCGACTAACAACAACAAAAAGTGTCGCAGCTTTGCTTGGCATTGGTGGGTTTGTGTCCATGCTAAAAAGTGAGATGGCAAGCGACACCTGCAAAACAGCAGCAACAGCAGCAGCAACAGCAGCAGCAGCAGCGCACCACCAACAACAAACAACAAGCAATAACAACAACAACAACAACAAGCGTGAGCATTTTTCAACACTTGTGGCCAGCTGTTGTTATTGTTGCAGTTGTTGTTGTTGTTGTTGCTGGTCGCATGCGCGACTGCAAGCAAAAATCATTAACGTTCAAATTTATGTGCGCCAAAGCGAGAAATAACAAAACGAACGCAGCAGCGACGGCAGCAGCGCTGCCAACTGTCGTCGTTGCCGTCGCTGCTGCCGTTGCAATATAAAGAAAAATGGTTTCACTTAACAAACACGCCAAGGCACTGGGCTCTCTTCCACTCGCCATGCTGCTCATTCCACCAAGCACACACAAACACGCCAGCACGCACACACTCGCACAGTCACGAACACAATAATGGTATTTTTCTGGCTCAGTGCGCGCATGTTAAAGCGAGAGAGCTAGTGAGAGCGAGGCGCAACAGTCAGCGATGAGAACGTCGTGAAAATGAAATGAAAAACGCCAAAAAAATTGATTTAAAGTGAATATGTATGTGTGTGTGTGTGTGAGAGACTGGCGCTTTTATGTGAATGCGCGTGTGTGTGAGTGAGCAGAGCTGGCAACCAGCTATAGATGCTGTTGCTGTTGCTGTTGCTGTTGCTGTTGCCGTCACGGCTGCTGTTGGCGCGGCAGCCAGAGCGAGACAGCACTACAGACACAGGCGTGGCCAAAATAAATACTGGGAAATTTGTGGACGCGTCGCCCTGCGCTGGCGTTATGATTATGGGCAATTGAGGCGCAAGGCAGCGTCGCTGCCAGCCGTTACGACGCTGCTCGGCGCAGTCAACTGACATTTTATTGATTGTTTTATGCGATTATAATGTAATAATGTCTTAAATATGCAGCTGGACTGGGTGCCTCAGAGCAGCAGCCCCACTGGCTGCTAGCGTAGCTGCTTGTGCTGCTGCACACTGCGCAGCTGCGACTTTTGCGTCTTTTAAATGAATTATGCACACATACACACACACACACACACGCACACAGATGCATACCCACACACAAATTGCCGCCCTCGCTGACCATTTGCTGTGCTGCAGCCCAGCTATTCGCCCCGTCTTTCACTTCTTTCGCTCTTATGATTGGCAAAAAAGGCAAACACAAACACAAATACAAACACACACACACACACACACATAGATGCTCTGCTGCTGCTGCTGCTGCTGCTTCCTGTGCTTCGGCTTTTGTGTGTAAAGTGTTTCGTCTTCTTCTTGCTCATTGTCAGCGTTTTTATCGGCCAGCAAAAATCTATAAACGGGGCAGCGGCCGCCGCACTCAACTCAATTCAATTAATTTTCACTTGATTTTTCCACACACAAACAAATTTTCATTTAATTTGCTGCGGGGCGTTGCGTTTTTCTCGTTTTTCTATTTTACTTCTAGCTGGTGTCTGTTGCCGCAGCCTCTTCCTCCTCCTCTTCTTCTTCTTCTTCTTCTTCATCGTCTTCTTATTATTCTTCTTCTTCTGTTTCGGCTGCTTATCGTACGCCATTTTCTTGTGCTTGATTTTCTATTAAGTTTACTCTGCAAAGTTTCATACCACCCACTCCCCTCTCACAAACTCTCTTCCTCTCTCTCTCTCCCCCTCTGGTATTCACACAAATTTACTTTGACATTTGGCCCGCTCTCATTTTATTTATCATTATAGAACTTATTCGCGCATCATCATTATAATGTATATTGTTTTTGATTTGCATTTTCATTTTCGTTTCAATGTCATTTTCTTTAGGCATTTCTCGTGTTGCCCCCTCACCTGCCTGTTTCGAGTGATAAACGTAATTAAAAGTAAATCAAAAATATGCATGATATGAGCAAATTGGAATTCATGCGAAATCATCTACAGCGGGTCCACTGCGTACGGCCCAAACCATTTTTATGGGTTTTATGCCCGAGTTAACTCCATCCCAAATGAATTCTACTCTTGAAAAATTAAACTATAGATAATGCTTATAGAATATATGATGTATAAATCAAATATAGAACTTTAATATGTAACAGATTTGACTGTGAGTTTGGGAACTACCGGGACGTGGACTGGAAGTGCTTGAGCATAGCTCTCAAACTTCCTTAAACTAAATATAGATTTCTCATATTGTTTTGATGTATGCTCATCAGCTGTCAAATCGATAATCGTAACTGCTCTGAGTTTGTGAAACCTTCATGGGCATTATTAAATCTTTCGAACCTCTTGAAATTCCATAAAATTCCATTTGGAAATCAATTTGAGTTTTTTTTAATGTATGTATAAGTATATTTTATTTATGAGTATTCATTACGTAAATCTTTTAAGACCTATAGTGCTTAAAATGAATAGAGGGATTCTTCTTAAGTAGCTGTATATGTACATTTATATACATAAGGACTTTGTTTAGGTTTTCCAAATCCTAAGTATACACGAGTAGAGCATTCCAAATCAGACAAAGCTCATTTTTTTCATATAATTGAAGTCCTAAATTTTATTTTTATTTTTCGTTCAATGAATCTTCTATTGCATGTAGAACTTAATATCTCTAAGTTCTATACTTAATGTTATTATGATCATTTTTTTATTTATTTTATTATTCATATTTATATTATTATTATTTCAGGTCAGTATTATAAGAAGGAATGTTGTATTTTTTCGATGTTTAATTTTTTTCTAATTATTTCAAGTCCTCAATAAAGTCTCAAATTTATATAATATGTTTAGCATATACTTACTGCATATACTTATATGTATAAATATACTTATGAGTATAAATATTTATGATTCACTTTACTATACTAAAGACATGAATACTTCATATATTACATTAACAGTTCCAGAAATATCTAAAGGTAGTACCAGATTGTTATGGAGACATCTTTTAAACATATTATTAAATTTTTTCCTAGCTGTTCCTATAGATTAGGTAAAAAAAGAATATTTTTTAAGTTTTTCTTAAAAATAATATGGAATCACTAAGGGCAAATCAAAGAACTTTGTCTAAGTTAAAGTTATTTTTTGACTAATTGAAATTAAGTAGAAGAAAATCTTTGGAGCAATTTTTTAAAGCATTTGCTTAACAATTAAAGTATATTAAAAAATGAAATAACAATTAAAATATATATTTATTTTGAACATATTTTCTTTTGTATACATCAAATAAACTTGGGGATATCTGACATTAATGACATTATGTACATATATTTTTATACATACAGTATATAAACATTATCGAAAGTTAATTTTGAAACGATTTCCATTTGGCGTTGTCGTTCGTGAAATGGCCCTTTTATCGCTTGGCTCTGATCAGAAATCAATTATTATTAAAAGCGCATTAAAAACAATAAAAATGGCATTAAAATAAAAATCGGCAATTAATGAAAAGCAAAAAGGAAAACAAATACAAATACAACAACAACAACAACAAAACAAAAGCTGAAATAAATAAAACTTTGTAATCGCTTTGCCATTTGAATGAATCAAGTTTCGAATGCTTATCAATGGCTGGCTCCATATCAAGCATACACGACCACGACCACCCCCCCTCTCCCCCATCACCCTCTTGGATTTGTCTGTGATTTTTATTACACTTTATTATTATTTACCTACTGTCGACTAATTTGTTTTTAATTTGTGCTGATAAAATTGATGAATAAATAAAACGAACGTCGAGCAAATAACGAAATTAATAACTCGGTGCGTGGGTGGGGAGGTATACCAAAAAACGAAAGAAAAAAACTATGGATAAAGGGAGGGGAGCGTTGGCTGATGAATACAATAAAGCAACCCCTCGCCCATCCCCCACCCTCCAAAGTATGTATGCATATGAGCAGCAACTAAACGACAGAACATGCCACAATAATAATTACAATAACAAATATCAAATATCAAATACTCACACTCACACTCACATTCATATTCATATTCATATTTGTATTCGTAATGCCCGCCAACAGGCAACAAATAATGTCATTATTTGCCCCCGATTGATTTGTCAATCGGTATTATTTGATATTTCCAATTGGAATTGGAGCGCGCTTTGATATTATGTAGTTTTTTTTTTTTTTCTCCTATGGACACATTGGGGATACGACACCGTAAGGAGACCCTACAATTATAATGAGAGTGGTAGATAGAGAGCGAGAATAATAAAGAGATAGAGTGAGAGAGAAAGACATATAGTAGAATGAAGAGGAAACGAAAACGATAGATTCATATATAGGTTAGGATAGGATACGATAGAAACAGAGGGCTAGAAATTAAGAAGGAAATAAAGAAATATATAAAAATAGAGAGACATAGAGACAGAAACAGGGAAAGATAGATAAAGATAAATTTACATAGCTAGATACAGTGAGGGAAATGGAATAGAGGAAAGAGAGAGAAAGGAGAAATAACGACAAAGGCGCAAAAAGGAGAAGGATAGATAGATATATAGAAAGACTTTAAGAAATAAAACAGAGACAGTAACAGAGAAATAGAGAAAGAGATTTAGAGAGAGAGAAAGGGATAGCGACAGATAGAGACAGACATATGGAGAAATAGTTACAGAAATAGAGATGGTATTAGTAAGAGAAAGAAGGAAAGAGTGGGGTGGAGAGGAAAATAATAAAGAGGGATAGAGACTGGGACAGTGGGTAGCAGAGAATGAGAGTAAGTAACAGAGATATAGAGCCAGAAAAAGAGGGAAAGTGGGTGAAACACAGACAGTGAAAGAGAGAGAGAGAGAGAGAAGGGGGAGGGAGAGACAGATATTTAAAAATGAAGAGAAAGAGGAAAATGGGCAAGTTTGAAAATCCTTCCTTTTATTACCATGGAGTTCTACCGAACGTTCTTGGCTATATATAGATATAGGGCAGCCATGCTAGAAGAAGGAACACATTAAACTCATCTGATTCTGAAGAAACTCATTGAAGGCTTACTTTATTATTATGATATACACAAATATATTTAAATGCAACATTATCTACAAAGGAACATGTGAAGCAACATTCGGCAAACTCTATCTATAGGGAATCAAAGACTAAAGAGTTTAAGAAATACTTAAAGATCTACCATCAACTGTAGACTTCTCTCTGAAAAACAAATCATTTGCTACACACTATATGTGTTTTATAAAAGTAAGAGGCTCTGAGACATGATTTCCCCATATATATCTATATGATTTTGATTTTAAGTAAATCATTTACAGAATCAGTACATAAGATAAACCAATAGAATACGAGAAAGAAACATTCCTTGAGCGAATACCCTAACGAAATTGATCTAAGCTATCCTTTCTTTGCATAACGACCATTAAATATAATAAATAGATATTTGATATAAGTAATTCAATAGTCCTTCGACTCAAGTATATAGTATTGACGGTGCTGAGAGGCCCGCTGGCATCACTGTAGGGTATTGTGTGGCGCGTATATTAACTCAGCTGTTGCCCTTTCGCCCCGCAGCAAATGAAATAATACCTTCTGTTTGCTATCACTGAAGTGTGGCAGTGATTTGATTGGGCGCAGGTGGGGGCTGAAATAATGACTTTATTAGCTAAGTACAGTTCGTAAATGTAACACGGGTGGACAGGTGTGCCTGGGCAGGTGGGCGGCGACGGTGGATAGGAGATGGGTCTGCTGTGCTACAGATTTGCTTGCAAGTTGCCCGAAATCGAAAATCATCTAGAGTGAGCGAAAGAGAAAGAGAGAGAGAGAGTGAGAGAGAGGGAGGATTGTCATATTTCGTTGATTTGTTTTTGGCGATAAGCACTTAAATGAAGTCTTAATTCCTAATGCCTCTTGTTGCACACGTGTCGCTGCGACGCCCTCCGAAATAGACATTTAATTATTTGCTGTGATTAAACACGCAGCGCACCAAATCACAAACCACCAGCCACCCCCCCTGCCGTACCCTGCCGTACCCTGTGCCGCAGCACCCCCCTACCCCCTACCCTGGGCCGTTCTGCGAGCTACGTCACACGTCGTGTGTCAATTTTTATTTTATTTTTATTCAACAGAGGCAAGGGCAGTGGCAAGAGGCACGGGCAGGGGCAGGGGCAGTGGCTGGTGGGGAACGGCGGAAGAAAGGGCCAGCTTCATATTCCAATTATTTATCTTATCGGCGTATCTAGTTTTGATTTGCCATGCAGCACCGTAAATAGTTGAACCACAATCCGGAATCCCTTGTTGCACTGCACTTTTGACAGTTGACAGTTGCATCAGCTACCCGGGCTGGGTAGCTGGGTGGGGGGCGTGGCATATTTTGATAGCCTTTTGGCAACTTGGCGGCTGTTGCGGCTCTAATTTAGCAACTATCTATGCATCTGTATCGTCCCCCCTCCCGCTCTCTCTCTCTCTCTCGAAAATATTTATCTTTCCCAGAAATTTGAGCCCTCCTCAGTCAGTGAGTGTGAGTGTGTGTGCGTGTGTGAGTGTGTTTTGTGCGCAATGCTTGTCAAATTAATGAGATTTAGAGTTTTGATTTCTGATCGATCGACTCGAGATAAAAATGCGGTCGTTAATTAAGCCAGAGCTTAACAGCAGTAGCAGAGAGGAAAAGCTCGAGGAAAATGTGAGAAAACATTAACTAATCTATCCGAAATGCAGTTACTTTATCCATGGTAATCAAATGGTTCCCATGATAACTAAAACTACTCGATGAAGAAGCGAGAGAAAGAGAGAGAGAGAGAGAGAGAGAGAGAGATGAGCTAGAGAGAGAGAGATAGAAAGAGGAAACAAGAAAGAGACTAATCTGTACTATATTCCTTATATAGAGGGAGAGATATGCAGTGTATGTGACATCGTATATGGCTGAAGGAGCGATAATATGCATTCCCATCCTTAAGATGAAATAACTCTAACTATTCAAACTATTTCTGCCAACACTTCGATTTTCTCTCACAAGAAACATGGAGGAATCAAAGGGTTTCTGCCTAATGATGCATCTGATCGCCCAGAGGCCCAAAAGCAATCAGAGAGTCAACCCATTTGGTGGCATTAAACCTTTGAGTCGAACCCTTCAGTCAGCCCGCACACCTCAGACGCCATCGCCCCTTGCCCCTCGGAGGGTAGGGGGCACAGCAAGTTGTAAATATGCAAATGCATATGTTAAATAGATGACCTTTTATCGTATTGTTGGCGTAAGCAAAAGACAATCATAACACAAGTGTAAAAGTTCTCACATGTACGGGAGGGGATAGGGAGGACGGGGTTAGGGTGGGGCTCTTGGCGGGGGTGCCAGCTCAAATTGACTTCTAAAAGCAGCAAAATCAGCAAAAAATTTGCATTTCAATAAACGATTATCGTAACTTTGCGTACGGTTTTTGGTTACGGTTTACGGTTTACGGCGTATTCTCTCCCTTTGCATTCTTTCTGGCCCGCCAATCTACACCTATACGGGTTAGGGGTCGTACATGTGACTCTCTCTGTGTATGTGTGTGTGGGTGTGCGTGTTTAGGGGTCGCAAAAAGGTTGCCATAGGCAGAATGTTATAGCCCCTGATGTAGGTGTCTGTGGCGGGCGAGGGGATTGAGCGGTTCCTCGCTTTACGACAGTCAACGGGCAAATTGTCGTTGTAAAAGTCAAATGTGGGAAATTTATTTTATATTTTTAGCTTTTAAATTAAATAAAGTTTTTGTCGCTGTCGTTTTATTTGCATTCGAATTTTGTCACCTTTTCGCTACGGAACTCCTCCCTGCCTCCCTACCTCCCTCCCTCCCCCGCCTGAGCAGTGAAAGCTGCTCCCAAAATCCGCTCACGTTCGCTACATGCATCCGTCTCTGTCTTTCCTTCGCTCTCCCTCTCTCTCTCTCTCTGTTGTTAAATACATCTCTTTTGGCTGTCTGCGTTTATTGTTTAGGCTTTTTACAGTTTGGGCGGGTGCTTCGCTGGGGGTTGGACTGGAGCATTCAGACAGGCAACGCCACAAATCACTGACTCACGTACGATGCTTAAATATGGCGCTCGTTTCCGATGTCCGTGTCCAGCAAAGCAGAAAAATAACAATAATAATAACATCTACAGCAAAAGAAGCAATAAACGAGAGCTGAACGAGAGCGAGAAGCGGAGCTGGAGAAAAAATCTCGTCCATTCTCTCTGTCCATTCTGCATGCAAACGCAATTTGATAACGAGCGAACGTATTAATATCATTGAGCCCCATTATTTCAGAATCAACCCCATCCGCAGCCCTGGCCCCCAGCTCTGGCTTCTCGCTCACTCATTCCCAGCGGTTACGAGCCAAAAAAAAATTATGTTCATTTTAACTGGATCACAAAAACAGCAGATATAATGTATGGAAAAACTGGAACAAGTCGTTGCCAGAATGCGCTATAGCATACATTCAATTATCAATCAACTTTATACTATATAGAAAGAGAGAGAGAGAGAGAGAGAGAGAGAGAGAGAGAGAGAGAAATAAAACTTATGCGACAACTACAGTTGTAGTAGCTAGTGGCTAACTAAGGATTGCTGTCTGGAAGGTCTATGAAAAGTACTTGTTAAACTGGCTGTCAAGTGTTTGTCAGCAAGTACAGATATACTAGTAAAAGAAAATCCGAGAAAGGAAAATGAAAGCGGAGCCCAAGTCCTTAAATATAAGGATATATAGATAGATATATAAATATATATAAACATATATAGTAGATATATATGTATACATAAAAATATAAATAGTAATGAAAATTTAACTTAGATATTTAAGGAAATAAAATATTTAAAAACAAGATTTTTTTAAATAAAATGAAATAAAAAAAAACTGAATGATCAAAACTGAAAAGTGCACGTTAAACTGCCTGTCAACTGATTGTCTGGCAACTTTTAATCGATAGAGTTTAAATAAATAAAATAAATTAAGAAGAGGGCATAAGAATAGAGATCCTTAGGCCCATATTATTAAAGTCCATGGCAAACTGGTTGTCAAGAAATAGTCAGGCTAACAAAATGATATAGATCGATACAAGAAAGAGATGACAATGAACGAGGAGCATATCAGCTATATATCGATAACTAAATAAATAAAGGAAGTTCTAAGAATGGAAAAAGAACAAAGATCTTTAAGCCCAAATGATCAAACTAGATGTCAAACTGACTGTCAGGCGATTACAATGAGATAGATCCACATAATAATAAACTAACGAGATGAAAGCAAATAGAAGAGCCCTAAAACTAAACTAGAAAACTGCCCGATAAAATCTCTAATGAATGTTTATCAGGCAAGTATAAATATATAGATATTTGTATGAATGAGCTATGATTGACGGTGCTTTATTCTTGTGTAACTCTTAATAGAGTTAATGGTGTTTAATGTAATCAAAATCAAAAGTAAGCTATTTACAGACTCTAAAGAAATTCGACCTAAAACTCATTCACAAAAGAAAACTTTGAAGGCAAGCCAACAAAGCTGGGCGATGAAAAGCCACCTGACTGACAATCGGATGACCGTTCGGGGATAGAGCAGGGCGAGGGAGGGCAGCATGTGTGCATGCTAAGGCACAATATGCATTATGCCACATGAATCGAGCTCCGATTTGGGCTAGTTTATCCGGGGACTCGTATTCGAGCAGCTCGGTTCCGTGAAGAGCTGTCCTGTGAGCATATCTGCAAATGGAAATGGAAGCACGTCAAACAATTTCAAGTACGCCATATTTGACAGGAGCAGGCATTCCGGCAGGGGGCAGGAGGGGCTGTCCACTGGACAGGAGCAACGTTGCCAGATCTAGGTAGTTTTTGTTCGCTTTTATTTTTCGGCTGAGGCCGGGGCTTATCGGGGCGCGTGTGCAACATATTGCCACAATTCGTTGCCACATCGCATTGGCAATTGTGACTGATGGCCAATAAATTTTTACAGTCATGCACTGCACATGGCCGTAGACAGCGGCGCAGTTGGTTTGGGCGAGGGGGCGCGAGCGGGGGCAATTCATACATGTCGATTTCTTTATGTGAACGCGCGCCGAAGCTTATTAAATAAATCACACACAAACAAAAAGGGGTCTGCCAGAGGGACGGGACACGGCGGGGCGGTGTGGGGTGCCTAACAGGTTATGGGGCGAGGGGTAGGTGGAGGTGGACGGGGCTCGCCACTTGTCATCCGTTGGAGCGTTGCGGAGCTGCGGCGCCATAAATCCATGTGCCCAATTATCTCGTTTGTCCGCATAACGGAAATGCGAGACGAGCCGAGATAGACCCGGGCCGGGAGCAGATCCGCAGTGAAATGATCTCGGTAGTGGAGGGAGACGGCAGATAGGAGATCCTCACAGACATTTCATTTCATTTCGTTTCATTGAATGTCATTTCAATTTCTCATTTGCATTGCGCTCGAAGTTGACCCCGAGCCAACCCTGTCTGCTCCTCGACAAGTCCCCAAGGGAGGGACAACAGAGAGCGAGGCCTGTTTGCTCAGCTCAGTCCCGGTCTCAGTCTCAGTCTCAGTCTCAGTCTCGGTCTCTGCTATCAGCGCGTTATCAAGCAAATGCCAACAATGCATAAAATATATACAAATGAATAGAGTGAGAGTGAGAGAGAGGCAGAGAGGCAGAGAGGCAGAGAGGCAGAGAGACACAGAGAGATGGGGCATGAGAAGGCAGGGGGCAGGTCACGGTGGGGGCGCTGCTACGAAACTCTCAGCAGCGAACGATTCTCGGCCTCGCTTTCTGACAAGCGGCTGCCTTCAATAATAATTTGTCCATGACTAATTGGATTTATTGGAATCGAATTTATTATGTTATGCTTATTTAATATTAAATTTATGCGCTGTTTATTTAGTCTTTAGACAACTAACGCACACCCTGTACGGCACTGCTGCAAAGAGGTTAATTGGTGCGACAGACCAGAAGAGCTCTCTATATTTATTGTTGTCAAAGAGTTCATACTATCTATAAGTTAGACAAATTTCTAAGTGAGTTTACTTTCGAATGTTTGTTGAGATATAAAGGGCATATACCCTTTTATTGGACCATTTGCAGGATAATATTTATATACATTCTTATGATCTTAAGATCTAACAGAATATAGCAAGCATCGATAACTCTGAATGGGTGGATATATAAATAAATATTTAAAGCCAATATAATGTATATTTATATAGTTCGTACGTATATGTATATCAATATAAGATATACGTAAACCATTATTTTGAAACTGATCGATTACGACTTACACAGCTTTTTACTTTGTTTTTCATTTATTCTGGATAAATAATAATTTTGTAATTGTTTATGCACATTTATAAATAAATATTGAATTTCATTATTTATAAATAATATTTTTGCACTATTATATATAAGTAGAATCCGGTTATAACGACTTATTGCGACGTAAATTCTGGTCCTCAGGCAAACTTATATGGCTATAGCACTCAAGGGATAGTCGTTATAGCCGGATTCCATATTTATATGGCTATTATTTGTATGATTATTATTATTCATAGTTTTATTTGTTTAGAATTGAATTTAAATTTAAATCATTTATATATAATATAATTTATTTCTATTTAAATAATATTATTACATTATAAACATTTAATAAATAATCTAATTATAATTTGTATTGATTATTTTTATGGCATTTTCTAAGTTTAATGGAAATAGAGAAATAAGAATAAGCAGCTTTATATGTTGATACTATTATAACGCATCGTTGATCTCTTGTTATATTATCGATTAAAAGTAAGTTTTTTAATATATTATGATCCTACACTAATTTTAAATTTTGACTTGATTCATTAAATTGAAATTCAGTTACAGCTATAGGCAATATGTAAAATAAATTAAATGCATTAAAATTCTATAATTTATTAAATCTTTATTATATGTGGTACATGAACTTAAATATATGTATATGCATGTAGTACAACGATGGCAGTCCAAGTCCCAGTCTTGGTAAGATCTACTAGCACATTCCAGAATAGATAAAGTTGCGCTTCCGCATTTATCTTTCCCTCCAATCAACATTCAACATTCAGAGCCGACTCGTCTATGCCAGACGTTGCCTCATATCTAACACCTGTCCAGTGTCTCGTGTGTGTGTGTGTGTGTGGGTTGTGTTGTGGCTGGAGCATTTAAGTGTGCTCCAGTTACAGTGTTACAGAGGCGACTCCTGCCAGTTGCTGGCAGCAAGGCAAAGTGGCCGAAGGCCGAGCTCAGAGGCGCCGCTAATGACCCTAATAAACAGCTTTGTGGGCGCTACGCATACTAATGAGCATCCGGACTAGCTGGCAGTTAGGCAGCACCACCGACAGCAGCAACAACCACACCACCATCGACAGCAGCCACAAAATGTGGCACAAAGTGCAGGACGTCAACACCTTGCAATAGCTCTTCCTTTCACGCTCTCGCCAATACAGTCTCCGTCTATGCCGCTTCCAAGTCCAAGTCTCAGCCCCCCACCGCCCCCTCGCAGCAGTGGCACATAATGAGCAATCCATCTGTACAACACCCGCACGTAGTTTAGTGAAATTTGTTGATTTACATGACGCGAACTACATCAGCCACCCCCAACCCCACAGCACCCACCTCCGCACCCGTCTCCCCTATGGCTGCCTTAGCGCCACGTCCTTGCGATGCGATTCAGCATGTGTGAGTCCTTTGCCTCGCAGCTTAATAAATTGTTTGCCATTAATAACAATAAAAATAGATAATCTCCGTATAACAAATTAATGATGTGCGCAGCGACCAGACGAGAGCGAGAGAGCGAAAGAGAGACAGAGAGAGGGCGACCCGCAGAGAGAAAGGCAGTGCGAGTGAGCAGTGCGTGAGACAGGACTAGAGAATGAGAGGCACTGATTGTTGTTGGCAAATATGAAAAACTTCTGTGGCATTCTACACTGTCCAACAAGATATACAAGCAGAGAATGGAATCTTATATATAAGAAATGAGATATACAAATAAATATAATATTCAATATTTAATATTTAATATAATATTAAATATAATATTTATATAACTTACTTCTTATTTATATACACCACATAATCAGAGAATCTTATATATGTTATATTATATTTATATTTATTATTTATTATATTGATATAGCGCATGATCAGCGAATGGAATATTATATATTTAATATTATATATACCTTTTTTCTTACCTTATTTTATATCATATCTTAATCTTACCAGAGCAGAAAATCTTATGTGTTATTGTGTATGTAATATAAATTATATTTATATATCTTATTTATCATTTTTTATAATTAAAGCAGGCAATTTTATATATGTTAAATTAAAGTTATGTTTATTATTTATATCTTATATATTTTATATTACATTGATAGATCTTATTTCTTACCTTTATATAGCACATAATCAGAGTAGGGAAATCTTACATGTGTTATATTAAATTTATATATTTATTATCTTGATATGGTACATTAACAGAGAATTGAATCTTATACATATTTTATATTTAAATATCTTATATCTTACTTTTATTTAGCGCATAGTCAAAGTAGGAAATCTTCTGTATGTCATACATATAATATATGTATATTAGAATAATAATGAGAAATATCTTATTTTGTTATCTTTATTTAGCACATTATATTTATATATCGTACATTATATTTATAAGTCTTATATCTAAACTTATCTCAGTTCTCACTTCTCTTTAACTTCCCTTTTCGTATATCCTTTGCGACACTCGTCTCAAAAATCCTGTTGTCTAGTGTTGTAGACTAACAGGACTTTTAGTGGCTGGTGGTTGTTGTCCAAAGTCAAAAGTCGCGTCAAGGTATGCAATGCTCTCTCTCTCTCTCTCATTCTTACACTCTCTTTTTCTCTCTCTCTCGTATGTCTCCTGCTGTATGCTTCGCTCTCTGTGTGGACGTGCCACTTGCCACAGGAACAACTCCCCCGGGGGCCATGCAGTTGAGTACGGATTTGAAGTAAATTAAAAGTCCCTCACACTCCTCAGCGCTCGCTCGTCCAGGGGTCGAGGGTTGTCGCCCAGCTACTGTCCCCTTGGCCGGCTGCCTCCACAACGCACTTGAGTTCATTATTATGATATTTGGTGTCAGCGCCATCCCCGGGCTAGCTGCGGCTGTGGCTGTGGCTGTGGCTGCGGCTGCTGTGGGCGTGGCAGCGTGTGGGCAAAAACTCAATTATAACAATATGCTCAGATTTTGTAGAAAACCCAAAGTAGGTTTTTAGCCAGATATTGATGATGTTGTTGCTGCTGATGTTTCTTGTTTTTCAATTTCAATTTGGTGCGAGCTACCTGCGCATCGCACACAATGCAGCGGATGGAGCTGGCCATAAAAAGGTCTGGCCCGGCCCGTAGGCCCATAAACTACTCCACGCTGGCCATAACTATCAGCTAATAAGCCGGACCGGCGCGTTTCTCTCAGCGCTGCTTCGAGCATCGAATTCCAAATCAAAACAATGAAAGTGGAGCACAATTCACGATGTCTTCATTTGCACCGCCACCCCCTCCACTTCTACCAGCTCCAGCTCTAGCTACAGCCTCTTCTCTGCCAGCTTCAATTCAATCTGTTAAAGAAATGCCTGCTAATCATCGCACAATGAAATAAATTACAAACATTGTTCGGGGTTTTGATTTTTTATTTGTGGCCAGGCCTGATCATGAGCTCCGAAAACCTTTTCAGGCCCCGTTTGTGCCCGCTGTGAAAATTGAAAAGCGCTCAAAAGCAAATAGAAAACGCCGAGAGCCAAGACACTGAGGCGCAAAGATTAACACCAGCCGCTGACCCATGCTCCAAAGAGTGTGAATAAATTAAGGCATCAAGATCATAATACTCAGCGATCGGCCACGATAAACACTTTGATTAGCAATCTGTAATGTATGTCTGTGTGTGTGTGAGTGAGGACTCCCGCTGCGAAAATGAAATGGAAGCGGCAGCAAAACGAGCAACAGCAGCCACAGTGAACCAAAAACTAAAACTTGAGCCGTACCGGAGTCGGAATTCTGATCTAATTGCCATTGCCTGACTAGCAGATATCCTGTACGGTCAGATAATACATAGGTGTATATTAAGAGAGGTCTTAATGTTACTTGCGTCTTCTTCCAACTAAAGCTTTAGTTGTCGATTTCCTAATTTTGATGCTCAAAAGTCAACAAAGCATTTATTTAAGAGTTAGAGTGATTTGCGACGGAAAACTAATGATCGATATATATCGAAGTCACTCATGTGATATAAAATTATCAAAAAGACATTAGAATTGGGCTAATTCTGCTAAATTGACAGTAAATTTATGCCAATTTGTTAACAATCTAGAAATATTCCATGGAAACATAAATATCGATAAATATCGAAGTAGAGAAAAACCTAATAGGGCGGCATGTGCATATGGAAGTTTATGTATTACATGTAAAGAGCATATGTATATAATGTATTCCTGGAAGATGTCAGGTTAAAGCAGACAATCGATATTTATCGATTATTACACAAAAATGTGTTCCATGAGTAGTTGGAAAAGTAATATTGAAAAACTGATAACATATATCACATGTTGTTTAAGATATGAAATCGATAAATATCGAAACATCATTTATCATTTATTCCTTATAAGCATACACAGGGTATCAATGGATAAATACAAAAGAGAAACGAGGCACAGCTCAATTCTTGAAGTTTGCGGCTCAAGAGAGCAAAACACGGCAAACACCAAAATGCCCCATAATTATGACAATCAGTTGTTGTTGTTGTTGCTGCTGTTGTTGTTGTTATTGCTGTTTATGATGAAGCGCTAATCCGCATTGTTGTTGGGCTGTTATTCAGTTGTTGGGCTAAGAATCTGTTACAGAAAACTTAAAAGCGTCGTTTTAATAACTTTATTGATTTCGATTAAGCGCTATAACGTAGGGTGCACAGTCGGGCATATCGATTTGGCTGGCAAAGCTACAAAGTTGTTGAACCAAATATATACATAAGAAAAAAATACTTAAGAATATGTTGAAATAAATATAGATCTATTTCTTGAATTATGTAAGAATATTTTGTTTATATAAAGAACATAGCGGTAGTACTGATGATATATCACAGCTTCTAGTGATTATAATGCACATACATGTAAGAAATATATGGAATGGAATATGTACCATGTGTAGTTGACGATCAAAGTAGATGAAATAAAACAGTAATTAATATTATTATATTTATCAATCTATATATAACACATATAATATTATAGCTATGGAACAAAATCCAAAAATGTCTACCATTGATATCAAATAGGAGATAATGTAGGGTATTTGAAATCTTAAAGATTTCAAAGTGTTCATTTCTTTCTTGAAAATTTCAATCCCAGCTGGCAGTGAAAAGAACTTAATTAGCTTAAAGAGCTTGCGAGCATTAAACTACGATGAGCAGGAAGCATACTGGAGCAGTCGAGTGTGCCCGCACAACGGTGTTATATCTGCCGTATACAAAGCCAATAAACAACAATTCATGAACAATAAGGCAAACAGAAATAACTTTTCAGCTCAATAAAAACTCATTTCTCATTTCTCTCATCTGGAGAGTATAATCTATATAGAAAAGGTGAATCCGTAAAATGATGAGGCAAAGCAAAGAGAGAGATTCGATTTTCGTTGTTGTTGTTGTTGTTGTTGCATGGCAAAGAGTTTAAGGAGGAAAATATTTAATGAAAAACGTGTGAAGAATAGTTAAAAGGCGACCAATTTGATTTGCATCGAAAAGTAATTGAGCCACAAAAGTTATGGACGCTCCACGGGGCACACGACCACGAAACGAAACCGAGGATCATACACACATACAAACATACATACATACAAAGACGTACGCAGCTAGCATGAAAGTTAAGATCAGCCAGAGTCTATAAGCACTATTCAAAAGCAGAAAAGAGAGAGAGAGAGTGAGAAGGGAGAGAGAGTGGAGCACATTTGTAGAGAAAAATCTTTCAAATCATGCAACAATTATTAAAATACATAAACGTAATAATCATATCAACAGGCCAACACAAAGAGGGCAGGGCAGGGGGCAGCAGCTGGAGCAGCAGCAGCAGCAGCAAGCGGAATCATTAACAACATGCAGCAGCAGCAGCAGCAACAACAACAACAACAACAACAATAAAAGCGCGAGCACTGAAAAATTAATAAGCAATAAAATTGCCATGAAATGAACTCCACAAATTCCCATGAAAGCGGCCGCAGTTCATGTCGACGCCGACGTCGACGTTGACGTCGCGGTCGCGGCCGCTGTCGACGTCATGCTGTGTTGCCACAGCAAACAGCGACAGCAGCAACCAGTTAAACTTACCAAGCTTAAAGTTTAAACGGTTAATTGTAGCTTACCGCAACTTGTGGCACACAGAGTGAGCGACAGAGAGAGAGACAGAGATAGAGAGAGAAAGAGACAGTGAGAAATATACAAAAACAAAAACAAATGCAAATTCAATTGACACATTTTGTGGCATGCAACAAACAGCTGTAATCAGTGCTACGGGAAGGAGCTCTGTTGATCAGCTACATATGTCTCTCTCTCTCTCTCCCTGTCTCACTCTCTCTCTCTTTCTTCGTCACTCTCTGCTTGAGTTATACAACCGCTCTAAATTGTCTATGGAGAGACATCATATAAAGCTAATTAGAGTGGCTCGAATTCGGAAAACAAGAGTTAAACAAGGTAAACATTTAAGTTAAATTGGTCTTAGTTAGGCTCATGAGAATCGCAGAGTGAGGAAATAGCTAAATAGAGCTAGAGCTAAATATATTTGGAATTGGAAATTTAGCAAAGTAAGTTTAGCTTATGATACAAAAAACCAATCGGAATAAGCTTGTAAAGAGAGAGAAAGAGAGAGAGAAACAGAGAGATAGGGACAAAGAAGGAGTGAGTTAGGCAGATAGAGATAGAGAGAAAGAAGGAATGAGGTAGGCAGAGAGAGTAATGCATAACAAATAGGAGATAACTTATAAAAGTAACAGTAGAGAGCCCCTAAAATATGTCAAATAAAACAGAGTAACTAGAATTTGAGGGCAGAGGGAGCGATATAGAGAAACATAGAGAGTGAGAGAGACAGAAAGAAAAGGGGATAGGGACAGAAATGCAAGAAAAAGAGAGATAAAACTGAGGTGAAGAGTTATCAAGATTTAACTAGTAATATGATTGTAGAGGAATGTAGAGAGAGTGAGAAGGAAAGCTAGACAAAAATAGAGTAACAAGATTTGTTTAGCAATTAATATATCCAGTGGCTTGCAAGTTTGTAATTTTGGTTCCTTTTTAAGACAATACACTATATATCAATATAAGTCTACCTAGTCCATTACTTTTTCGCAGAGCTTCTTTATGGTTCTCTATAATTATCTCATTCTCGCATCCTCTCATCCTATATATCTCTCTCCATCTTTGTATTTCTTTCATTGTCTTCATTAGCCTATCTTTCCCTATTCTTCCAAATATATTCTTTTCGTTCGATCGTATAATTCTTCTCTATTTGTTTGTCCACCTTTTCACTTTCTGTCTTTAGCTCTCTCACTCTCTCTTTCTCTCTCTGTCTTTCTCTTTATAACAGTCTCTTTTTCTCTCTCTTTCGTTCCCTCACATTATCTCTTTCTCTCTTTCGATCTCTTTCTCTAACTAAACTTCAGCTCCTATCATTGACTTTCCGCTCTCTCTCTATCTTTCTCTTTGTGTTCCTCTCCATATTTCTTTCTCCCTAATTGCTCTTTCTCTCACTTTCTCCTCCTCTGACCATGCTCTCTCCCGGTCGTAGAAACAATTCACCTATGGAGACTCTCCAGCCAGTCAACCCGTGCTCCCGCTCCTTTTCATTTCCGATTGCCCATTTGAATTCGATTCGGGTGTTTCGATTTTTACAGCTGGAAATTGATTTGTTTATGCCATATTTTTATCGGCTGAGCTGTTGGGCGACAATCCGACTTTTAATACGCTGCATAAAAGCGAGGCGGGTCCATTAACTGCCCATTGGCTGGCGATAAAAAACACTTTTGCTTCGTTTATGCGTATTTCTCATTTGGGAATCGTTTTCATTTTCATTTTCAATTTTTATTTTATTGAATTCATCGCCAATTTTTATATGACCAAAAAAAAAAAAAAAACATTATTTTAGTGTGTTTTCATTACAATACATTTTGTGTTTGTTTTTTTTTTTTATTATTTTTGTTGGACAATATTTTTGTTGCTTTTGTTTTTGTTTTTTTTTAATACAATATATGTACTTTGCATTCTATTTATAGTATTCTGTGTGTCTCATATGTGTTATATTTTATATGTACTGCTTCCTCTTGGTTTTTACATTCTCTCAATCGGGACAAAAAAAAATTTGCTTTTATTTTGCTTTTTGTTTCGTTTTTTTATTTTTTTTGCTAGTTTAAATTACATTTTTTACACACACACACACTCTCTCTCTTTCACACACATTCATACAGCAAAAAAAAAAAACTTATTTTAATATTTATATATGTGTATTTATATATCATATTTATCGTAAATATTACCATTTGTTATAAGCATAGCCTTAGCCACACGACAAAACTATTAAAAAAAAAAAAAAAAAAAATAGATTTTATTTATATCTTAAAAATAATATAAAATGCGCACTACGAAGCTAATTTTTAGTCTCTCTTGGAACAATACAAAGTACAAAAAAAAAAAATTGATTAATCAATAATAAATAAAATCACTTAGCTATATTTAAGCTCGCAGCCCCGAACTGGATTGAAAAGTGAAAGCATAAAAGAAACCCCTTAATGTAGATTGTTTACACATAGACTAACGTTAAAAATAAACCACTAAAGACGTCAAAACACACACAAAATGAGCAAAACGAAGAAGAGTACGAAGAAGAAGAAACATTTAGGAACTCATAATTCAAATGACGAGGAAATTGTAATCAAAGGCAAAGCAAAAATCCCTAAACTGACCCCCTCTAAGCCGCAGAACCAGCCCAGATTCTGATCCAGTTCCAGTTCCAGTTGCAGCTCCAGTTCCAGCTCCAGCTGCAGCTCCAGTTGTCAGCTGGAGTGCCTCACGTATTGTTAAAGAGCAGCGATTCGATGCTGAACGGATTGCTGCGCCGCATGCTGATGGGCGAGGTCTGATGGACGAGATTGGCCGCTGCTGCGACCGCTGCCGCCGTCGCCGTCGCTGCCGCGGTGCTGTGGCTGTGGCTGTGGCTGTGCTGTGTGCTCTGCAGGTTCAGTTGATGGAACGCCTTGGCGGGAAAGAGCAGCGCCTTGGGCGATGCCGACTCGCGCTCATCCATCTCGCCGCCATCGGATTGCTCTGAGTGCATATAGTTGCCACCTGCACCGCCGCCACCAGCAGCACCACAAGCACCACCGCCACCGCCTCCGCCGCCGGCAGCACCAACACCGCCTGCCCCATTGCTGCCGTGCAGCGTCGCTGGCGCCGCCGAGCTGGGGCTGCCCAGGCTGCCGCCGCCCCCAATGTAGCTGCCGGCGCGCGAGCTGTCGCCATCGCCGTCGCAGTGCGACAGTGGGTGGTGGCCGCCGCCCATGCGGGGCGGACTCACAGCGTCGCTGTCCAGCTCGTCGTCGCTGTCCGTGCCGCCCACCACGTCGATCTGTATGCCGTCGTCCTCCAGGTCGGAGTCGGAGAACGTGCCGTTCGCCTTGTGCTGTGATATGTATTCGGCCTTCAGGGCCTCCAGGTCGACGGTGATCCCCTTCGCCTGCAGCTTACGCGCCTGCCTATCGATCGCCTTGGCCAGCTTCTTGCGCCGTCGCGCCCTGCAATAGATGGAGCAAACGGGTGGAAAGAGAGTGTTCCGATTAGAAGAGCAAATATGGTCTGCGAATAAATATTAATATATCCTTAAATTATCCACATTTGTGAAGATCCAAGTACATAGGAAAGAGCGTGTCGTTTGTGAAATATTGATTAATGGCTCCTTAAAGAAGGTACGACTATATACTTGTAATGGGAGAGGTATACTCAAATAAAGGAGCATACATTCGGAGAATATATTCGGGATTTAAAGTTTTAAAAATGTTATCAATTACATAAAAATCGATAAACATTCCCGATTTAGTGTTATCGATTGAAACTCCTTTAAAAATTCAGCCACACAACTATATCTCGTTTATTCATAGAGCGAGAGTCTGAAAATTTGGCTACTACCATAGATTCCTACCTACCATAGTGTATTTCATACCATTTCAATTTTTATTTGGGAAGGTCTTCAGAAAATTATTTAAGGAAATTCCTTTAGCCATACAATTTTTTTTTTGGTATTTTCATTCCATTGGGGAATTTGTTTATAAACTCTGTGATTAATTTACATTATTCTTTAGTTTATGTGTTAGGTACACAAAATATAAGGTATATATTTACATAAATTTTTGAGAAAAGTAAAAGTTTCCCAAAATATTCTCATATTTACAAAAGCTAAATATATAAGCAATTTATTAGAAGATTGTCTATAAGCAAATTAATATTTTTTGTAATATTTATGAGAGTGAAATAAGATACCAAAATTATTTTGACATACATATAGGGATGAATTCTATGTATACCTATGTACGATTTTATGGAATGTAGTAGAAATTAGAAAGGAAACTTAACAATCTAAAAAGAGCATAGTTAAGAAAATAATTTGGGTAGCTCTAAAACCCTATTTCCCTAATACCACTTACTACAACAGATTCAAGTGTGCCCATATGTACTCAGTATATAAATTGGACTCTTTAGATAGCAAAAAATGGTTCTCTGGGTCTAGGAACTATTCCACTTATGCAAATATTGTGATAATCCAAGTGTTGTCAATTTGCAGCTTTTAGATGATAGCTCAAACTTTTCATTATGATAAGAAATTGTAAGTGGATTAATTACCGCTCCTTGGCCTTTAGCTCGTTGGGAGGAATCGGCTCGCCGCTGCACGTCTGCGGCTGGGCGTTGTGGGCGGGCCGGCCGGGACCCTTTTTGGTGTGCTCGCGCTTACGCACCTTGGCACGTCGATTCTGGAACCATACCTATCTGGAACAAAGCGTATAATCTCAGCAAAGGTGAACTCTCCGGCAGGCGAACAGCATTACGAGGGCGCCCGATCGCAACTGAACTCACCGCAACTCGCGACTCCTTCAGGTCGAGCCGCATGGCCAGGGCCTCGCGCATGAAGATGTCCGGATAGTGGCTGGCCGAGAAGGCGCGCTCCAGCTCCTCCAGCTGCCACGAGTTGAAGTTAGTGCGCGAGCGTCGGCGCTTTGCGGCGCTGCTGTCGTCGTCCCCATCGCCGGGGAAGCCTGCAAAAGAGAGAGAGAGAGACATTAGGATTAATTGAAACTAATTGCGGTTGGCCCAAACTAAAAACTAAATCCATTGGGACTCAGTGTTGGGGTCGACTCTCACAAAAGAGCTCCCAGATCAAGTGTTGTTGAAATTAGCCAAGACAACACAAAGAGAGAGAGAGAGAGAGTACTCGATAGAGAGAGAGATAGATACATTATAAATATATACAAATACAATTTGAAAATGAAATGAAATGCATAAATATTCATAATCATATATTTCAATTAGAACGCGCCCCGCTTGGCCAGCGGTCCATGCATGCTGATAATGTGTCTCTCCCTCCCATTGCAGCATCCCCTCCCCCCTTTCAGTCCCCTTGCATTTAAATCCATTTGCCATGTCCTGGCTCGCTTTAAAAACAACAATTTAATTACGTTTCTATTCGGCCCATTCCCTTTGCGTCGCATAGTTTTTCGTATGCCAAAGCGAGCGGGGGGCGTGGCAGGCACAGATGGACCGGACGGCCAGACAGACAAACGGACAGAGGTCCGAGCTGCATGAGCAAGAGCTGAGCAATTTATCAAATTAACTGCGCGATCGAGCCGCAGCAGAATCGCAACAAAAGCCGACAAAAGCCCAAAAGGTGTTGCTGTCCGAGACGATTCAGGGAACTGGCCTCAAATACAGCCCGGGCCAACTGCATAGGTCTGCTGAATGGGGCTGGCAAAGAGAAAAGTTTATCCTCCCCTTGGGGTGTTTCTGAGTCCTGAGGCAAGAGAACTTTTCTTAGTGGCGAGATTGAGGTGGAAGCGGAGAGGTATTGGAACTATTTTGAAGTATCCTTAAACATATAGAAGCAGATCTATGAGCCCATAAGAAATAAGCAGCATACCTATGTATATATATATGTATGTACATGAATAATAGAAATTGTTCAGAGTATCGAAAATAGTTCAATAATAATCAATACTTTTTAGATTCAATATCTAAATATATAGATATATGAAATATATTACAGACTTTTTCCGAATAAAATACAATATGAATGTGCTAATACTGCGCGAACTAAAGCTTTCTATACTATATGAGTTTATATATATTTATTGAGTAATATCAATATCTGTTAAAGATTTTTTAATTTTTAATTTAATAATTTAGTTTCTACTTGTGTCAATTAGAACATGGAATCGAAATGTGGGCTATATTTATTGTTTGAAATTTATTTAAAATTTTATATAGATTTCTCATATTGATATTGATTATGCATAAAGGATTTTTATTGTTCACTCAATAATATACAAATATTTCTTTGAAAATTTATTTGAATCGATTCTTTCTTTACTATTCCATTTTCAAAACTTTTCTAGATAATTTTTCAAAACAAAATTCCTTCTTCGGCCTTGATCTCTAAAAGAAAAATCAAGAATTTTTATGGGCTTGCGTCGATATATAGATTGCTTTCTTATATACAATATAGCAATACGAATTAGTATCGAATTGGTAATTAAGAAATTTCTAAACTAACTCGAGCTCAAGAATAGAAAATAATAAATGAGCTTCTCCTATGGTAATTAACTTAAGGATATACATACATATTATACATATTTATGTACATATTTATGGTTTTTCATTCCGAGCGGTGCCTAAAATGCCCAAGTCAATTGCCTCAATTCATGCATTATGCAAGGCCCATTTCATTGCGATCGCATTCGAATTAGGCGCAGGTAGAATTAACACGACTACCGTTTTGAATAGAATAGCCATAAATGCAGTTATTACGATACAGATATGCTATCTATATACATACATATATGTAAGTAAATATACGGTTAAGCATGGCTTGAGTTATGCACTCGCACACATTGTTGCCACTTTGTAAACATATCCTTGGAGCTGGTGGCAGAGCCAAAGGAGCGGGAGCCGGGGCTGGGTGCCTAATGTGGAACTAGACACCGAGCTAACTAACCCTCGGTACACACACTTGGGCCACGCCCCTAATGAAGGGTCTTGTGCAGTTTGCTGTTAAGTGTATCTAATTATGCGCAAGGCGCTGTAACATTTGCCGCAACGCTTGGCCAAAGCGACAAAAAACTCGTTTGTTTTAAACGACGCGCGACGGTCAGCTAGACGCGATATAGGTCTTTCTCTCTCTCTGTGTGTGTGTGTGTTAATAACTCAATAACAACAGCAAATATACAACAATAATAGAGACATTAAAAGCAAAGCGACAAACGCCAAACGCCTAACAAAACGTTCAGGCCAAAAGGGCGCAGCGTTGCCAGACTTCAGTTGCCCTCTGTCTGTGTGTGTGAGTGTGTGTGTGTATGGGAGAGTGCGTTTTGTGGGGCGGTCTGGCATGCACACAAAGTGCATTCAAATGACTTAATAATAACAGTTACCCGCCCCCTCTCTCTCTCTCTCCTCCCTTCCTCCCCCTCTCTCGCTCTCTTTGTGTGCGCTCATAATTCATGTTTCGGCCAGAGTTTTGCACTCTACATGCAGCAGAGGGCCGAAAGTAGGTGGAGATGTGGGGAGGGGGTGGTAGAGGGAGTACGACTTTCTGTGATTTGTGCTGCTCAGGATAATTGAAATTTATTATGATTATTGCGCCCAGCGAGTGGCAAGTGGCAAATGGCAAATGGCAACTGGCAAATGCAACGAAGCGATAGCCAAACAGCTGCCACACCTTTGGCTGCCCCTGCAATTCGGCAACGCTGCACGCTGTCGGCCCTAACCTTAAAGTGCACAAAAAAAAAAAAAAAAACAACAAACCAGTCGCAACAAAATCAGAGCGAAAACGAGTTGTGTGCATGCCACAGACACATTCCGTGGCATGTTCAGTTCGTTTATAGCGCGCGTCACTCGAGCAATATAACAGTTATACACACCCCTAGCCGACTGGCGACTGCCAGCCCCCCTCGCGCCGTCCTCGGCGCAGTCCGCCCCTGGCAAGACGCGCGGGCCACTTAAGTCATAAAAATTAAGGCAACTACAACAAACAAGGAAGCAGGGAAGGAGCAAAGCGAAAGAGGAGCAGCGAAAAAAAGGAGCCCGTCCGACAACAATTTGGCCCAGAGGAGCTGCGCTTGCCAGGCCAGGCACGGGCAGGACAGGGGCACCAGGTGGCTAAGGACTTGGCTGGGGGTTGATTGGTGGTGGATTGGTGGAAGCTGAAAGCTAATTGCAGCCAAAAGTCAAATGTTTAGAGCGCGGCACTAGTTGCATGTCCAGCACGAAGTCCATCAACCCAATTGGACGAGCCACACAGCCAGACAGGGTATTCACTCACGGAGCAAGCCGAGCATGTTCAATGCAGTCATTCAATTCAATCTGAATCAGCATTCGTGATTGATTCATTTACTATATTCGAAATACTTTTGCCCAGCTCTATAACTCTCTTTCTATGTGTATGTAGCTGTCTTTCTGCTTCTTTCATCTCCCACCTCCTGTCTATCCGGATAGTTTATGTCTATCTCAATCACTCTTTGCCTTGCTTTCCTTCTTCCTTTTTCCCTGCATTCATATATGTATATACACTTTTCGTTGATCTCTTTCTATTTATATATCTCTTTTTTATTCTTTCTATGGAAGAAGATTTCTACGCTGTTTCTCTCTTCGTCCTACTGCCATTACCTTTCTGCTGGTTCTTTACATTACTTTCTCTATCTCTGCTGTTGCTCTCTTTCTATCACTCCTTTTCAGTCGATCCCTTAGTTAGTATTCATCTTCATTTTCCATATTTCTCTCTGTTTATCTATTTATATATATCCCCCTCTATATCTTTCTTTTTCCATATATAAACTTGTATATATCTTTCAAACGCTCTGAACCATTAGCAATTCTAGTCCTAGTCCCTAGTCTAACCTCTATTACCTCATTAATAAGAATCGATGTTGTTCTTGTTCATAATTGATAATAAAATTGATGCAGTTCCTGAATATCAGCGCATAACATGCATGTTGAACTCATTCTCATCAGTGGAACTGATGATTGGTCAAGCTGTAAATCCATTTGCTTTGGCTCTCCCACTCGCTTATTGAATTCTCTCTCTCTCTCTATCTCTTGATGGGAGAAACTTTCTTTCGATAATTATTATAATTATTATTATTTCTGTGTGTGTGTGTGTTTTTTCTTCGTTTAGACTTCCGTGCGGTGCCCTCCCGGACCTGCGCTTGACCCAACAACCTCGTTACGAGACGGAAATACTTTTCAAATTGAAATCAAATCTATTTGCCAGCGAGCGATTCATCATCTGTCAGATGTCGTTCACGAGGCGGAAGTGCTGGCTCTTGCAACTCCTTCAGCTCATTTCGAATTCATTACGAAGTGCCGGCAAAGCAAATAAAAAACAAAAGAGGAAGAACATCAACAACAAGAAGAAGACCACGCAGGTAAAACAAAATGGCGGCGCCCAGCGAAAAATCGCATGATAAATGATTTCGATCGTTTTATGACAGTTTCTTCATTTCCGGCATGAAATGAGCAAAAGCCGAGCCAAGCCAGAAAACCGGAGCATGGCCATGTGACTGACTGATGGTGATGTGCACCAAACACACACACACACACACTCATGCACACACACACACCCTCGCTTTACCCCCTTACACAAGCAAATGCTTTTCTTTGTTTTTTTTTTTTTTGTTCTCTCAGCTTTTCAGTTTTTGTCTTGACTCGCAATGATTAATGAGCTTGGGCAACGACACACAGCTGAGGCGTTCCCCGTTCTGCCACCTCTTGCAGCGATCCCAACACCCACCCAAACACACACGCCATACCGCGACATGCCACGCCCCCGCCACCGCCACCGCCGTCGCTCAGTGCGCCCACGTCGAGGCGCCGTAGCTGGGAGCTGGTTCCTATCTGCCATCGCGCGTTGGCCTAATCAAATTGAATCAAATCAAATTAATAATTACTTTTTAAAATGGCGACGCAGTCAGGAAGTGGGCGCAGACATCTGCCCCTCCCTTCCCCTCCGCCTTGCCTGCTCTGGCTCATCGGTTGCCTGGCAATTAATTAAACATGTCTCCTCCCCCCGTCATCCCCTCGGCGCACTCGACAGAAGAATAAAAAAGTGAATGAAAAAGAAAATGAGGAAAAAAACGCGCGCTGCTCACTTGGAGTACGCGCCTCGCATGCCACGCCCCCAAAACTGTTGTCTCGACCCGGTATTGGATATATGCATTATGGCCATAATTACACCAACTAGCCGTCATTTGTTAATGCTAATTGGCCAATGAGCCGCGGCTCCAACAAGGACGTCTCCTGCCACTTGGCTCTTGGCCAAGGCAGAGGCAGAGGCAGAGGCAGAAGCAGTGGGCAATCAGAGCGTAGTGGAATGGACGGCAATTGTCGGACATGAGCTCATCAATTTGGGTCCAACAGCTGCAATTGGGCTGGGCCAAGCTAATGGGCAAACATAGCTAGAGAGAGGGAGAGTGGAAGAGTCGGAGAGAGAGACAGATAGAGATGTCTTTCGACCGACTTTCGTCTATAAAAATTCCAACGCAATCTTACCCAGAGCTGAATATGATCTACTGCAATGACAAAATAGACCGAGAGACTTGACTCCATTTGAGTACTTCATATAAACAATTTAATTAAAAGTCCTCTACGATGCACGATCTGTATCAAAGGTGGGCAGAAAGAGACAGATCTGTCCGAAACAGTCGGAGAAGTCAAAACAAAGTTAATAAGCAACAGCAATCATGCTTGGAATAGAGTGTGGGACTTCAACGACCTGAACTCATGAGGTCCATTGCTAATGCTCACTCAGAGGCTCTACTTTGTTTATGAGGAATAACACTCGGTTTCCTGATGCGAGACAGCGTAAGAAAATGCGATTCGAGGTCAAAGGAATTAAATGTTTAAAGGTTTTAAAGGTTGCTTTTAGTCACAAGGAAAAGCAAAGAACTTCGATTGTCATGTACATAGAATAAGGGATTTGCAAAAGTTGTCTTTGGCCTCTCTCTCTCTCTCTCTATTAGAGTTAAATGTCTTTCTCTCTCTTTTTGTTCTTCATTCAAAGTCTGTCTCCAACAATAATTTTTGAAATCTTTTAAGTATTGTCCTTTTCTGTCTCTCTCTTTATCTAACTGTCTGTCCCATCCCCTCTTCTTCTCTCTTTCTCTCTTTCTTTCTTTCTCTCTCTCTCTCTCTCTTTCTCTTTATCTTTTATCATTATTTGTCTCTCTCTCTCTCTTTCTTTAGTCTCGATCTCTTTTTTCTTTGTTCTGTCTTTACGTCATTCTTTCTATCACTAGCATTTACCAGGTATTTCCATTGGTACCTCCTCTCTGTAACGCTTTCGTCAACGTTTTCACTGGCTATACAATAATTCTTTCAATTTCTGAAACGAACTCTTAATCCGCATAATAGAAATAAATAGTCTTTTACTGCGGAATTTGCACATTCTTTCGGCTTATTTAAGTCTTCTTTCTGCCATCAATCCGATATTGAACTCTATTGAAATATATCAATATCGCGATATGAATATCTGTTGTTCACGTTGGCCACTTCAATATGGAAATCTTGTTCACAATTTGTAAGTATTCATCGAGATGAATGCATATTTATAGCTATATGCTTACGCCCATAACAAATGCCATTCTCGCCCGAGTCTGACTGGCCCAATTTGCTAATTAATACTACGAGTCGAGCGCATAGACTCGGAGTTATTCAATAAATCGTATATGGTTATATTAATGGCTGAACTGTCAGAGCCGAAGATTTGCCTGAAATGTGAATGGAAAACGCGTGTAGAGTCCATAGTTAAAATGTGCCTAATGACCATCATGAAACCGATCAGAGGCGACTACTGTCATTGTCATTCGCGGCAAATCCGAATCAGAGCCGAGTGCCAGTTCCAGTTCCAGTTCGAGCTCGAAATCGAATACGAATACGAATACGAATACGAATACGAATTCCATTTGCTGAAAGCGACCTTCAGCAGATCGCTCAGCAGGTAGCACAAATCATATATGTATTTATATTAATAGTTCCCGGTTCGAGGCTCGCAGCTACTTTGTATGCTAAAATCAATCGGATTTTTACATAATAAGCGCTCGCTGATTAGCTAAATCAATAAATAAGTTTTGTAGGTAGCAAAAGTCAAGCGACTGGCAAAAGCTGACAATCCAAATACGTTTAGCGCACGGCTAATTGAATGAATTAGCATACTGCGACGTGCCGCAGATAACGCACAGGAGGTGGATCATATTCAAAAAAAAAAAACCGTCTCTCTCGATAACCCCAACTGCTCAGCCCATCTACCCACTCGCCCCTCACGCGAGGCACTTGGGAACTGACCTCCAGACTCTGATTAGCCAATTGCTGCCCTGTACTTAAATGAGAATGGGTATTTCGATTATCCTTCTCTCTCGCTCTCTCTCTCTCTCTCTGAAATCATAATCCTACACTTGTTTATTTCCATAATATTCTTTGGATAATCATAATTAAACTTATTAAGATTTATTCGTCTTTCCTTGGCTTTTGAATAATCGATAAGTTATCGATTAATAGTTAACGTTTATTTACTTCGAAACTAAGGGAAGAATAATCGCAGCCAGTTTGGACTCAGCTATAGACCTATCAATAAATATTATAACGATAATTCGAATAACTTAGAATTTTAAATAGCAATGGGAATATCATATATGCTATATATGTATTATCATCAGCTCTGCAATTTGTGATGTAATACTCAAAGAACTATATAAAATAATGGGAATATTTTATACAAGAAGATAGAGAATAGAGATAGAAGATACATGTCTTGAAATTATGATATAATGATGATGATATTTAAAAAAAACTATAAGAAATCTAGGAATATCATATAAACTATGATATGATATCTTTAACATCTAATATCAATATCTTCAAGTTAAGAAATATATTAATGAATGAAATAAAATTATAATCGAATATGTAGGGTTGTTACAGAAAGAGAGTCACAGCTCTTAAGATTTTCCGATACAAAAATCAGTATTTTAAGATGTCCCTTACAGCTCCAAGATTATGTTCAATCTAGGAGGTGCACTTTCAGCTATATAAACATATATACTTCAAATAGTTTTCTATGCAATAAATGTATATATGTACATAGTAATACTATATACATATTTAATAGGAATTAATAGGAATCCCGCTAACCCAATTATATAATAATCAATATAATATTGATTGATATTCTATTCAAGTTATTACTTGATATTTAAAAGATATATATTATATATTTATATGAAGCAAGTTGTAATGAAAAGGAGAAGTGCGGCATATCTACATATGTAATAAAAAGAGAATTGTATTTCCTATATATATGTATAGCAAATAAATAATTCTATATTTGCCTTAAGATATCTAACGACATTCCATACGATTTTATAATTTTAAATTTACATAAATATCTTCTGTTCATGTAATTCCATAAGACTTTGCCTCAATCAAGCCAGTCAACTACCTAATCTGCTACTAAATCTACTACGAAAACTACTACCAAATGTGTGGTTCTCAAATGGCGCGCTTTAATAGATCTCAGCTATAGATTAGTTCGATTCATTGAAGATCGGAGTAATCGCTTTTCGCACTCAACTATCCCAGTCCGTTATGAAGCAACTTTAGCTTCACGCTTTGGTGGCTTTAACATGCTCGTATATATCAGATGGAGTGCTACAGCCAGAGCATGTCGATCCACATGTGTAGATATAGATTGATCTGGGACTTGGGCACTTACCGCCATCCTCGTTGGAGCCCTCGCTGGGCGGCCCAGCCGGCGGCAGGCTCTGCCGGTTGCCAATCATGAGCCGGTGCTGGATGGTGGCCACGGTGCTGGCGACCGCTGCCACGGCCGTTGTCTGGGCGGCGCTGACGTTGCGGAGCGCCGCGGCGCTGAGGCCGGTGAGATTGGCGAATGCATTGCTCGCATTGACCGCCGCCATTTGGGTGGCGGCTGCAGCTGCAGCGGCTGTGGTGGGATGTCCGCCGGCCGACGCCTCGAAGCGCGGCCGGCCCAGGAACGGGCCGTTCGGTCCGAATACACCGGGCACTCCGAACTGCAGGAAGGGTCCCCAGGGCGGCACGCGCACCCCGCCGGGCGCCAGCTGGGCGGCGGCCGCATAGAGCTGCAAAGCGGCCGTCGGATGCAGTCCCTCCGACGGCATTGTGACAGCACTGCTGCTGCTGTTGCTGCTGCTGTTAGAGGCGGCGGCGGCGGCAGCGGCTGCTGCTGCGGCTGCTGCTGCTGCTGTGGCGGAGGCGCCGCTCAGACGTTGCTGCAGTTGTGGCGGCGTGGCGGCCAAATGGCTGTGCAGGCTATGACTGTGACTCGAACTGTGATTCGCGCTGTGGTGACTCGCGCAGTGACTCGTCCTTTGTCGCTTGAATTCCGTTGGTTCGCAGCTGTTGTTGTCCTCCTGCTTGAATATGAAATTGTTGTTGGCGCTGTTGCTGTTGTTATTGTTATTGTTGTTGTTGTTGTTGTTAAGATTGTTGAGCTTCTTGCTCTCCGTATCGGTAGTCGTTGGCTGATGTTGTTGCTCTAGTACCATTATGGCCCACTCTGCTCAGGCCGTGGAACACGCCATAAAGTTGCTCAGCGAACGCGCGCACATGAAACGCAGTTGGAACGTACGCGCACTTGACACTGGGACACACCAATACTGTAGCACCCGTTTACCCGTTCAAAAAAAACAAATAAATAAAACAACAACTTGCATATACAGGTATATACAGGTATATGCAGGTGTGTTTGCCGTCGGCCGGCGTGCAAAAATGCGAAAATGCGAAAATGCGAAAACAAAACACACTGCGCGACTCTCCAAATTTATTGTTCAACTGTATCTGCGATTCTAATTAATAATATTATGAGTGAATGCGAGAGGAGAGGAGCAATGAGCGTACGTATGCGTGTGTGTGTGTGTACGTGTGTGCGTGTACGACAGCGGCAAAACAGCAGCAGACGGACGCAAACGCTCGCAATGAAAATTCAATTTGAACTGAGCGCCGCTGACGACGCGCCAAGCGAGGAAACCAAAAGTTTCACGCAAGGCTGCGTCGCCAGCGTCGTCAACGGCTGCGCGAGAGCGCGTCGGCGCGAGCGAGAGGCAGCCAGCGGGCGTGCGCATTGGCGAGAGCGAGCCAGACAGAGGGGCACACGGCCACCACAGCCACCACCGCCGCCACCAACACCAACCAAAACGAGCAGCGGCAGCGCAGTCCAAGCGCAAGCAGAGATTGTTGCCATGTTGTTGCGGTCGAGCTCGTGTCTGTGTGTGTACGTGTGTGTGTGCGTGTGTGTGTGTTAGTGTGTGCGAGCGAGCTGGAAATTCATCAAAAAGCAACAACCACTTAATTTTTATATGCGCAGCGTCGCCTGTTTCAATTTTGATCAACTTGGCGCTGCTGCCTCTGCTGCTGCCTCCGCTGCTGCTGCTGCTGCTGCTGCGTCGCGTCCCGGGGTAATTCATTTAAAAGAAATGCTTGTGCTGTTTTGTTTGTGCCCGTGTGAGTGTGTGTGTGTGTGCGTGGCTTGTGGCCATTTTCAATATGGAGTCACTGTGTGCGGCGGCACGAGTGCGAGCGAGACAAACAGCTGTCGTCTGACAACTTTCATTGGCTGCGAGGCTGCTTTATGAATACTGGGAATTTTTGCAGCGACTGAGGCGCCATTGCCGAAAACGACTTGAAGAGTTTTCAATTTTCTTCGCCAGCGAGTGTGTGTGTGCGTGCGTGCGTGTGTGTGTGTGAGCAACTTTTCCAAGGGCGGAGTTATGCAGCATTTTTCAATTTGCGCCACATCAAATTATTATGCTCCACTCTCAGCCAGCGTCGACGCCAGAGCCAGAGCCAACGCCAATGGCACCCCGGCCCCTGCGCTGCGTTTGCTGCTACCAATAACCATAAATGGCAATTTCGCAGCGTCAAATAGAAAATGAAAATTCGTTAACAATTAATTAGCCAACGATATTTTCCATGCCCTACACCAGAGCGAGTCGAGTCGCGCGTGTTTCTCCAGCGTTCTGCGAGCGTTTCTTAGCGCCTGCTCGGCTCTTTTGCTCGCGCTCTTCTCTTCTCCTCCCTTTTTGCACTTCTTTTCAATTAAAATCTGTGCACTGGCTCCTGGGAGCAGCTGCAGCTGCCTGCAGTGGCGAGTGAGCGAGTCGGCTATAGGCCGAGGCGAGAGGCAGACAGAGCGGCGCCCAATTTGCTTTTAATTTGTTAACATAAACGCCTCGTCCTCCAGCTGCGCCTCCCACAACACGATGCCAGCGACGACTCCAGCCTCGGCTACAGCCTCTCAAGTCTCATGTGTGCATGTGTGTGTGTGTGTGTGTGTGTGGCCTGCGCATGAATCATTCATTTTATTAGCGCAGCCAGCTGCGACGTCAACTGCGACTGCGACTGCAACGCCAGAGCAGCAGAGCAGCAGCAGCGCTGCTCCACTTAACCCATTTGCTCTGCACTGGCACCCCCCACTGGCATCCCCCGCCGCCCACTTGCCACCCCCACCCACCCCTGGGTGGGTCAAGCACACAGCAAAGCTAACTAAAAGCTGAGCAATCAATGTCAATGTGCGGCGGGGGCGTCTATAAAGCATATTTTTCCGTTAGCCCTCACTCATTGCCACACCCCCTCTGCAAAGGGGGGAGCTTGGATCTGCTCCCAATGTTTGTGTTATTTTTTTCGGTACGCTGCAGCAGTGTCAACTGTTTTGTTGGCAGGTTACTTAATTGCTCTGCTCTTTGCTCGCTTCTGTTGCACCCACACACTCTCTTCCCCCCTCCCTTCGCTCTCTCTTTCTCTCTCGCTGTCAAACTGTTTCCTTGTGACATGTGCAACGTTGTCTGCTAGTGTTAATTTTATTAATGACATACAATGCCAGTGGCCGACACAGAGTCCCCATTGACCCGTCACCCACCCACCTCCCCCTTACCCTCGTTTCGCACACCTGGCTGGCCACCTGCCTGTGCCCTAGTCATTCCTATTTGTTAATACAATTTTCATGCGTACGAAAACTTAATTAATTCTGCTACAGTTTGTTGCAAAAGTTTTTCCTCTCCTTGCTATCTGTGTGCATGGGTGTGTGTGACACCCTTTGCCCCTCTGCCTTCTGCTGCTTGGCGCTCGCACAAAATGGCAGCCGTCCGCTGCAGCGCCGCGTTGAAGGGAAGTCCGCAGCTCTGCTCAGCTCAGCCTGCAAATCAAATGAATGAATTTTAATTATTTTTTGCGGTTGCCCTGCCTCACAAATCCCCCTACACACACACACACACACACAGCGCAAAAAGAGGAAGCAAAACAGAGTGAGGTAGAGTGAGGTAGAGAGAGAGAGAGAGAGAGAGAGAAATCAGCGAGCAGAAGAAAAGAGCCGAACGAAGAAAAGTTTTTGGTAAAGCGAAAAGTTTTTGGAGCAGGTAGCTGGCAAAACTTTTTCTGACTAGCCGGAAACAGGAACATAAGCCGCCCCGGGGAGACCTGCCTGCCACATGCCACATGCCACAAAAGCGGAAATAATATGAAAAACAAGCAGCAGGCAACAAGAATTATATATGAAAAGAACATGTGAACAATCACCAAGCAGAGGCCAACAGTCGAGCTACCCATCTATAAGACAAATATTTGCTATAGCATATGAATGAAATATGAAGGATATGTATACATATAAGTTATAGATGATGAAAGATGTTTGGATACACATATATGTAGATTGTAGATGATTATAGATGATCAACTGACCTTTAATGGATGAATCTAACAGCTGTATATCTAAATCTTACTTAGGTATTATTTTTTATGTGTATACATAGCTTAATTATTTACCTTTTAGAGTATAAATGTATGATATACACCATTATCCTATATGTTGTCCCACGTATAGAATTCTATATCTATCTCTTTATCTATTAATATCTATATCTATATATATATTGACCTCTGTCTCTATCTTTAGAGTAGATCAGATTCAATTGTGTAATATTTGAAATGGAAAGGACTACATATACAGTGGTTCACATATATAGTGGTACATACTTAAATGTCGGTTGATATATAAGACTATACCACTGATCTACTCTGAGAGAACCCATTAGCCCACTGTAAAATTTCTTTAAGATGAAAAACTCTAAGTTACATATATAAGTCTATACATAAATACATATATGTATATTAGATTAGATATGTTAGTAGGGCTTACATTTAAGAAATTCTATACACACATGCATACATACATATATACATATATCTGTTTGTATCTTATAAGTTCCCATTAGTAAACCTCTCCAGTTTGTATTAGAATATTCGCATTATCTTGATAGGAGATAATATATTTACATAATACCACTAACTCTGGTTAGTGATAATACATACTATATATTATATTTGATCATACTCGCCAGAAGACTCCACCACAGGAGACGCCTGTAAGGACTCAAGTGGATATGTTTCATCATATGCACTTGGCGAATCGCTTCATTTTATTCCCATATCTATATTGAAATAATCGCTAACCTGTGCTTAAATCTCGTTTATAAGAGAAAAAAAAACTCGCAACACGAAAGCAACTAACTCGAAAAGCAATTTGCAAATGCAAATTACAAAAAATAAGTTATTGAGCTTAAAATTAAAGCAATAAAAAAAATAAATAAATAAAAATAAAAATAAAATCTATCTGCTAAATTTTTTTTTTAACATTTAATCGATAGATGAACTAAATATGTATTACGAATGCTCATTTTTAGAGAATTAAACAGAACAGACACGTCAGCATTTTAATGGGATATCATCTATTTGGGGCTAAGCCTTTGTAACTAAACTCGATTGAAAACAATTATCAAATTATAGTCGCTTATATATAATTTATTGTATTTACATGTATATATTTATTATATTCATTTTGTATGTATAAGCTCACGATTTAACAATTTATTTTTCATCACATTATTCGCTTACTGCCCAACACTAATTTGAATCAAAATAGACTCTATATAATAGGCATTTGACACGCCCCTAAGCGACACTTGGAACACCCTAAAGCAATTCTCTCATTTTAATCAATTCTTGAAATAACAAGTGAAATAATATAATATAACATTAATCGAATCTAGCTGAACTTTAATTAATTTCAATTAACTAAATTATCTATTTATTCAACTCCAAAGAGTTTAATTTAATTGAACTTAACGGCATATTTGCGTGCTTAGCTCTAAGGAAGTACATAACTTAGCTTGTGTTCACGCTCAAGCAAACAGTGGGAAATAAACGTCTTATAATGGGAAATTTGATGCTCAACTTGGGACATTCTTATGCGACTGCTACTCTACAATAGAAATGGTAAGCAACAAAAGACAGAAGAACGCTAAGACGAATATGATGATGCTGATACTGATGATGATGTTAATGATGATGATGATGTTGATGTTGATGTTGGTACAGATAATGATGACGGTGTGAGAATCGAGTACAGGAAATTACCCACAGTTGAAATCAGATGTTAAACGCGCACTAACTGTATTATAAGCATGTTTTGGGAACAGTTTTTGTTTGCATAAAGCAACATTTTCGAATAGAGAGAACTTTCTAGTATATACTGGAAATATTGGAGCAACTGACAGTTGGGAATAAACTAATAAAACATTCGTTTTTCGTTACTCAAGAAAGTAAATATATGATTAATTATAACATGGATAAATGTAGACGTAAATATCTTTAAAATCCAAGTACATTTAAAAAATATTTACAAGTTATGAAATAGTTGATTAAACATTTAAAGTTTGAGATGGGGAAAATTTTCGTTGGTAAGGGAAGCACACTAGAGAGGTTTTTAGTAAAAGAAACCTTGCAATAAGTAAATACATAATGATATGCTTTTATATAATATAATAATAACAATAAACCGCTCAGATAATATGTCTCTGATATCGTAAAAAGGTGAAAAATATATGAATATAAAGGATAAAGAAAAAGCGAAAGAGAGAAAAATAAAAGTAGATAGAGAGATACAAGAAAAATGGAGTGAAAAGTATGTCGATATGTATGTATATATACATATATGGCGAGATAAAGATAGAGATAGAGAGAGAGAGAGAGTAGTAAAGCTATTATAATAAGAGTAGCGCAATGGAAATATAGGTAAAGAGAAATAAAATGAGCAGATTAGAGTCTGATGATTCTAACTCTAACTTCATCTACCTCTCTCTCTATCTCTCTCTCCCTCTCTCTCTCTCTGCTTGTCTGTTCCTTTTATGGAAAGTTCACTTAATCCCTCTCTAGCTTTTTCTCTTTCTCCGTCATTCCTTCTGGTTATCCTTCTCTGTCTTTGTATTTTCTTAGCACCCCAACTTTTTACATCCGAAGAAAGCTTTCCACTACACTTTACTGCTCTCTCTCTCTCTCTCTCTCTCTCTCTCTCTCTCTCTCTCTCTCTCTCTCTATCCCTTTAAAATGTATCTTTGGGGAGAGATAATTATATCTTTGACTTTATTCTAACGTAAGAACGGTTTGAGGAAGTTAATTTCTTGCTGATCCACAGGGCAACTTGGCCTTCATCACCTAAGGTCCAAGTCCACTGACTGCTTGCCACAAAATGTTGCAATTGGAACAGTTGGGCTTTCAATTAAATAGCAGCGGTAATAGCCGTGTTAATTGCTCGTCAAATGTGACAGGGTACAGAGATAAACCATAACCATAATGTGGTCGCACCATATCAAAAGTCAAATGCCACGCCCACTTGACACAAAATGTGGCACCAGCAGCAGCGGCAGCAGCGGCCAAAGGATCAACAGATGCAGCGCAAAATTTTCGACGCATCTTCGCATTGTTATTATTATAATGCGAGTTCGTCTCTTATTTTCTTTTTTTTTTTGGTTTTGGAACAACGAAAACAAAACACATGTGTCGCTAATTTGGTACGGAATCTGGGCCACGCCCACTGCAAAAGGGGGCAATCGATGCTGTTGTTGTTGCTCGTAAAAAATCGTTTGAATGCAGGCGAGGAGGCGCACCCCTCAGCGACTGTGCCCCTGCCCCTGCCGCAGCCACAACCACAACCACAGCCACAGCGTGTGGCACTCTTCATCTTCTACTACCACTACTGATTGTTGTTGTTATTGCTGCTGCTGCTGTTGTTGTTATTGCTGCTGCCTGCATCCAGCGGGCAAAGTCGAAGTCACACAAAATTATGGCAATTACGTTAAGCAGCCATTTATTTTTATGAGGCCCACGAATTATGAATAATTGCGGCAACAACAACAGAAACTAGCAAAGGTGGCAGAGGCAGGGGCAGCAGCACACACAGCTAGAGAGGCGGAGAGAGCGAAAGAGAGAGAGAGAGAGAGAGAGAGACATTTCGCAGGCAATGCATGTCAACAATATCGTTAGCACACACAAGTTCGAAAATCCATTTGACACTCGATGGGCAAATAATGAACAAATTAGTTCAATGACAAATGCACGACTAAGCTATACCCTACACAATATACGACTACAGCTATAGGGTCTTACTTGCAGCTGAAACAAAGCTTTCGCTTCTAAAAACAGCTAGAATTGCTTTAGAGTAGTAGAAGCTTTGCACTAGAAGCTTAAAGTTCTATAAAGCGTTTGGTATATCAAAATTGAACTTTAGTATCTGTAGCTTAAACAAATAAACTAAATTAAGTATTCAGTAAGTATTTCTAGCAATGAAAGCAATATATATATAAAGTGATTAGCTTAGAAAACTAACAGATTAATGTTATTATAGACAGTTAACTTAATATATATCCATTTTAATATAAGTCAAGCTTAAAGCTTCGCTTTCGTATTAATACGAATTTTGCTGATTTCATTTCGCAAGCTTAGACTTAAGTTGTGTAAGCTTTGAGTACAATGCAAAAGCTTCGAGGTAAAGCTTCGAGATATACTGAAAAAAAGAGTAAATGAAAAAAAAAAGGATTTAAAATTTAGAACATTTTGAAAATTGCATTAAAGCTTTAAGTTTAAAGTAAAACTTTAAGCGAAAAGTTTTGATGTATGATGCTTTGATGATCTGCTTAACATAAAAAAAAAACTTTACAGTTAAAATGCAAACACAATTTGAAGAATGATATTATTTAATATACAAAAGCTTTTTATTATCGTAAATCTTTTAATTAAACTTAAACTCAATTACAGAAGTTTATATATGTTAAAGATTTTGAAATCTTCTTGAATTCATTAAAAAATTATGTTCATATTGAAGCTAATCAGATACACCCCTTAAAATCTTGAAGTACATCTATTTGCTCATTTGCTATCTCATTTTTTTTTTCTTTTAGGCCGAGGCGTTGACGGCCCTGAATGTCGAGCCAAATAGTTCAGACGCCCACCAGCAATGGGCACCAGAAGCGAGGGTGTGCAAATGGAAATTCGTCATTAGGCTCATAAAATTGCAAAGACTTGGCATCATGGAACAACACCCAAAATCAAAGCCACACACAAGACACAATGAGAATCAAAGCAAGGCAAAAGCAGCCAAGCAAGGCGACTTGGGAATACCCTTTAAATGAGATATATATTAATTATAATGGTTTATTGAGTTTCTTTGGGCTTATATTTGAGATGGCTCTAAAATATTTTTCAATTCTTCCTTTAGATAGTGGGATAGATCCACGGATATCACAGTTTAAATGGAAGGAAAATATTTCCAATTGCAGCGTGAAGGAATGATGCAAAGATATCTGACTATATAGATACTGAATTCTCCAGCGAAAGTGGCATAAAGCAATTCTACCAAATATACATATATTAGATGTCCATAAGTATATGTGAGAGATTGAATAGAGGAGCGGCAAATATTTGTCGCCAAGCTCAAGTGACAGTCAACAGGCTCAGCGCAGCGCAGCTCAGCTCAGCTCGGCTCGGTTCGGCGTGAGCGAACGTTTGCCAGATAGACAGCTTGAGGAATGGCAACGGATGGCTTCTGGTTTCAACGAGAAGGACAACGCAGTGGGGGGAGGACAGCGACAACAATTGACATTCATTGGCCAGTTTGATGGCCCTGGCAGCGACCCCAAAACAAAAACAAAAAGAAAGCTGGCCAAATGTTTTGTCGTTCGCTTCGTTCGCTTCGTTCGCATTCTCTCTGCTTCTGCTTAGCTGTCGCGATTGATTTTCTCTAGCGTTATCCTGCGGGCATCCTTTGACCAGCATTCTCTCTCTTTCACTCTCTCACTCTCACTCTCTCTCTTGCCCCGTCTCTCTTAGTGCTTGTTTCGTTTTGTGTCTGCTCTTCGTCTCGCGACGCTGGCGCCAAATAAATTACATTGTAATTTGTGTGTCCTCGACGTGATTGTTGTTGCTGTTGTTGTTGTCCTGGCTAGACCGTCGTTCTACCCTCTTGTTTCCTAGTTGCTGCGATGCTCGTAATTTGATTTCGAGTGCCTTTTGCCCAACGCCCAACGCCCACCGTTTTGGCATTGCTCATTTTTAGCTTGGCGACGTGCCCAGCAGCCCTCGCCCACTCTCTCTCGCTCTCTCTCTCTCTCTCTCTCGCCTGCTCTCTGCTGCCTGAGCTGTGAGCTCATTTAAAGTTGATGGTGTGTGAAAAAATGTGAACAGATTGTTATGTAATTGAGTTTTTAGGCAGCCGTTTTGAGGTCGACTTTTGTGGCTGTGGCTCTGACTCCGTTGTTTGGTTGCTTGCCTGAATGTCCTTGCTCCTTGCTCCCGCTGCTCCTGCTGCTGTTCTCGCTGGGTGTTGTTGTCGTATTTGTTACATTTATTTGTCGCTTGATTTGATTTCGTTCCCCAGCCGCTCGTTGGCGGCACGTTTTCCCTGCCCTGCCCTGCCTTGCTTTGCTTTGCCTTTCCTTTTCATTCTATGCCCGCCCATTTGGCCCGCCCTCTTGCGGTTTATATGCCATGACAAGTTTTTGGCAGCATTAGCTGACCAATTTTAACTGATACACAGCTAAGTGATTGTACTGTAAACGTATTACAGCTCCTATAATTCCTCACTGGCCACAGCCAACGTCAGATATTTCAATGACTTCGTTTCGTATTAAGTTGAGAAGGTCAATCATTGCATATTACATACGCATATATATGAAGATTGATTGCTTAATTTGTTAGAAGTATAATAATACTATAACAACAATGCAGCTACCAATAGACCAGAAAACAGCAAAATTCATTCATAAAGCATCCCATTTCCATTTGTCATGCCCCAATGGGTGGACCATTTAGGTAAGACATCTGTTTATAATAGACTCGAATACTGATATACACTAGTGATGATTTGATGATTAGTAGGTTTATGAATCCGAAACATTATGCAGAAATATGATAAGATCTATGATAGAAGATATTCATTTTTCGACTTATAGACATATAGTCCAAGTACAACATATAGAAGCGAAGATGTATATACATATAACTGTACCTATATATACAAGTACACTTCTTATATACAGACAGCTTGACTAAGAGATCCTCTAAAGACATCCAGGAACTGATAATATCTGAATCGGAATAGTATCTAAGATGCAGCAAAGCATTGCTTTATGCAATGACTCTAAATACAAAATGTGAAAACTCTTGCTGCACAGATGAAGAAGATATAATATTACACCTGATTTTATATAAGGATTTCAACCGATAATACTAAAACGGGAATAATTATATATATTTTTGAATAACTCGATCCGCTCGTTATACAGAGATCTAAAAGATAAATATCATTTAGAATTCTTATAGTTTTTGAGTTATGTAAGGACAGACGGACGGATGGACAAACAGAGAGACGGACATTGATAAATCTATTCAAGACTGCCACGCCCACTTCTGCTTATTAAATACACATTAACATATAAACTAATATACCCGGATATTTCTTTTTCAAAGGGTATGCAAATGATCTGAGTAAACAAAGTAAATATTCAAAACGAATTATAAAATATTTGCTATACATATACATACATATATCATGATCTTATGTATTTTGATATATTAATATATATGATATATATATTATAATTATATGATCTCATTGAGCAACAATTGACAATATCATCTGTAACAATGCGATATGTATCGTTAAGAGCATTTACCATATCTATGTAGAATATAATAATAAGTAAATTGAATATCACTAAACTTATTCAGTCTCTATTCGTCGGGCGCACCTTGAAGACATAGTTATTGAATCAATAAGTTCGCATTTCATGCATATTTAGACTTTATATGCGATTCACAGAGTTCATGTGGGTCATGTGGGTACAAGACATTTATACACATATCATGAATACATGATAAGTCGGTTGCTATGCTCGTCTAATAAATGAAAAGAGTATATACAAGTTAAGATTATCGACTATCCAATGAGGCTGGAGAGTCCAATCAGACATTTAAGGTAAGAGCCTAACCAGTAAAACTGATATGGATAAGCTCATATTCGGACGAGAGAGAGTTTAGACCTATTGCTACTCTATTATATGAAATATATTACTTGATTGAACAAAAAGTTATTTTTATTAACGAGAACCCAACTCAGCGTCCCTAATCACTAGATGTAGGATTTATTTTGAGTGCTGTCCGTCTATTTGGGGACATTAAATATAATATACTTATGATTGTTATCCAGCTGTATATAGAAGCCAATAACCAATATCCTCTTGGACTCTAGCCTTAAAGCTGTCTTACTCAACAGGTTAAGTTAACATCAAGCGTATATATATTAAACGGAAAGACAGACCGACAAATATTACACAAATCTCGTGACTTTTAAAAAGAACTTAGAGAGAGAGATCACCTTCTATATTAGATTAGTCTCAAATACATAAGAAATTCATTTTGAGGGCGTGGCGAAATGTGGGAAGAAGATATCTGCTATTGTCCTGAGAACAAAATCTCCTAGTTATTTCAAAGGAGTTGCTAAAGAATAGATTCACATATTGCATATTCTACGTCAATTAGGACAATATTAGCACTTGAGTGTTTCTAAAGGCGAGCATCATGCAGTCGACTGGGCACATCAGCAATGCTATTCAGTTGGCTTTTGTGATTTGAGAATTTGGGAAGTGGCTATAAGAAAACAAAATGCATTTTGGCATCGACAACGATCCGCACACATTGGTCATGGCTGTCCAGGTCTCGTCTCAGGTCGCCTCATCTCGTCGCGACTGTCGGCCGCTTGTAACGATCACGAGGAGCGGGCCCAAGATCTGGGACTTGTTTGTGTGCCGGCTCAAGCGTTCCTTTCCCTCGCTCTTTCCCATTCCCTTCGCCCTTCCAGTTTCCCTTTGCCTTCGGGCTCGCCTTTGCGTTTGCCTTTGCTTTTGCCGTTCCCATTCTTATTAGCTTGCATTTAAAACGCAGCAGGGTTTTCACACCTTTTGCGCCCCACTGCGTCTATCCATCTCGCTCGCACTGTTGACGTACATCGCCCTCTCTCTCTCTCACACACTCTCTGTCTCTGGAGCTGCAACTGAGGCTGGGGCACAGCGCACGCGCGGCACAATCAAATTCAAATCACTTTGCATCTTTGAGATCTCAATAAAAATCTTGTTCTGCGTTGCCTTTGTTGCTTTTCTTGTTGTTGCTGTTGTTGTTGTTGTTGCTGTTGCTGTTGTTGGAGTTGACTTTAATTGTTGCCGCAGGAGCATTGCTCAAATATTAATTGGTTTTTGTCTGTATGCCAAGCTGGAGGATTTCTCGCTAAAGATGCTGACGCCGACTTCAGCAGCGACCGCACCAACAACGGCAACAGCAACGGCAACGGCAACGTCGACGTCGACGTCAGCGTCAGCGTCAACGTCGACGCGGCTGTCTTTTGAGTTTTGTGTTGCGGGCTGCAAAAATTAATTACGATATCATGATTTACAAAATTAGCCGCAAATGGCGCGGCCTTTTTTCCAGTTTCCTCTCCTCCCGCTCCCGCTCCCTATCCCTCTCTCTCAGTCTCTCTCTTTCTCTTTCTGAATCTGTTTGTATTTTTGTTGGCGATTCGCTTTGGGGAGGGCGTGACACGCACAAGCCCGGGCTATTCCCAAAGATCTGATGCCTGCGCATCCGTCCTAAACGGTAACATGTTATTAAAGGATTGTGCAAATATCTGGAATTGTCAGAAGCGTAGCCCAGCGACATAATTGAAGCATTTTAATCAACATTTTAACGAAACAGACAACTATTCAAGACTTGGTTAAGGCGAATTTCGACTTTTGTGCGCAATCCGATTTGAAGTTGAAGCTCAAACGAAGTAACCAACTCTTTGTTTTGCCCAATTTGCTTTCTACCTATAGATAAACTCTACACATATAGCACTCTCAGTTATCCAAAATATATAAGTGATATGTTAAATATTAGAGAACCTCAAATATAATCTCTGTGGATTGCTCAACATTCTGTTGCTAAATACTCTAGGCCTGGATGAATTGCGATTAATGCTAGTTAGGGGTATTCCACTCAGGAGCTTACAACTCTTCCTACATATTAACTGAATCGTTTTCACAGCACAACAAACTCAAGAATAAAGACTTGCAATTTACACATTGGAATGCTAAGAGAGAGGGACTTCCAGCAGTATAATCATCCACACAGCCTAGCTCAACAAGGATTTTTTTGGAGCCTCAGCAATTCCAGATGCTTTCCGGCATCTTATCTCAGTGGAAAGCAATTTATAAATTTAATTAAATTGATAAACTCCTCTATTGAAAAATGAGAATTAATTAATTCTATCCATTTCGTGTTAAACAACAAAGTGAGCTCTCTTTAAAATAAATTTTTGTGCTACTAGATTTTCTATAAATTTTTATTTGTTTCCTCTAGTTTCAGGATATAAATTATGAAATGGTTCGCTTTTACTTTATTAATATATCTCAGGTGTTTATTTAATTTGAAAATAACGTAGAATCCGGGCGACGCTATAACTGTTTAAGTTTACTCATATAAGTTTGTCTGGGCACCAGAATTTTAGTCGCAATAACCGAAACGAAAATTAACTAACACAACTATAAGGACTCCTCTTATAGCGTCTAAGAGGAGTCCTTATATTTGTGTGTTAAGATGGGGCTGACAATTTTATAAAGATTTTTTTTTTTATATATTTCGAGCACCATATATCTGAATGAGAAAGCAGATGTAAGTCCGTATTTTATCAGTTTATTTTTAAGGAAACTTGATTACTAATGAAAATGCTGAAAAGTAAAGTTTTCCGATAATGGGTTGCATTATAGATTTTAATAAACACTCATACATATATAGCAACGATTTAAATTGCGAGTCTTGAAGAAGTAATGTACCAAGAGAGACTTCTGGAAAATTACTTATGAAATGGTGCAGTGGAAGAGGCAAACAAATTTCGAATATATTACATATTCATACACATTGAAAAACATCTCAACCAAAGTAAAGATTCCATATACCATATTCCGATTTCCTTCAAGAAATGCCCGGCCCCAATCAGCTGGGCTGGGCTTGCAGGGCGAGTGCATGATATAATTAGATTGAATAATGCCCGCCATTATTATTATTATTATTATTTCTATTATTATTATTATTTGCATTAGTATGGCAGCAATGTGTGCTCGGACTTTATCGGCTGCGAGCATCGCTGGCAACTCATCAAGCAATCTGCTCGGGCCTCGGATGGGTATTGTTCCAGGGCCGCCCACAAATCGCATCGCTTGCCAAATTGGCTGGCCCAATTTATTTGGCGCCGCCACCCGGCGAATGTGTAGCCGCGTTTGATGGACACGTAGAAGTCATCAGTGGCTCTCATTATGGCTGCTTTGTCAAGCTGGGAGGGAGCAAGTGGGCCGTGGGGCCGTGGGGCCGTGGGGCTGACTCAAATTGTGGCCTCATTCATTTTCATAAGCACTAAGCTACACACAGCACATGCTGCACGCAGGAGCGGCGGTTGGGCTTAGATGTGGAGTGGGGCGAGTGCTGCAAGTGGTGCAAGTGGTGCCCTCAATCGCTCCATTCTCAGCTGCAGCTTCTTCTCGCCGAAGAAGGCAATTAATGCACTTCAGCTGGTCGGCCTTGGGCCTTTTCCGCTGCTGATGCGGATGCTCCACATACCAAGAAGCGATGCTCGGATGCTGCTCCCCAGTCTCTCGGCCTGGCCACGCCCATTCGCAGAGCGCCTCAGGCATTGCCACTGTTACAATTTTGTCGCTTTAGCTTTGGTAATTAACATTGTTGCAGTTGCAGTTGCAGTTGCAGTTGCATTTGTGCACATTTTTTTCGCTGGCCTCTCCCGCCTTTTGATGCCTTTTGCATATGCGAACTGCGTTTATTAATGTCATCAACGCCCCAGCTGCCCGGCAGCCACGCCCCGCTCGCAGCCCCGAACAGTTGACAACTCAATTGTTTGCTGTTTGCTGCTGGCCGCTGCCGATGTCATTAAAATGATTTCTGCGATCGCCGCAGCAAAAAGCGTTGCCTAAGCCAAAGGCGAGCAAAACACAAAGTGAACCACAAAATAACAGCAAAAAATTGGAGCTAATTTGATTAATATGCAACGCATGCAGCCCCAGTCCCTCCATCTGGCATTCCCTCTATCGTTCACTCACTCGCTCAGCCTAATGATGGGAAGTGCGAACGCATTTTGGCTCCCAAGCGAATGCGAACGCGAACGCGAACGCGAATGCGGACGCGGATTTGCAATTCGCACGACGCGTAATTGCGATTGTAATTAGTGCAAGTGTTCGATGCAGCTGAGCAAGTGGAGCAATCGGCGAGCCCCAGAGCCAGGCGCCGCCCCTCGCCTCCATTTTCAGCCCCGACTTGGCAGTGTAAGCCCTAGCCAACCCAGCTAACCACAGTCCAGCAGCATAGGGATTGCAGCCAGCGGAGTGAACTACAGGAGCGCTGTCCTGCATTTCTGGGCAATGCATTGACAGCTTGCATCCTACATCTGGAGTTCCAACTAATTGTAATAGACCACTTGAACTCAAATAATGCTTCCACCAGCAGTTATCATCATTTATATTTCATATACAAGAGTAAAAGTCTACACTGTGAATCCATTGTCTTTTATCTTCGACACTCAAACTATAGTCCACCCTTGTGTTAGGCTCTACTCCCACCATACACTCTATCTATCAAGCGAATACCCTATATTCCTTATCCTGCTACTTGCACCCTACTACGTTTACTTATAGCATATCATACCATACGCCATATACCAGGTACTTACTTCCTCTTCTTCTATTTGAACTCCATCACATATGACGGTGTTTCGGTATTCTAGTATATTTCATTTCTCTTATAATTAACATCTATCCATGTAATATGAAAATTATAAACTTCATTTAAACTAAACAAGAATATAAGACTTAAGAGCTAATTTGTATAAATAATTTGAATTCAAGGATTATTATCGATATCTAATATACATATTACGTAATGAAGCTATAAAATCCCTTGCGTACATACATCATACTTTCTACGATACATCAATATTTATATCGGTGCACGATCGAGCATCCTACATGATAAAGCCTAGGTGTATCATCTCACATTGAGCTACCCAAATTATGGACATCAACTCCTTTATTACCTTCATGACGATTTACAATTGTCACCCTACGTCCGACACCTTACAACTACCAACCTACCGCTTAACACCGCTTAACACCGCTTCATTCATTATTATACTTCGTGTACCATAGACAGAGAAACCTTCATGTAGCACTCTACATCTAACACAGTATATTTGCAGCTCTTTTAGCATTCAGCATGGTACAACTAGTCACCTATTTGGCCTTATCTCCAGCACCATACACCATACACCCTATATTTGGAACCACATGCTTAGCATTACATTCAATACTCTACGCCCAAATCTAGCAGCTTAAACTTCCTAGCGTCTAGTACCCTCTATCTGGAATCTATATACATCTAGTAAGCATCTAGGGTTATACACCTAGCACCCTCCATCTGGTATTTACCATCCCCCAATATGGATCTAGTGTACTACTTTTAGTATTCTCTATCTGGCATTTACATAAATCTAGTGTACTGTAGTCCACTTGGGGTACTAGCACTCTCCCCTCTAGCATCTTCATACATACACCTACCCTCCTATCACCCTCCATGTAGTATCTATATACATCTAGAGTAGTACATCTAGCATCCTCCATCTGGCATCTATATGCATATAGTGTAGTACACCCAGCACCTTCCGTCTGGCATCTACTCTCATCTAGTGTACTCCATCTAGCACCCTCTATCTAACATCTACTTTCATCTAGTGCTCTACATCTAGCCCTCTCCAGCTAGTCTACGCCACAATCTTCAGCTAACAACCGAAGCACAGCTACATTCCCGTCCTACACAGCCTTCACACAGTATATACTTCAATAAAATACCCTAGACTACACTGTGCAATCTACATCGTGCCACGCCAAAGCTTCTGCGCGCACACACGGCTTGAAATTTGCCTAATCCTAGACGCATGCATCGATTTCAGGGGCAGCCACAGCCGCAGTTGAGACTAGTGCTCCACTGGGAACTGGAAGCTGGAAGCTAGATGCTGGTTCCTGCTCATGCTGTACAACCTGGCAAATCCTGGCGATGGGCGCATGTCGAGGCTTTGCTGCTTCGACACGGCAACGTGCGACAGCGGATTTCACGCCTCCTTTGGCCTCCGTGGCCCAGTGAAATATGTTTTGGCAGGCGCAGCAACAAGCGCAAACAACCACCGCCAGATGCTCAGATAAGGATATGACAAATTTCACGGCGAGCGTCCTTTTTGGGACTCGCCGACCGGTGGCTAAGGTGGACGTCGCCAGCGGCTTAACTTGCCGACCCGCTCGCACGTTGGCCAGATTTCAAATTTTCCAAATTTCCAAATTTCGAAAAGCCGATAATGAAGTCAAGATTGCAATCGACCTGGATACAAAGCAACACATTCAAGAGCGACGCCAGGCCAGAGCCGCGACACACTTTAATCAATCGCAGCCGATTTGTCGGCTTAACATGTACAACATGACGTAAATAGTGAACAGGGGAATGCCATTCTGAATGCCAAACCCCAAATGGAAGCCAGCTTTGCGGGGTGTCGCGCATTAAAGTGAGCAATCGACAAGGATTTGCGTCTCTCGAGGCGGCCCGACTCGGCTCAGCTCGGTTCGACTCGACGCGACTTGGCTCTCGACTGTTGGTGGCTTCGTCGGATTATCGCCAGTTGTCTGAACAAAGTGGCCAGCTAATAGTTGTTGTTGTCATTGTTATTGTTGTTGTTACCACAGCATGGGAAGATGAGGTTGGCTAACGTTCAAAGAACAGAGCTTCCCGAAGGGGCGGGAGGAAGTATTGAAAGAAATTGAGAAAAATGCGCAGTTAGGAAAGAGACTAAGCGATTGGGATAGCCATAGATGGGGGTAGATGTAGGGAGTTTAGAAAGGAGAATACATAGACAGAAGAAGAGAGAGACAGAGAGAAGGGAAGGGAAGAAAAGAGAAAGACACTGAGCGTGAGAGTAAAATAAAGAGAAAGAGAGAGAGAAAGAATAAGAGACAGAGAATCCGCTCTCTATCAGAGATAGAGATAGAAAAGAAAACGAAAACGCGATAAAAGAGAATGATAGAGACAGGGAGTATGATAGTGAGCGAGAGTGGGAGAGGAGGGGAAAAGAGTAGACAGAACAAATTGCTGGACAAAGAAAGACAGCAAATAGACAGAGAAAAAGAAATACACAAAGAGTCAAAAATATGTAGTTAAAAATAAACAATTTATCCAACTCCAGATTAGCATAAGCAAAGGAAATTTCTTAAAAACAATGAATATACAAAGATCTTAAAGGACAAATGAACGAAATTTCAAAGAGGAATCAAATACGAAACGCCTATAAACTGATAAGAGATAAAAAATTGATTTTAAAATGAGCAAGTGTCAGAATAATTCCATAGATAAATCATATGCTAATCATAAATAGTTAAAGTGCCTAAGTGGAATTCCCATAATTATATATTTGCCACAAATGGAGTAAAAGTATATGAATTATAAGAGAGAAATAAGTCAAATGAAATGAATTAGAAAATATACGTATTTAGTGTGAGAAGATCGAGCAGTTAAGCGATAGAGATAGAGATGGATATAGAGATAGAGATAGATGACTTGACAGCCAAATAAAACAAATGAATGGCACTCGAAATTTATAATGGCCTAAATGCGACTATAATAATAACTAATCGGGGCTTAGGATCAGATCTCGACGCCTCTTTTGTTTCGGCTGACTTGGGACATAACCGGAAAGGGCGAACCACCCCACGCAACGCCCCTCCGGGCCCAGCACTCTGGACCCCTTGACAATGGCTCAATTTTTATGCGATTTGCTTGTTTTGATAAACATTCGTCGTCGCTTGTCGCTTCTCGCTTCTCGTTCGTCGATTGTCGATAGTCCTTTCGTCTCGTGTCTCGTGTCCTGTGTCTCGTGTCAAACGACACCCTGGAACAAGTCCAAATCGGATGTCGAAATCAAAAATTTCATTGGCAACCCCAAAGCTGCTGGAAATAATTTCAAAATTACTTTTGTTCCAAAGAGGGCAACATTTTTATGAAGGTCGCGTGCGGTTTGCATTTTGATCGTTTCGATAAGCCAAACCAAAATTTTATATATATATATGTACATATATGTATGTGTGTGTGTGTGTGTGTGTGTGTGTGTATAATAAATCAAGTAAATCTACATAGCGCAAAGACCAAAAGCTAACCCTAATTCTAGCCTATGCCAAACATCTCCTCCTCCCCCTTCTCCTCCTTCTCCTGCCGCCTGCTGGTAAGTTTGCTTTATTGTTTGATAAGTATTTTGATAATATTTTGAGTGCTGTGCGAAAACAATGGCCAAGAAATGTTGCCCGAAAGAGCGCAGCGTTTAACACCCCGCTGCCAGCGGGGCGGCGGGTTGTGCCGGGGGGTGGCCAAACGGGTTTTTATCAGCTAACTCAATTGAGATTTATGTCTAACTAGTTGGGCAACAGCCACTCCATATGCATCTCATTTCAAACTCGAAGCTAAATCATAATTTTAATCAATTTAAAAGGCGAAGCCATTAAGACAATGGAGCATTAACAAATAGTTGCTTTAGTTTTGCCAAATCAGGTATTACAAATTGAAATATGAAGTTTGGAATATAACCATTATATCTCATTAGCCAACACTGTCCGAAAATTGACATTGACTAACCCTTTATCTATGTGGGCATATGACTCGGTTTTGTCCTTTGCCTCTCGTTAACAGTTATGATAAATACATATTATCCAACACTGCTGCAACAGAGAACTACCTCAATACTTAATTACATAAAGTTTCCAAGCCCGTTAGCCGAAAAGTTTATCTGAAATATACAGTAATTGGTAATTGTTTTTAGAAATTGTTAACCAACACTTAAAACAAAACATGTTTACCTGCACTTTTTTGTTTGAGATGTATCAGATACTCCAAAGGATAGACTTGTCTAACTAAATTTCATTCACTTCTAATTGTATTAAGAAAAAGTTACTCAACACTTAAATTAAGTCATATTTTCAACACTATAACGAGACAGATATAGAATGTAAGAAGAAGAGCTATCGCAAATGAATAGCTGGGCATGCGAACAAAACGAGTTAAATAATTTCAAATACGAAGCTAGTTAAGCAACACTTAATGCATGTGCCATTTACCAACACTGGCCAATGAGCGTGTCCAGCTCAAGGTACGACCACTGCGTCGGACAGTAATGAGCACCTTGGCGCGCCAAAATGACAACCTGCGCACAAATTGGATTACTTCATTCTCAATGCGGTCAGATAAGAGCAAACCAGCAGCAACAGCAGCAGGAGCCGCAGCAGCAGCCGCAGCAGCAGCAGCAGCAACTGTGTCGGCTAAGATCAAGCGGGGCAGAAACGAGGCGCAAGAAAAAGAGGGAAAAAACAAAAGCGATATAAATAAATAAATACAATTTTGCGGCCAGGCATTTGGCCGATTGATTTCTCCAGCACGAAAAATGGCCAACTGGCCAAAGGAGAGGGAGTAGCAGGAGCAGGAGCAGGAGCAGCAGCAGTAGGAGGAGCAGGAGCATGCCTCTCCTGGCCAACTCGAGCTGGTTCGCTTGCAGGCCCGCAAATTGCCGCATATTTGTTGAGTAATTACGCTTTAACTTGTAATAAAGAAGACAAACAATAAAACGAGGATCCCAGGATGAAGTTTCTCGAGCGGCACAGCGCAGCACTCGATGCTGTCTGGTTGGTTGCTCGACTTGCTAGCTGCCTGACTGGCTGAAAGAGGCCTTCGAACATCTGTGCGGCGCGCTCTCAATTGAAAAGCGTGAATAAACGTGAACAAACGTGAACGGGCCGCAAACGCGCAAATTGGCTAAGAAGTCAGTCAAGCGACGTCTTCGTTCCACGAGATTTCAGTTTATGCGCAGACAGAGATTGCGTTCCCTCTAAATCATGATAGTTGCGCATTTGCCCCAATGCTGACTAGCGAAACAACAAATCTGGCTGGTTTTCTGGTTTTGAAGTCGTAATAGCAGAAGAGGCAAATACATATACCTAGTTTATTCTGGTAAAAAAAGGCAAATCCAACTTGTTTTCTAGCTGAAAACATCAAATATGGCAATTTACAACAGAATTTCAGAATTTGGCTTGTTTTTTAGCTTAGCTTTCTAGCTAAGAAGGAAAATATTCCTACCTGTTTTTAGCAATGAAGGCAAATCTGACTGGTTTTCTAGCTGAAAACGTAAAAATTTGGAAAGTTTTCTAGCTACACACAAATATGGGTAGATTTGTAACAAAAATAATTGCTAGATTCCTAGCTGAAAATGGCTAGTTTTCTAGTTTCATTTCAAGTCTCTAGCTCTTATATCTTCTGAGATCGACGCGTTCATACATACGGCCGGACGGACGGGCGGACAGGCAGGCGGGCAGGACCAAATCGACTCTGCTCGTCGCCCTGATCAAGAATATATATACTTTGTGGGGTCTGCCACGCCTCCTTCTGCCTGTTACATGCTTTTAACAAAACCAATATACCCTGATTTCCCATTTTCAATGGGTTCAGGGCATAAATAAGCTTACCATATACAGTTTTCTGGTAAAGTATTATAAAATACAGACTTTTATTTTATGGTATTATTAAAATTATTTGACAGCAGCATTGAGGGAGTTCATCAAATTTCCAATCATCTATCGAAAAATAGACTTGAATCCCATAGTTACATAGTTACATAATTACATAGTTCCATAGTTCATAGTTCCTAGTTACATAATTGGATGGCTTCATAGTTGCATGGCTTCATACTTCCACAGTTCCATAACTTCATAGAGTCATAGCTCCAATAGTCAATGAGTTTAAGAGTTTCTTTGATTCAAAACTTCATAGATGGATAGTTTCAAAGTTTCATAGTTTATTAGGTTTATAGTTTCGTCGCTCTAAAGTGAATTTATTGCATAGTTCCATAGCTCCAGTTTCTCAAGTAACTATTGTATATCTATGAATATTCTATGTATAGTTCTTTTCAATTATAAAACGTGTCTACATCAAAAAGCAGAGCTAAAAACAAATCAATTCCAAAGTAGAGAAATATCTCTATATAATATCAAGACAAATGATATAAATTATTTTCACATAAAGCTGCACGCATGAGCTAACATTGAAATTTTTGGCTCTCTCTCTCTCTCTATCTGTCTATCTAGCTATTGTATTCGCTTGAGCTGGCTCTCTCTTTCTCTCTCACCCTCTCTCTCTCTCTCTCTCTATTGGTAAGTTAAGCAGAAAACAAATCTTTGCACTAAGCAGCCGCAGTCAAAGAGCCAAAAGAGCAAAACGTAGCAATGCTTAATTTGCTGTTGTGGACTGTGGAAGGGGTGAACGGAGGAGCGGAAGATGCAGCCGAGATGCGAAGATGCGAAGATGAGGACTGAGACGGAGTGAGTGAGCTGCGACTGCGACGGCGACGGCGACTGCGACTGCGAGAGGCTAGCTGGTTGGACTGGCAAAGCCATAAAATGCATTATTATGCTAAATGACTATAAAAATCACGTTTACAATCCATTTATGCCTGGGATAATAACCCATCTCTTTTGAACTGAGGCGCAAGGAAGAAGCTGCCCCATGGACCGAGTCGGCCTGGGCCGGGATCTGGACCTGGCACCGGAACGCAGTTGCAGTTGGACGTTGGCTCCAGTTCGAGAATTGAGAGTTAAGAGTCGACTCGACTCGACTCCAGTCGAGATGTTGGCTAAAAGCCCTGAAAGGCAGCATTTGTTTACGCCGCGAATAATTGAGTTATCTGATCCCCTGCTAGCCACAAGACAGACACGAATGAGCTGCAACAGCTACAAACGAGACCTAGGCTAGGCGCTGGCTGGACGGAGAGAGCGAGGGAGGAGGAGGGGGGGCGAGATACAGGGGCAGAGGCAGGGGCAGGGGCAGGTGGTGGGCTGTTCGTTCGTGTTGCATGTTTGGCAGCAGGTAGGTGTGGCCGGCCTACGTAGCAAATTGCTGGGGCGCATTAGAAGGCAAAGCCGCCCAGGAACCCCGCCCATCCCCTGCACCCACCCGACTTCTCTCCCTCCCGCTCCCTCCACCTCTCTCTCTCTCTCTCTCTCTCTCTCTCTCTGTCTGTCTCTATTAGCTGCCCTTAGCTGTGGCCTGGCACTTGGTAATGACTTTATTTGGTTGCTGCGTTAATGGGGCCGCAGTCGTTGCCTCTGCCGCTGTCGCTGCCGACGCAGGCAGCGCAAATTGAAAGCGCATTTCAAAATTTTTCACACCTGAAAATTGTTTCGTTTCAAGAAGGTTGACGGACGCTCTCGAAGCCAGCGGGACGGCGGTGCAAGTGCAGCGAATTTCAACAAGCAGAGAGTGGGAGATACCGAAGGAGAACGCGAGAGACAGAGATGGAGAGGGAGACAAAAACACTTTTCACGTAGCGCCGACTGACCAAAAAGGTGCCGACCGGCGGCGGCTGCAATTAATCAAAATTTAATTTCAAATCGCAACGTCGACGTCGACGTTGACGTCGCCGAAGCAGCCGAAAAAATTGAAAAGGCTAAAGAGAAAACTGGCTAAAAAGAAAATGTAATTAATCACAAGGCGGTTGCAGTTGCATTTACCTTAACAGCTTGCCATTGTTGTTGTTGTTGTTGTTGTTGTTAGTCTTCGTCTCTCGCTGTTGGAATCGAGCGATGGAAAAGCCACAAGAAAAGCAACAAAAGCCGCGGCATGCAAAGGCGCCCCCCACCTCTTAGCCATGCCCCTACCCCTGCCCCTACCCCCAGTCTGGCCACCACTTGTCTTTTATCTGGCTGACCATAGAGGACCGTTACAGATTATTGTAAAACTTATGATAATATTGAAGCTCAGTGCACAAAGCCAATTAATTACATGCTAATGCCGAAATATAGATCTCTCATTTGTTTAAAATTAAAGTTTATTAGCTCTGCATAAGGCGAAACTGATTGACCAGAAGTGTGATCGTACGATGATCATAACAATATTATGCTAATTCCATTGTTGATTTTCTCCGCTGCATCGACCAATTCTAGTTGTTATTTTACTTTCTTATAATGATTTAATGATCGTTAAATATTATTAAGGAGTCTTGTGTATTTCTATGCATATAGATATATATCATAGTTTAACTGGTTCGATCAATTCAAGTCTATTTAGTCTCAGCTTGATAGACAATATGAATTTAACAGCTTTTCTGCAAGAAGTAAAGCAGAAACGACTAATAGGTGGCGCCACGTTCTGTAGCATGATGGTGCGTTTGCCTCGCAACCATTACAACAGATGGCGCTGAACAAAGTGAGCAAACTGAGGTGGAATACATTCACAACTTTGGTGAATATGGATAAAGGGTAAATGGTCATGCATTAATACTTTAACCTATTCATTGGAACAGCGAACTAACATTGTTGGCTAACAGAATGCAATCCAAAATCTAAGCATTGGTCCCAGGGATTAGGTTCAGCTTATGTTATGTTAAGTCGTCCTCTAAACAATAAACTCGTGTTAAAAGACAGTCTGTAAACTCGAAGCGTTAATTTTAGCAGTCTTAGAACCTAAAAACAAACGTATTGATCCTAGACAAGATTTTGACTCTCTCTAAATCTTTTCTAGCAATTGGTCTATCCCATTCATCCAGTAAAAACAGAAGCGTAGCAACAATTTCGTTTAATTTTTATTATTAAAAATTTGTTATATTGCCTTTCCATTGCTCATGTTTCTTGCTTTCATTTCGCTGGTCTTTTTGGTGTTTTTTCTTCATTTTTTAAATCTTTTTCATTGTTAAATTATCTCCTGCTTATTACATTTTAATAAACAATTAACACTATGCAACAGGATTTTATTTTTAACAGAAAACAGAAAGAAAAAACGTTCGATTCGTGTTCTCAAATGAAATTTCTAATTGAAAGGTTTTTCTATTTGTGGATGTGTGGTAAGTAACTTTGTTGCACAGTGTAATTGCAAGTGTTTATTGTATTCGCTGCATTGTTGTAAGTTCCAAGAAAAAGCATAAACTAAAAGAACAACAGCTTTAAATCGGATTGTTTTTGCATGTTTTAAATAAATATATACAAGGTGTAGTTCAATAAAATTAAAAACAAATAATATACAGTAGAAAAATATAAAAGGGAGATATATAGTAAGTAAATATATATATATATATAAGGTTGAATACTTATAGAACTGAGCTTTAAACATAAATAACGAATAAGTACAAAAAGGAAAACAAATATGGTTAACAATCAATTAAATAAATGTACATATTGCATTTGGAGCCCGCAATTGCTCAACTAATCCATCATAATAAATATATATACTAATGATACAGATACATTAATTAATACATTAATCATTACATTATCAATTACAATCAACATTATTCAGATGTTTACATTGATCTATATAATATATATGACATACTTTCATATTTCTCGTTACATTTCGTTTCGTTTCTTTTCCTTTTTATTTTTGGGTCTTGCTGCACTCTGGGCACGATTCTGAGAGCGACACAAGCTTAGCAAATTAATTAGTTAAGGCTACGAAAAACGGGGATACAAAACAATAAATTAAAAATCATAAATATACATATTAACATTGGTTCCGTTTGAGCAATTGTCGAGTATTTCATTTCATCCAAGTGTCAGACCATAAATTTATCCCGCTTCACATTTTCACTTAAACTTCTCCAACTTGCTTCTTAAGGTTTCAAATACAACAATGTCGCAACCCTTCTGGGTCATGTCTCAAGTTCCTAAACGATATTATTGCATTAAGCTTCGAGCACTTGAGCAAATTTACAGTTTGAACGTTTCGAATCGGTAAGAACGCATAGCTCTGAATAAACATCTTATGCCAAAACTTATAAAAACAAATACATAGATATTTATACATGTATATAGATGTACGGGTGACAAAATCTAAGAATCACAGCTAAAAGGCAAGCATTTAAGTTTTATACAATAATCTAGAAATCGAGAATTCAACGCGCTCGCCAAATTCATCGTGCTCAAAGTTTGCAGCTGGCTGTGTAAATTGTTATTATTATTATTATTTGTTATCTATTATCGATTCTAGTTATGCATAAGTATATACATTGTTTGTGTGTTGCTGTTGTTGCTATTGTTTTTGTTGTTGTTGTTATTGTTGGTGTTTTGTTGTTCTTGTTTTACTTGACTACGCATAATCATATCAATTAATATATGTTTTTGTTTTGTTTTGTTTCGCTTTTGCTTTGTCATTAATTAGTTAATATTTATAGTATAGCACCGAGTACAAAAATGATCAATAAACAGAGTTTTGAATTTCTCCTTCTTCCTTGCATCCTTTTATCAACAATTGTTTATGTTGCCGTTGCTCTCATGTGTTTCGTGTTTTTAAATGCCTTCGCTCTTGCCTTGATTTTATCATATACTTGTTTTGTTTGTTAAATTCTACTACTTATATAATGTAATAATTTCTGTTGCTTTCGCATTCGTTCAATTTCTTTGCCGGCATTCGCCTTGCTTAATTTTACATGGAGCCATCGCCAGATATCTGCAAAGACAGTCAGTTTATTGACGGCATTATAACTACGTATATGTATATGCCTGTGCCCACTCACCTGCGAGTGCGAACTGTCGCTCTCCACCTGCTCGGAGTAGCAATGCTTATAGTTAAGATAGTCTAGAAGTCTTCTTGGTAATGGCAATGTCTGTATTAGATCCTTTCGTATAACCGCCTTTAGTATAACAAATCTGTGTGAAGGACAAAGCATCGCATTCAATGTGGGTTCATAAACGCATTGCTCAGAACTTTCCGAGCTGCTCCACTCACCTGCACATATGCTGCAAGCTTTGTACATGCTTAAACCTAGATACTGGATTGGTTAATTGCACACGCATTGGTCCATGCTCCGGCCGACGATGCAGAAAGAACAAATATCTGCAAGAGAATGCGGATTTATAGGATTATATATTCTGGTTTGTGTTTCGGATTGATTGAACGCACCTGCCGCTGCGCGAATGCTCGACTGCCTTCTCAATGAACTCGGTTATAGTTTGTGATTTGAACTTGGCGTACGAGCCAAACGAGAATGTGCCTGCAATGAAAACAGAGACAGACAATGATTGAGAGAGAGACAGAGTGTGAGAGTGAGAGTGAGAGAGAAGACTTGGGCGTTTCACAGTTTCTCATTCATGCTGTACACAAACTTACCCTGATCCTGCTCGATGCGCACATGGCGCACGCAGTTGTTTAGCTTGAAGCTCAACGAGAATATATAATGATCATCGGAGCTGTCGCGCACTATGAACGAGCCGTCCGGCTCGTTGGAAAGCACCTTCTCGGCGGCCTCGCTGGACAGTGGACCCCAGTACCAGCCATACTGCAAAAACAAAGCGAACGATAAGTTAAACGAATCAAATTAGATAAAGAGAACAAAGAGTAAAGATAAACGAAAACAATTCAAACTGCTCCACTCTAGTCAAGCTCGACTTAGTTCTTATATCCCTAACGCTTACGGTGTGCAAAGGGAAAGTGAAGAACAGAGTCAAGTTATCTGTATAAATTATATCTCTAGCTCTTAATATGTATGGAATATAATTTGATAAACAGTCATCAATGCTCCCTAGTGTCTAGCTCTTATATATTCTGCGATCGACGCGTTCATGCGTACGGACGGACAGACGGAAATAGCTATTTCAACTCAGCTCTATTGGCGAGGAGGAGCATTTGACAAGAGAATTAAAGAGCAGTAAATCTATATCGATTGGGAGAGACCACATACGTCTTTGACTTTCTCAATGCTCGAGGTAAACTGCAGTGCACGCGGCTCTTGCGCTCCGGCGCTCTTCTTCTGCTCCTCCGGTTCGGCTTCGGCGGCGTCAATGGCATAAGCTGTAAGGGAGTGCATCAGAGGATTAGATTAAAGTGACTCCAGCCAATTCGTAGAGCATGCGGGCTCACCTTTTCGTGGCAGCGGCGGCAAAGCGCGCGACTGAAACTTTTTGCGCAGATCGGCGCTGGGCTCGCTGCGGTTGAGGCATTGATTATTGGCCTCCTCCGCATCGGCGGCATCTGTCGTGGACGCTGTGGCACTGACAGCGGCGGCTGTGGCAGTGGCGGCACCCGCTGAGGCGGCTGCTGCTGCTGCCACCGACGCATTGGCGCTGCGACAACGACTGTGATTGCTGCGCCGAAAGCGAAAGATGCTGCAGAACTTTTGCTTCAGATTCAGCGAGAACTGCGACTTCTTCTCCGACTGCAGCAGATGCTTGTTGTTGTTGGGCTGCTGCTGCTGCTGCTGCTCGGCCAGCAGCTTCTCTGAGGAATTGGGCAGCTGCGTGGTGCTGCCAGCGGCTGCTGCTGCCGCCGACGGTTGCTGCTGCTGCTGCTGAGCATAATTGTTGCTGCTGCTGTTGTTGTTATTGTTGTTGTTGTTGTTCAGCTTATCATTGTCGATGTTGTGCTTGCTCTGCTTGCTCAGATATTTGGCGGTGGTGTCGCTGCTCGCAGCCCCGCCGCCGCTCGCCCGCGTGGTGCCCGCACTGCTGCGCGTGCGCGCCGTCGTCGTCGTTGTGTTCGTCGTGTTGGTGGTGTTCGTCGACATGCTCCAGATGGTCTCGTTGCTCGACTTGACGCCCAGCGCTTTGCTGCCGACGCCCGCTGCGCCAGTGCCGAGCATTTTATTGCTAGCCGCCCCACTTGCCCCACACCACGAGGACTTGCCCGCGTCGGAGTACAGCGTGTGATAGAACTGCTTCACCTCGTCGAGCGTCATGTGCAGCGGCTCCGCCTCGCCACTCTGCACCACGGGCGTGCGATATTTGCCGTGCTTGCCCGTTTTGTCGCCGCCATCGTCGCTCGTCTCCACCACCGTTGTCGACCCCGCTGCCGCTGCCGCCGCCGCTGCTGCAGCTGCCGCCGCGTAGCGCTGCTTCCGCTTGTTCCGCTTGTTGCGCCTGCTCGAGGCCTTGTGGTACGCCACGTTCTGCTGTGGCTTTTCCAGCGCCTGCTGCTGCTGTTGCTGCTGCTTCTCCAGCTGCTGCTGCTGCTCGAGCTGCTGCTTCTCCAGCTGCTGCTCGATCATGTCGACGGGAAAGGCATAGATGTCCGAGTCGATGGGCACGTTGTAGAAGTCGGAGATCTCGCGCGTGAACAGCGCATCGTGCGACATCGCCTGCGTTATGAAGATCGAGTCGTCCGGCTTGTTCGCCGAGGACACGTTCAGCGAGTTGTGCGAGCTGCTAAGCCGACTGTTCAGCGAGTTGCGCGAGTTCGGCCGCTGGCCGTGGTGCTGCTGGTGGTGGTGGTGGCCGTGATGGTGGTGGTGGTGGTGCGAGTGGTAGTGACAGTGGCTTGTGTGGCCCAGCGGGCTGTACAGCAGCTGCCGCCGCTGCAGGCTGCTGCTGCCGTTGTCCCCCGGCGGCTGCAGCGCCGCGGACTGCCTGCCGCGCGCCCCATAGTACAGATCGTAGTCATGTATTTCGGAGAGGCCGGCGCTGTTGAAGCGCTGCTGGGCCACAGCCGCAGCCGCCGCCGCCGCCGCCTTCGCGCTGGCAATGCTGTCCTGCTCCGTGGGTATGGCCTTGAAGTAGCGCGTGTGATCCTGGTAGTAGGGGCACAGCGTCTGCTTGATTTTGATTATCGAGACGGGCGGCGGTGGCGACGGCAGCGAGGGCGAGCAGCTGCTCTGCTCCGAGGCAGCCTCCACATCGTCGTCGTCCGCATCAGCATCATCCTCATCATTGTCGTTCTCATCGTCCTCGTCGTCGTCGAGCAGATCTATGCTGTTGCCCAGCGAGCTGCTTATAATATTATTTGGTTCGTCGTATATGTTGTCCGTGTGGCTGTTCAGTATGGAGTCGCTCGAGTAGAGATGCTTGTTGATGGCATACGACTCCTTGAGCGTGCGCTCCTGGCACAGCGCAGCGCACGGCTGGATCGAGTGGCTGGCGGCAACAGCAGCAGCAGCCGCCGCCGTCGCCGCCGCTGCAGCTGCGGCAGCAGAGGCCGCGTCGCTGACGGACAGCTTGCAGCTGCTGCTGCTGCTAGTCCCGCTGGCATCCAGGGTCGGTTTGGCCAGCAGCAGGACCAGCTCCTGGTTGGCACCTGTGGCCCCGCTGGCCACCGCAGCGCTGACCATGGTCACGTCGTCCTTGAGGTGCTCGAACGACGACTGCGACGAGGTCCAGCGGCGCAGGCTGTTCACAATGTTCTTCGAGATGGAGCGCACGAGCGTCGTTTGCGGCGAGTCCTGGAACTCGGGCGGCGGATCGATCGGCGCCAGCGGCCCCTTCTTAAGCGTGTTGAAGTTCTCCGCGCTCATGCCGCCCTCCGAGCAGTTGTCCAGCGAATCGAACTGCGACACCTCGCCGTCGCTCTCCACCATCTGCAAGTGAATCGAAACGAAACGGTTAATTGGGTTAGGTGGGAATGGGCCCGCAGGCAACTCATTGCGCACTCACCTCGATCTCGAACTTGCACATGCCTATGCGATACGAGTCGCCGCTGGATATGGAGCTGTTGGTGGTCAATGGGACGCCGCTGTCATCGCTCAGCGAGGCGGCCGCATTCAGCTCGATGCTGTTCGCGCTGACCAGCTCGTGGTCGCGCGTCGTTGCGGGCGGTGGCATCATGCTGCTAAAGCTGTCGCTGCTGCAAATGCTAACGGTCACGCCACCACCATTGCCGGTGGTGCAGTTGCTGTTCCCATTGCACAGTTGGCTCTGATTGAGGCTCTGATTTGGATTACCATTCGAGTTGTTGCACTCCTTAAGCTTAATGGACGATTCCATGTTCAGTGTGTGTGTGTGTGTATGTGTGTGCTGCGTGTGTGTGGGTAAGTGTGTGTGTGTGTGTGTGCTGCAAGGTAGAGGTAGAGTAAATTAGTTAATTAATTGACTGATTGATTGATTGCTTTGAGCAGAGCCAAAAGAGAAGACAAACTTTTCGTATGATTCGCTCCTCGTGTGACTCAAATGGAAATTGCAATTAAATCTGATTAAGAGCTGATGTTCTCCACTTTTATTCCGTTTGCTTTTGCAATCTATAACAGGAACACTAATTGAATTCAAATCGTATGACAATTTGTTGTTCTCTAATAATTCCGATGAATACTTCACTCAGTCTTAGCTTGCTTAGCTCAATTCTAAAACTCCTCAAACAGCCTTTCGCATTGGGCACACACACACTTGCCGGCGCTCGATTGAGCGCTGTCAATCATCTGATTGATTGATGGATTGATTGGCTTCGTCTGCAAATCAAAGCTGGAGCAATTTTCGGTTTCACTCCGGATTCGTTTGTGCATACGTTATGATAAGGCCGCCTCGGCTAACGGCTCGCACTACATGCCTTTTCAATGTATTGCCAATTAACGCTTGATGAATTGATAAATTGACTAATTGATGACACACATCGCGCCGCACACATCACATGACCTTTGGGTGCGGCGTCGTTGCTGCTGCTGCACAACAACGAATGCTGCACCGAATTGAAGGTCAATGACAGTTGCGTGCGCCCGTGCGCCCAGCCACCCGCCCACACAAACGGCCGCGCCTCCCCCTCTGCCAAAGCATTTCGCACAGCATTCGCTTGTGCGCAGAAATTGTTGTCAATTTAGTAGTAGATTTTGGGCGTAGATATTTGCTACGTTTTTTCTCCATTTCTAGCAGTTTCAAAATGCACACACACACTCACATATGTAGATAGACATACATACATATATGCTAAAGCCTTTGAGTGCGTAAAATACTGCGTTGTGTGTAGTACGCACATACACAAACGCAAATATATATGTATATATATATAAATATATACCAATATATGTATGTATATGCATACGAACACAGGCACAGCACCGCCCAGCAGCATCAGCCAAAAGGAATAGCCGGAAAATTTGACGCTACTGCGCTGCCGCTGCCAACGTTAACGGCATCCTCGTCGTTGCCGTCGTTGTCGTCGTTTTCGTAGTAACTCGTGCGGTGTAGTAATTTTTTTTATAACAGAATGCCGCTATTAAAATGCGTTGCATCCAGTCAAGCGCTATCGCAATACATGCATATATATAAAATAAATAAATACATATATATGCACATATATTATTTTGGCGAACGCATGCTGGAGCGAGAAGGCGATAGTGATAACAAATATTCTTATTAGAATTTTTTGTCACTTTGTATATACACAACTGGGCGCACGCACACACGCGCGCTCACACACACACGCTGACAGCGACGCAGCAGCAGCAACACCAACTCACATGAACGTAACACCTTAGCTTAATTTAATTATTGCTCTCCTGGCTCTCGCGTACACACAGGCAGACACTAAAGCACACACACATGCACACTTTTTTACTTTTTATACGAGTGTCGCACACTCACTCACACATACACATGCCAAATGCATTAGCATTCATTACAATTCCACGGCGCATACAATTTTCATTGCACTTGCCTTGGCTGTGGGCACTGGCGCTCTCTCTTGCCTTGTTGCGATTGCACTGCTACGCCTACAGATCGCACTTTTTGCTTAACACACGCACTTTGTTAATAAACACATATTGATTGCTTGCATTTGCACACATTGCAATTGTTTTTCGGCTGCTGCTTTCAATTTCAGCATTATTTCATTCGTCCAAAACTCCGACGTCGTCTCAGCGTCGTCCCCAGTGTGACCAGCGCCGGCAAATGGCAAAAATGCTAAGCAGCGTTTTTTTTTGGTAACACTTTATATGCACTGTATGCTATCGATATATATGCTACATCTTTCAGATAAACATTGCGAAGACTATCGATATAAGTTTAGTTTAATTTTGAAAATCTGACAATATTTATTTAGCACAATTTAAAATTGGCAACTTATTGCTTATTGACTAAGAGAAGAACAGAGAAAAAAAAAAAACACACAGTGACTGCTATAAATGCAAGACTGATTTGAGAGTGACAGCTCTATTTTAGGGCATCATGCGCAAGGCACCGTCCAGGCGGATGACCTCGCCATTGAGCAACGGATTCTCGTAGATCGCCTGCACCAACTGGGCGTACTCGCTGGGATCGCCCAGACGCTGCGGAAACGGTATGGACTTGGCCAGGAAAGTGCGCACCTTCTCCGGCAGCGCAGCCAGCATCGGGGTGTTGAAGAGACCCGGGGCGATCGTGCAAATGCGAATTCCCTGGGTGCTCAGGTCGCGGGCAATGGGCAAGGTCATGCCCACAACGGCCGCCTTCGAGGCAGAGTAGGCTGCCTGACCAATCTGCCCATCAAAGGCAGCCACCGAGGCGGTGTTCACAATGACGCCGCGTTGGCCATCCTGGTTGGGTGCATTGGCGCCCATAAGGCCGGCGGACAGACGAATCACATTGAAGGTGCCCACCGTGTTGATGTTGATCACCCGCTGGAAGTCCTCCAGGCGATGAGCCACGTTCTTATTGAAGTTGTAGGTCTTCACGGCGGTTGCGGTGCCCGCACAGTTGACCGTTAAATCGAGACGCCCGAACTTGTCCTTGGCCGTCTGGAGAGCGGCGCTCACGTCCTGCTCGGAGGTGACATCGACGGGCACAAAGACCACCTTGTCGCCCAGCTCCTTGGCCACATCATTGCCCTTAGAGGATGGCAGATCAGCGAGCACAACGCTGGCGCCCTGCTTGGCCAGTCGCTCGGCTGTGGCCCTGCCTAGGCCAGAGGCGCCACCAGTCACCAGGGAGACAACGTTCTACCAAAGATATTCATAATTGGCGTTACATTTGACAGATAATGGAATCTTTTTGAATTATTTTTAATCATTGTGTAACGATAAGGCGGCGCATCAGATCTTTAGGTACAAGGTACACTGTACATGGCACACATACATACAGTTATTCTTAGCAGACAATGGTTGTCCCAATTGGACTTTGTACTCAATTGCCAGAGAGAAGTTTAATCTAAATCTGGTAAAGGCTGGACGATTTGTTCAGTGTATCTCTTCTTTTTTTTTTGTTTTGCACATATTATGTACGATGCTTACCTTGATCATATTTAATGAATTTGTGAAAAATTTAAATCAACTGGTTAAACAACTGCAGAGTAATCTGGAAGACTGACTGGCTGACGACAACGGCTCTATTGGAAAAACACCGGTTGCTGCTTTGGCAGTTTCCAGGGCTGGACTATAATGCAATCTATACATCGGTCAGGAAGCTCAACGATAGTTGAGGGAATACATACCAATTCATTCGAATTACTATTCACAGATAATCGATTACAGGTAATGGCATTATAATTGTCTAATGAAATTCTTGAATATTTGCTCAAATATACATATATAATTCTACAAAATTCAAGAAATATGAGTCAATCAAAAACAAGCGCACCTTAGAACTATAAATCTTTTTTTAGCCTTTAGTATTAAGCTATCGATACCTGTTGATAGACTAGGATAGTAATAAATCAGCTGATTTCATTGTTTTTATTTTTATTTTATTTGCTGTTGTTAAATAAATCGTATGGTTAGTCTGTACCGTGCTTTAGGCTGCAAGGCGAGCTATGGAAGAAGGAAATCCGAAAAATAGAATTAACAAACCAATTGATTGCGACGCCCAAAGCAAACTCATCTTATGTCTTCGTCGGCAGCAAAGTACTCCCTGTGTATTTATAGATAATTGTATGTAAGAACCATTGTTAATAGGTTTGTTTGTCCTATTCCCCTAGCAGGGAACTCGGCTCAGCCTGCCCAAGATAGGCTAAAACGTCTGCAACTGAGTTTAAAGCAATTGAGAGACCGAAAAGTTGACAAAGAACGAGGCGTGGCCAAGAGAAGCACCAGAAGCAGCTGTAACAACGTCAGCATCAATTCAGATAGCCCAAGCACCACTGCCACACTTCACACAATGTGCAAAGTCCAGATCCCACTGAATGTGACGAAACAGCAACTGCCAAATCGTAGATGGAATCCGAGATCACGCACTCCCATCGCAGATGCCTGGGCAAAGCCCAAGGCGCTGTTTGATGCTAGCAATAGACTGGAAAACAATCCCTCCACAAGTGGTAATTTTTTGAGATGACATATATAGACGTGAATTTGTTAATAAGCCTTACTATCCCAAGCCAACCAACGCCTTTTAATGCTGCGCGAGACTCTGCAGCAGCAGCAACGAGAGGCGAGCAATAATTGCAACACACAGAGCAACAAGCTGCCAGCTGCAACAGTCACAAAGAATGATGAGGAGATCGCTTTATCAACTCCTAAAGACGATGTGGAACCCATGGACTTAGACTTCCCGGAAGAGGAGGCGGAAGAGCAAAAGGAAGAGCAGCAGGACAGCAGCTGCACAATAGTACGTATTGTAATACTATGTTTATATATTAATTGTATCGATATACGATGACGTAGCATTATGGCGATTAGGACTGTAAAAGTAGTTTATAGCAAAGTTTACGGTTAACTTGACAGTGTACTGTTATTCGGAAATTATAGGGTTCCCATGAATCATTGAACTGTTGGTATTAAACAAACCAACAGAGCTGATTTTTGGGTAACCTAAACATTATTTGTACCTCAAATGTGGAAAGCAGACTGCAAGAGCCGTGTCGGGTAGCCATGGAGGATGCGGTCAGCCTCCTGAGGGAATGTTCGAGAAATAACTCGAAAGAGATGGTCAGCTCCCATGTAGGTCCCTCTGAGCCAGGACTCACTTAAGCAACTAGCCGCCAAACAGTCTATGCTACCTCCTTATCGGGAATACAGCGATATGATGTCGAGAAGTGGTTCCGATTGGACGTTTGCAATTGTTTTATATAGAGCTTTCGTTCTTTTCCATACATTTCGCATGGACGGTTACGAAAAGCTAAAGGTTCAAGTGGAGGATCGCGTCTATGGAAGTCTTGTAAAAGCTTCCGTTATTATGGGAACATAAGAGAATGATGGGAATATGTGCTCTTGGCAAATCGAGTCTCGACTAGACCACGCACTTTTATATACTTTTATAGAGATAAGCATCTTGGTTTTCCATAATATCCACTTAAAGAATTGAAATTAGGAATACACATATAAATAAGATATTCTAGATGCGAAGGCGTGGCAGATCGGGATATCCTTTTTCTCGTGTGTTTGCAATTTGGAAGGTGTGCTCGTAACTAACCCGCGAGTAAACAGACAGTAAACAGGTACGCGTTCCGTAGATATCGACTTGTCTCCATCCAATAACATATCGTATATCATTAATAAGAAACATCCGAATGATCGATATGTAGTACGGGATCGGTTCCCCATCAGTATTGTCTTCATGATAAGAAAATATCCAAGTGGATCTCACGGATATATTGGGCATTGGGCTATAATCGTATTCCTGACAATTTTAGATCCAATACAATTTATATGGTGCATCCTCTTCCACAGCTCGATCTAAGTGTGAAGAAGAATCGGAGTCAACCGGAAAGTATATCGGATCTAACGCTACAAAGACTATTGTGTACTGGACAGGAGCTGCCCGCACGCTGTGTCGACTATATGTACTTTGTGCTGGATACGAATGTGCTCATGGATAACCTTGACTTTGTGGAGGATCTGTGCCGTGTGACACTGGGCGAGACAAAGGGCAGCATGCTGTACATACCATATATAGTCATCAAGGAGCTGGACAAGCTCAAGGACAGGCGCAGCGATAACGATCGCAATCGCAAATCGGCCATACGAGCGATCCACTATCTGAACAAGAAGTTTGACGAGAGTCTCAAAATTCAAGGTTCGTAGATATGATTTCATTAATGAGAGTTGCCAATCCAATTTAAATTATATTGTAATTGATGCAGCCCAATCTGCGCTGGAGGAAGCGACCCATTTGATCGAGGTGGACTGCCCGGATGACAGCATTGTGAACTGCTGCCTGCAGCTGCAGTCGCAGGTGCCGCACCTGATGCTGCTGACCAACGACAACAATTTGCGCCTCAAGGCCAATGCCTCAGCTATACAAGTCTCCTGCCGTTCCGATTTGCTCCACGACTATCGATCACAGTTCGAAGCATTGTCCTCGTCATCCTAGCCCAGGAGCGTTTAGGACACGAGTCGAGGAATGCGATTGTGATAGGAGTGTGGACTGAGCCACTGCACCGCTGACAACACGAAGTACAACTTATACATATACATATATGTATATATATCGACCATTCACGAGTTAATAGTCATACGTATAGATATTCAAATAGGTTCTTAAATAGACATCACAGATTTATATGCAATAAACCTTGTACAATGTAAGCTGATAAAACGGTGTAAGATAATGAGAGAGATGCTTTGGATTATGCTTCCAGGTTCCCTTCGAGTTCGCCTCGAAAGATTCTGTTACTCTTGGGGGAACAGGGAAGAGTCGATTGAAATATCCAGTAGAGCTGGCCATATATTATATAAATCTCATGTATGTAGGCGTTGCGTCTGTGCGTAGAATCAATGGGGCCCAATAGACGCTTGCCCGATAGGTGAGCAGATAAACTCGCAGCCATATATCAAGTGACATCGACTTATCTAAGCGCAAGATACGAATAGATAGGGGCTATCTGAGCAGCGTATTTGGCTGTCGGTGTCAGAGTCGGCCGTTATAGATAGATAATTTATGTATTTTCCGTGTTTAATTTTAATTAGGCAAAAACTCCAGGCGTCTTATCAACGGGCAAATAAATGGGGATCCGCCGTGCTCGGCCCCGCCAGCTGCAGCTGCCAACCTGCCAAGCCGGGCGACTCGCGACGTTTTTAAAGCGCATCGAACGCTTGTGCCGTGCGGGTCGAATGTCGAATGTGGTGTGCCGCTAAAGAGCCCATAAGAACGGGAAACGGAAGACGGGGAAAATAGAGATCCGGAATAACACTGACGGATGCGGATGCGCACTTTGGGTGACAGCGACAATCGTTTATTGCCTGGCACAATTAACTTAAGCTATATAAAAATTGTATGTACGAGCTATATATATATTGTATGTGTGTGTGTGTGTATGAATGTGTGTGGATGTGTATTGTGTATATATATGTGTGTGTGTGTTTGGTTTGCTAATTTACAAACTGGCGAGTTAAGCAGCGACGAAATTTGATTAGATTCTCTCGACATTCACGTCTGTTCTATTGCCCGATTTACCGATATTCCGACTTTCCAGTGGCCCTCCTCTCTCCTTTATACACATTGCAATTGGAAGCTAATGTCGTTCCAAATACTATGACGTTCCCACTGCTGCAGCAGCATTGCCGCCCGATGCAGCGCCATTAACTGACGCCAGCTCCAGGCCAAGCTCCTGTCCTACAACTTGCCATCGCCGTCCCCGCTCATCAGCTGCATGCGCTCCAGCTGGTCGGCCACGGTCCGCTGCTCGCTGATCAGTCGGAGTATTTCCTGCTTCTCCTCGTTCGTGTGGACCTTGCGCTTGGCCCGGTACTGCTGCGTTCGCTTGTAGCACTCGAGGATCTCCTGGTCGATGCTGTCCAGTTTTCGCTTCAGTTCGATGCGCTTGATCTCCTCGCTGGCGCCGGCGCGCAGGCGCTGCAGCTCGTCGCTATTGAACTGAGCCACCGTATTGATCTCGGCGGTGACCCGTTTGATTTCGAGCAGCACCTCATCCACATCCTCGTGGGCGCCCAGCTCATTCGCGTCGATCAGTCCGCTGTCCATCAGCTCCTTTTTCAGCCGCTGCTCAATGCCAACGCCGTGCTTGAGCATGGCCAGGGAGCGGAAATTGCCAGAGGCGGCCGCCGCATTGCTCGTGGATGAAGAGTGGGTGTTCTCGTTGCTGCTGCTGTTGCTGTGCTCCCCCACCGCCGCCTGCTCGCTGGGCAGTGATTCGTCCATCAGCGCCGAGACGAGTCTCTGGGTCAGTGGGCCCGTTATGCCCTCCTCCAGCATGCCCTCGGCCTTCTTCAGCATGGCCGTCGCATTCTGTGACTTTTGGCGCGCCCCTCCCGGCTGCAAGGCCTTCATGTCCTCCTGTGCCCACACCGTGGAGTAGTGGGGCCCCAGCGGCGGCACCGGCGGCACCAACGGTCCCCGATACTGCTCCAGCAGATCGTCAATCAGTCGCAGATCCTCGTTGGTCAGTGGCATGCAATAAGGCTCAACGGATAGCCAAAACTTATTTGGCATGTCGTTTTTAGGCATCGCCACCTTTGGTAGAATCTGTTGCTGTTGCGCCTGCTGCTGCTGCTGTTGATGGTTGATGGCGGGCATAGTCGGAATGTAGTCCATGCTGTCGTCCGTGTGCGTGGCCAGGGGACTGTTCTTGGCCATGTGCTTGGAGCCCGCCATCTGCTGCTGCTTGAGTATCGTCATGGAGGATTGTTTTTTGCGCACACCCGTCGGCTCATCACGCAGTTTTCTCTTCGAGCTGCTGTTGGCCGTTGCTGTCGCTGGGCTGCCGACGCCGCTGCTGCTGCCTCCGCCACTGTTGCTGCCCAATCCCAGCAGGCCATTGAGCATGCCCAGCGTTGTGGGCGGTGAGCCAGGCGGCGCGCGTTCCAATTTTCGACGATCCTGACGCTTCTCGTCCTTGTCCAGGCTATCGTATTCCGCTTTTAGTACGCGCGTACGCAAGGCCACATTTGAGAGCATCAGCTCCAGCTCCAGCTGCACCGCATCTAGGTCCTCGGCAGCCAAGTGCTCGTCCGCTGGCCGCTGCAACGCGGCAGCAATCGTTGGCAGCTGCTTCGGCACATCCCTGCTCCGTATTAGTGGTATTACCGTACCACTCGGCGTCACAAAGATGTCCGTATCGGCCACCACATGGGACGCTGACTTGCTGCTGCCAGCGCCCGCACCTCCTCCGCTTCCACCCACACCCCCACTACCACTCACTCCGCAGCCTGCACCGCTATTGCCGTTGGTGTTATTGTTTGCAAGCAACTTGCCAGCTGAGATGCCAAAGCCAGCAGCGCCGAAATGGCTCATCTTTAGATTCTTGAGGTTCGCACTCATTTGGAGCGGCTTAGAACTGCGCAGTTTCACGTGTGTTATGCTTGCGAAATTCACTGCAATTTATTCGCGTATAAAAAAAGCTGAGAGGCACTTGCGAGCTAGCGTCGCTTGCGATATCCAAGAACTAACACAAGAAGTGGCCAAAGTATCGATAGCCGCGAATGCAGAGTATCGCACCAAAAGTACCGATACCCGCGACTTGCTCAGAAGCATGATTTAAATCAAGCATTTAATATGTACTCACATAAATATTTATATCTGTGTTTTTTTATATTCATTTTGCATTTAGCAATTGAGCATCTGTACCAGTATTATCATAATGATTGTATGAGTACTTATCGATAGTCGGCGAGTGACGAGCGCGCATTATCAATTTTCCGATTAGCATTGTGTAGCGATAGCGCCCTGGTACTTTGTTTCGTTTGCTTTTTGTTCTTTGTTGTTCCGTGCGCGCTATTCTGTGATAAAGTGTACTTAACCAATTCTTTAATGTTATTAATTAGTAATGATTAGATCTTGGCTTAAATGCACGCCAGCTAATATATGCATATAACGAGCAACTCCTGCTGCCTCAAATAAGACGAAATAATAACAATAGCAGCACAGAAGAGAGAGGGGCAGCACCAGCAACAGCAACAGCAGCAGCAGTAGCAGCAGCGCTGCAAGCATCAGCAGCCAGCCAACGTTTGTATGTAAACAGTGGCCCCGTGGTGCATTCTACATATGTGTGTAATATTTATGTAATTGAAAAACAATGTTGTCAAAGCTAATCTCGTGATGCGCTCTCCATTAATTGATCGACCAGTTTTTACTGACTCAATCACGCAAAACGCAGACGCAGTTGCCTTACACCAGCATCAACAGCATCAGCGCTTTCATCATCATCAATAGCAACAACAAAAACAACAGCAACAGCAGCAACGGGACTTATCAGCACTCTGCGACGCAGGCGCTGTCTTTCGGGCAGCGCTAACTGCCGTCCGCTGCTTTCATTTCCAGAATTGCAGCAGTGAGTCAGACGGAGGCGCGCGCTGTGCATTTCTTTTGACTTTATTGATCAAATATTTGCCTGTATGTAGTTGCATACATGAGTGTGTATGTGTCTGCTTCTGTGAGTGTGAGTGTATTTGTTTGCTGCTTCCTTATCAGCGCGTATAATTAGGCTAGCAGACAAAATCCGTGTGCAGAGCAAACGCAAAGTGATAAGGAAAAAAATTAAATAAAATACAAATTGAAGAGAACAAGCAACAAGTGTTTGTCTTGCTGTTGTTGTAAATACCGTTTCAAATATTGATGCTTGTGCGATATGGCCTAATCCATCAGACTGGACGCGCTGAAATCTATATTTGGAATTAAATTTTGATGTTAACTAAGTGGACGCACGCAATTGATATATTGACAGACTATCAATTAACGCCCGTAGGTGCTTGCAAACATGTTTGTCTATACCTATGTATACATATTACAGACATACAGCTATATATATGTATATACATATATACTATATATACATGTATATAGATAGTGCGCGTCCGTGTTTGTCCTATTGTAAAGCGGAAATTGTTGCTCCACTAGACTTTGGCTTTAAGCCCAACAGCTGCTGTTAGGGCTTTTGTTGTTGTTGTTGTTGTTGTTGTTTTTGTTTTGTAGCAAATATTTGCCCAATTAATTGATTATAAATGTTAACGTCTTTGCTTGCTCAGCGCAGCGACAAATTTTTCCAATTTGTTTAGCTTATTATTCGGTCGGCGCTAATGAACGTAAACAAGCATAAAAAATCTTTTTATGCATACATACATACATATACACATACGTATTTTGTATACATGATAAAACAGTTACCAGGGAGATGACAAAGAATTGTTGCTACGCTTTCAGAATCTCTAATATAATATTAAATATTAATAATGTAGAAGAAGAAGAAAAAATGCTTACACTTTGTAGATCCTTAGAGCTCAAAGTTGTTATATCTAAATCGTGATATCTATCATTCAATTAAATTTATAAAGCGCATCCTAATAAGATAACATATATATACTTTTTCTTTTGACCCAATATATACTATATTTAATTTATTGTAGTTGATTAAATTTAAATTTTGTAATCAGTCTAAACCTATCAGAGCTACATGTGATTATATACATATTATTTCAATTGCTCACATATATATTTAAATATATTAATTACTTACATTTATTTTAACATTTCCCTAAATATACTATTACACTAAATATACTATTATACTATTATCTTTTAGTTTTTCATCGGAATGGTATTGTGCAATGCAACAATACAATGAACAGATCTGTATATATTCCGATAGATTATTGTACCGAGCACTAACTATATTCTATAATTTGTCAAGATTAGAGATCAGTGTTTAGCGATCCAAAAACATATAACTATATATTACCATAATCGCATCCCAGATATTCAGTCTATGCAGATCTTAGGTACTTAGATAATAGATTTCTAATTGGAATCGCGTACATGTAGATGAATTTCTTTATTCCAAATATTGTAACTAATAATTTTATTTTTCAAAAACCAAATAGAATATATATTTGGCCAATTTTTGAAGTCCCAGTCTAGTTTGAGGCATCATAAAATCGTTCTTGTCTTTGAAAAGATCAACACAATTTTAGGCTTTGATGCGCAACGTATAAAATATATTCAAAGTTTCATTAAGGTAGCTTATTGTATTAATAGGTCTATATGTATGTGTATCGAGTTTGTAAATTTTTTTGTGTATTTGCATTTTGAAAGATTTCTTGTGCTGTTAGACGAGATTTTCATATGATATAACTATTAAAAAGATACACTCTAATCATAACCATTGCACTCTATTACATTTGGCAGCTGTTTTGTTGTACAGCAAATTCTTGTTTATACTCATTCACGAAAGTGAAATGAGTTTATTGGTTTTGTGCAATGTCCGTCTGTCCGTCGGCTAGAGACTTGAATTTTAGAACAGATTCGTGTATACCCTTTTAGTATAAAGTGGACAAGGGACATAGCTAATTGGATAATCTATTTTTCGGTATATCAGGTATACCATGGTAGTTGAAGTGGAATTTAGGGAAGTTTAAATTTGGAATATATGCTGAAGCCCGTTGGGGCGTGGCAACCGAGTACATATCTGCATCTACAGTCAGAGCTAGAAATGTAGCGACTAAATTACTGTTGACATCCTCTACTGATTTTCCCAAAAATATTATATAAATATATATTGATTGATAAATCGGGAGAAAGATCTGGCAGGCCTGATATTATATATTATATATTATATATTATATATTATATATTATATATTATATATTATATATTATATATTATATATTATATATTATATATTATATATTATATATTATATATTATATAATATATATTATATATTATATATTATATATATCTTATAAAACCATGAAAGAGCATTATGCAGTCGATTATGCTCGGCTGCCACGTTCTAACTTATGTCTTTTGCAAATACCTGTAAGTGCTTAATCGTTCAGTTGGTTAGTCTTTATCTACATGCATATTTTACCAGCTACTCTTCATATACATATGTAGAAACTGTTCGGCGTCTGCAGTCGGGCGTTAAATTACCAGCGACTGAGTGAAAGCCGTTAAGTATGAACTGACTTTACATTTGTTTCGCATTCACAGTGTTGGCTCGCAGTTGGCTAAGAACAAAGCCAGGGACACGACGATAACACCGCCTCCGCCGTCGTCGTCGTCGTCGCCGCCGCCGCCATGAAGTTCGCTGAGCATCTGTCGGCGCACATAACGCCCGAGTGGCGTAAGCAGTACATCAACTATGAGGTGAGACTTGTCATACAGCACACTTCGAAAAGAGATAAAAAAGGGGGAGAAGAAGACTTCAAGATTCGTGCGAAGCAGATTAGCAACAAAAATGAACTTGGTTTACTTAAGACTAGATATGTCATAGATGATACTCTATTTATAAGCGCAGAGCCAGCCAGAGCTCAAATATGTATTTACTTAGGCAGGTAAATAAGACTTATTTTGATCCATCACAATAAATAATCCATCAATCTATTCCGATGACAGAGGCATGAGATGTGAAATTTGATTGAACTGTTCCAAATTTGTTGATATATCAATAGATCGTCTATATTTAATCAAAGTGGTTGAAGAGGAAATTATTGCTAATCTTAAATTTAAATTGATTAGCTAGGTTGATAATTCATTAGGCAAAATATATAAAAATAATTAAAACTGAATTAATCAAACTTTATGGGAGCTGGCATGGCAAGCGGCTTATAGTCCATAATGAAAATGAATCCATCAATCAGTTCTCATGATGAAACGATAAAATGGCATTTTAATTGAACTGTTCCAAAATTATAGACATTCCTAAGGAGTTCTCTATTAATACAAAATAATTTGTTATTGATTTCAAATGTTAGAAAGAGAAAGAGAGAGTACATAATTGCAATTAATTTCTAATAGAAGAGCTTTCGGAAACTGTACAGAGAAGAGAACACTTCAAAGCGTAAGAGTATTATAGATATATAAACGGTAGATTGTAAATAGATAACAAAGTTTCTTATGCATAGCTTTGGCTTGGAATACTTAATAAAAACTTTGTTCTCATAGAAGAGAATGGAAAACAAGAAGAATCACAGATTTATAGAGATACAGATAGATCACTAAATTTGCTCTTGAGTGTCTTCCAGATACTCTAATCGCTAGGTTTTGAATACGTACTCTTTTGTAGAATAGTATATTAATATATATTTATATATCTTTATGTATTGGGCATTACTCTAATAATATTAATAATAATATGTGCTCAACAGGAAATGAAAGCCATGCTGTACTTGGCTGTCGAGGAGGCGCCATCTGTGGACAGCGTGGAGGATGAGGTGCTCAAACGCCACTTTGCCAACTTCGACGAGAACTTCTTTCACTATTGTGACAAGGAGCTGAAGAAGATAAATACGTTCTATTCTGAAAAGTTGGCAGAGGCAACGCGTAAATTTGCGACACTCAATGCGGAGCTAAAGTCCAGCATCGAGGAGTCCGAGCGCACGGCCAAGAAGTCCAAGGGGCAGAAGCGACATGCCGCATTGCCAGATCGCAAAGCACGCGAGCTAAAATTAGCCTTCAGCGAATTTTATTTGAGTCTTATACTGCTGCAGAACTATCAGAATCTGAATCATACGGGTTTTCGCAAGATTCTTAAGAAGCACGACAAGGTAAGAGATGTCGTTGTATTCAATGAGAGGGTTTTAAAATACTTCTGCTATTGCAGCTGCTGCGCGTAGACACCGGTGCCAAATGGCGTCAGGAATATGTGGAGGCATCGCATTTCTTCATCAACAAAGACATTGACAACATCATCAATGAAACGGAGACGACGGTCACGGGCGAGCTGGAAGGCGGCGACCGGCAGCGTGCGATGAAACGCTTGCGTGTGCCGCCCCTTGGCGAGCAGCAGAGTCCGTGGACCACCTTTAAGGTCGGCCTCTTCTCGGGCAGCTTCATTGTGCTCGGCATTGTGGTTGTGCTGTCTGCCATATTTCACGACATAACCGGCGAGAATTTGAAGGTCACGTTTCGGCTGTATCGCGGTCCCTTGTTGATCATCGAATTTATATTTCTGATTGGCGTTAACATCTATGGCTGGCGTTCGTCGGGTGTTAATCACGTGCTGATCTTCGAGCTGGATCCCCGCAATCATCTATCCGAGCAGCATCTGATGGAGCTGGCGGCCATATTCGGCGTCGTCTGGACCCTGAGCATGCTCAGCTTTCTGTACAGCGCCAGCCTGAGCATACCAGCGTTCATCAATCCATTAACATTGACCCTGATCATGGTGATCTTTTTGGTGAATCCGTTTCATGTGCTCCATCATGACGCACGCTTCTGGCTGCTGCGCATCACTGGCCGCTGTGTTGCTGCGCCGTTCTTTCATGTGGGCTTCGCCGATTTCTGGCTGGGCGACCAGCTGAACTCGCTAGCCACCGCGATCTTAGATTTTGAGTATCTCATATGCTTCTACTTCACCAATGGCAACTGGTCGGAGGCGGTGGATGCGTCCATTTGTATGGAAAAGGATTTTATAGTGCGACCCATCGTCAACTGTCTGCCTGCCTGGTTCCGATTTGCGCAGTGTCTGCGCCGTTATCGGGACACACGAGAAGCCTTTCCACATCTGGTGAATGCGGGCAAATATTCGACGACCTTCATGGTTGTCATCTTTGCCACGCTCAAAAGCTTCAACAGTCGTAAGCAGACCTCTATATCTACCTCGTTGGCACAGCATTCTATATAGTTCCATCTCTTTCTATCTCATGTCAGCTAACTATGCGAGCACCTTTGATAACCCCTACACTTGGCTGTGGATAGTGGCTTCTATAGCCTCCTCCTGTTATTCGTACACATGGGACATCAAAATGGATTGGGGCTTGTTCGATAAGAATGCGGGCGAGAATACGTTCCTGCGCGAGGAAGTCGTCTACTCGTCCACAGTGCGTACCAAAACTTCGTTCCAAAAATGAGATTTATTTTGTACTTATCTGGTATATGTTTCATCCGCTTAGGGCTTCTACTATTTTGCCATCTTGGAGGATCTGGCGCTGCGCTTCATCTGGGCGCTGTCCTTCTATTTGACTGAAATGAAAATCGTTAGTGGCGACATAATGACCTCTATAACGGGCATTCTGGAAGTCTTTCGGTAAGCCGAGATGCACTTTGACGTTTCATTAATAACTTATGTGCATTTACATTCTGTTAGCCGTTTCGTTTGGAACTTCTTCCGCTTGGAGAACGAACATCTGAATAACTGCGGTAAATTCCGTGCCGTACGAGATATTTCCATTGCCCCGCTTGATTCGTCCGATCAGACGCTCATTTTGCGCATGATGGACGAGACGGATGGTGTAATCAATCGCTACACAAAAACGAACAGACCCAAGCCAAAGAAGATCAAGGATCCGGAGAAGCGTAGTCTGTTGCATGCACGCGGCTCACTGCCGGATCTCAGCATTGATATTGATGGCAGTAAAAAGCTTTAAATGATATGGTCCACCCCCACCCACACACCTCATGCGCTTCCTGAACGAACGTTTTATTTTTTTTCCTTCTTTTTTTTCCCCCTCTTTTTGTTGATTTTAGTTAATGCTTACACGTCTAGTTACTAAGTACTTAAAGAGCAAAACACATAAATAATTAGAGCTTAAGTTGAACTAAACAAAACTAAAATTGCATTCCATAAACGCATCTAACAATGGACCAAAACCCAGCCCCAGACAAAAAACGAAAGGAAAAGAAACCCAAAAGATTAACCCATTCCCAATCATTCCCATAGAGCGGCAGTATTACTTAGTAAGTCCAGACCCAATACCTTTATACTAATACTAATAATTGGCAAAATCCCAAATAGAAAAACATTCCTTTTTGAAAAGAAAAAAAAAAAAAAACAAAAAATTAATTGAAAATGAGAAGTAAACCTTAATTAAGATTTAGACAATTATTATTTTTTTTCTATTTCTAAATAATAGCGTCGATTTGTTTGTACTTAGTAGTTTCGTGGAGTTGTGCTTTATTAATATTAATATTATTATTATTATGAATTTTTAGTTCAAATGCAATTCGAGAAACCATTTTTGATATGTGAAACTATATTGCAGCAGTTTTCTAAATTCTTTGAGTAGCCTGCTTTTTGGGCGTAGTAATTTCAGATTGTATACATTTATAAAATCTATAAATAGACTTCAAAACGTGTAACGTTATCGTACCAAGTAGAAAGTTTTAGTGAGCGGCCTTGTCTTAAGTCTGAGCAATTTCGCAATATCCCCCTTTTTGACCGTTAATTTCTTTTTGTTTGCCTCTAAATGTAAATAGCTAAAAGCATGACTATATTGAACAGAACTGAACTAAGAACTGTTAATAATAATAAATATATATATATAATATATATTCCCTATATACCACATATAAATATTTATATATATATACATACACACAACTCTAGAGCTCTAGAAATACGAATAACACATATGCATTAATACATATAATAATTGTATTAGCCGGGTTATGCCTCTAAGAGAACCCGATACATAATTGAAACGAACTGTACGAAATAAAGACGCCTAGTTATATGCAGCATACACGCAAACATGTTTAAATGTATTCACGAAATGTTCTCCATTACGGCGCAGACGAGGGCGGTGCCGCGCATTATCCAAAATTCTGGATCGTTCTTACTGAGCAACAGTATGGAGAGCACAAAGTTGGTGGAGTGGCCTGTGGTGGAGAGTACTCCGGAACGCTGTTGCGTCTTATAGAGGGGCGCCTCATAGCGCACAATGGGATTAACATCCAGGCATGGGAAGAAGCGGATGATAGGCATGCGGGTGTATAGTTCACCGAAGCGAGCATCCGTCAAGCCACCCATGCTCAGATCCCAGCGAGCGGCCTCCACAAAGATGCCGTGTACATTGATCATCCCATCCGTGCACTCCTCCAGATTGCCATAGAGACGAGCGTCCTGAAATGAAAGAGGTTAGCAATTCACATCGATAATGTGACCGACTCTGCACGTACGCTGACATGTGCATTGTGCAGCTCGAAGAAGTCGTGCTGCACCAGCTCCAGCTCGACTACTTGGAAATCAATCTTCAGCGAATCGATGGGCAGCACACGGCGTCTGGCATACGTCTGGAGGACACCGGTGAGAAACGACTGTGGGAAGAAGAAGCCGCTGATCCAGTAGGAGCGTGGGGCCCCATTCTCAGCCCAGTGTTGGATGAAGTCGATGCGTCGCTGGAAGTCCGCAATGTAGTTGGGCAGCGGCTTGATGGACAGAAAACTGCGCTTGGCCCAGCTCGCGGGCACAATATTGGCTAAAAGGGCGCGGAATACCAATTCCAGATCCTCGGACATTACAACCAAACCTTTGATTGCCTTCGACAGATTGATCAGGCTATCATGAATGATGCCTAGTGCAATGTTGAAGCGATCGATCTCCTGCACTAAGACAGTCGTCAGCGATGGCATCTGGCCCTTGTTGTCCAACTGGAATATGGATGATTTATGGACTTGCGTTTCACGTTAGCCCAAATCCAAGCAACTTACCACAGTGAGAGTGTCGTGTATCGGCTCGCGCTGTATTCTGGTGGTGAGGACTTTCTGTATGCGCGCTATGATCGACTGGCAGAGATCGTTCTCCATGGCCTGGCCCTCATCGGCTGCGGAGCGAGGCTGGCCCAGCATAAGTGTGTTGATGAAGAATTCGGTTTCCTTGGTCTGGAACACAATGTTGGCGTTCTGATTCATGCCAAAGATCTCGGGATCCTCTAACACCGGGAAGCCCAACACAAATGCCGCATACTCCTTGAGCGTCTTGCCTTGCGGATCTCTGTAATAAGTATCGCCTCGGCAATACTTATAGTCCGGCTGTATTATGCGCTCCGACGAGAAGATGGTTAATATTGTGCGCAGTGTACGCAGATCCCAGTAGTCCGTAACGCGACCGCCCCACGTGATGTCACCATTGATGTAGAGTATGGCTTCCCACGGTATATCGCTCATGACTTCACGATTTATGAAGAAGTCCAGCGTCTTTAATCCACACTCGCGATCGCTCTCACTGAACTCGTACGTTATATTCCAGCCAAGTGGTCCGAACTTGCGACGCTCCAATAGAACCGCGTGGAACATACACAAACCAAAAACAATTGCACGCCATTTGCCATTCTGGATGTGCTGCTCGAAGAACTCAGTCTTTAGATCACTCAAGGCGCCGATGACATTCGCCTTGATGCCCTTGGGCGGCTCATTGGTAATCTTAACGGAGTTTTGCAGCACACTAATGGGAAAGGATTGGGTGGGCATGGAGGAAAGGAACAAACGGAAGTCTGCGTGTGCCTTTGTAATGCCCAGAGTTAGGTTCCGCACTACTGTCTCTAGTACTCGCATCCAGGACGTGGCCAAGTGACAGTTCTGCAGAAATACCCAGTGGCCCATGCGCAGACTCTTATCAATCAAACTCTCGGCAAGCGGTCCTTGGCCCTGGCCCAATGAAATGGAGTAATATTTATCCGTAAATTTCATTTCTGTGGTGAACTTGAGGAAACCAGACATGGGATCCGAGCCGGTGGACAGCACAAAGATCAATGGCGTCACCGATGAGGTATCCAGATAGCTGAAGAGGTGAAAAACTCAAGTTAGCAGGGAACTGTCTCTCGCATTCTCCTACGGGCTCTACTTACACTGTGCTGAGTTGGGTGCCCCCGGCGGAGACTTCTGTAAAGTATTTACCCACCGTCTCATGCAGGTAGCTAACGACATTTAGAACGAAACGTGGCTTTCGGAAATTGGCTATAAACATGAGCTTATGGAAGTTCTTTAGTCGCTTATTCCACTTATCAGTGGGCGTTGCGTTGGTTTGAGCGTAATCAAACTCTTCCCTGTTTTCCGACAGCTGAATGAAAAACGGTGTGCCCAGCTCGTCCGTGAAGTGCGAAAAGGCTTCTGGAAAATGCATTTCCAAAAATAGTGCAGACTCCCATTGAACCTGACTGATTTTCAATTCCGGTGGCTGTGGCTTGGCTTTGACTGTGCCAACAGAGCCGCGCGTGAGGAACCCAAACTCGTCTTCAGTGACACGACCCTCTTGCCGTTCCACAGACAACGCCAGCAGAAAGCTAAAGATGAGTTTATGATTCTCGAACAGACCACGCGATATGTTATCGTAAATAGCCTTCAACTCATCCACCATCAATGTGGAGATGCGCAGCTCTACGGCCATGGCGGGATGGTCAATACGTAGTACATTGCAAAAGACCTGCGTGAAGTACTTCAGGCTGTACTGGTACATGGGATCGATTTCAGCCAAGCTGGCGACAACAAAGTAGAGAATAGCGCCGCGTGACGCTAGGATGCGATAACGTTCACGCGAGGCGGTTATAATCTTTTCAGTTTCCTCTGTGTCGATCAGACGTGCCGCGATGATCAATGAAGTTTCCTAGAAATGGGAGAGATATCAGAGAGTTTATTAAGAAAGTCTATAACAACCAAACTCCTGAGGTTTTAATCTTAAAGCCCGACCAATGCCTTACCTTGGCATCATTTAGTGTTTCCACCAATTCCTCATCGTCCAAAATGTTGCCCTCAGAGTTAAATAAAAGCTTGAGTACTTTATCCTCCAGCGCCAGCAGCTGTTGCTTATCCGCATTGATCTTGACCACCAGATCGTTACGTTGCGCCTCCATGGCTGGCAGCTCGATAGCTACAATGTCTCTGTGAGGTGTAAGGGATATTAGAGTGAGGTGAGATTAATGCCAGACTCTGGTTGCTTACGCCAGCAATTGATCCTCGAGCCCGCTTTCAGTGACCAAAAAGTTAACTAAGGTCACATTGATGCACACCTCGGGCAGGTAATGGGGATTGGGCAGCTTTGTGGTCATATACAGTTTGAAATTATCATCGTAGTCAATGACTTGGTCGCCCAATTTGAGATAGATCCGACCCTCAGACTTGTAGGTCTCGCGCTGGAGTATGGGACGCAGTGAAGGATCTATGGTCTCCTCGATTTCCTCCAGCAGCACTGGATTACCCTGCCGTACGCTGTTCTCAAGCACGCGCATCATGGAGGCGTCTGTCATCTTGATGACCTGCAGGTTGTTGTCCTTCTCCATGTTGCGTATCCAGCGATTGGCCTGCTCCTGCGGATCGATCATGAGGGCCCAGCGCAAGGCACGCGTCGCATAGATGCCATTCTCAATGGATATGTTATCCTTGGGCAGGCCATCGACATTCCATTGCCGCATCTCGTAAGCATCGCCCAGGACCTTCAGCAAATTGAACTCCTTGCTGGAGGGAATGGTGAACTCGCGGCATTTGTCCACCCACAATTGGCTCATTTCGCGACGGTATTGATTGGAGAAGGCGCCCAAGTAGGCAACACAGGCAGCTGCCACCAGCACATCTCCGGGCACACAGCCCAGGTCGGCAGTAAGAGACTTGACAGTGTCTCGCCAACGAACCTGCTCGTCGGCCAACGCAGAGGTGAGTCGTCCGGCGCGATTGATGCGTCCATAGGTGAGATCCACATTATCCTGTATGGCCTGAAATTCGAGCTGTTTCTCTTCCAGACTGTCGCGCAGCGATTGTATCTTTGCCTCGACGGCCGCGAGCTCCTTTTGCTTTTGCCGCAGCACCTTCATCACCTCCTTGAGCTCAGCTTCGGCTGCTTCTTTCCGCTTGATCTTCGGCTCCACCACTTTGTAGACTTTGTTGAAGCTGTCCATGGCAATGACCCACATGCTCACAGACTTGGCTACCTTGGACACTTTCTCGAATTTCTGTGTGGATAAAAGTAATCGAGATCAAATGCAGTCCTTTCGTAGGCTAGACCATACTCACAGCGGGCACAAAATCCTTATGCTCGATGTACTTTTTGACTTTCTTGACGACGTCGTCCTTCATGTGCTCCTTGTCGTATTCGAACAGTCGCTTGATGAAGTTAATGTCTGCCATAATGGCCTTGGCGGCTGCCCAGGTGGGTCTAGGGACAGCATCAAGCTGGTCAGATTTATTTCTTATATGTACATATTCGCGTTCGACTTACTTTGCGCCCAATAAAATGCAAACAGCTTCCATGCAGAACTGCACTAGGGCTGGCGGTGTTGTGAACGACTTCAGTTCATTGATGTCGGCTTTTGTGAGACCTTTGAGAGCCTCCTCGGAGTCGCGCAGAGCTGGCATGGCTGTCTCCAAGTCCTTGCTGGCGTCTGCGGATATGGCCTGGGCAATGGCTGCCTTCTCCTTCGCGTTGGCCTCATCCTCCATGACGCCTTGCTTGACGGCGTCCGCCTGTTTGGTCTCCTTGGTTAGATTGTCCACCAAGGACTTCATCATGGCCGACTTCTCATCCAGCTGAGGCACCATAACTTCCAGCTCCTTTTGCATGACTGCAATCTGAAAGGCGTAAACAGGCGAGTCATGGATGCCATATGGATGCATGAATGTTTGCATGTGATCAACATACCACTTCATTCGTCTCCAGCAGTTTGTTAAGACCGCTGGCAATGCGCTTCCGCTTGGCTATAATCTCCTGAGTTTTAATCTTGAGCAGAGTCTCGTATAGCTTAAGCAGCTCTAGATAACTGCTGGGCGTGGTATAGTAATGCCGCTTCATCTCCTTGTAGAAACGCACAGAGGCATCCTCGACGGTCTGGGGGATTCAGTAGGGACGATTAAACCTTTCCAATGCCAAATATTGGCCACGTACCTTGTGCATGAAGACGGTGGTGCTAGCCAGAGCCACTCTCTCATTATAGTTGGGTGCTATCTTTGTGAGCAGGCCCAAGGCAACAGAGTACAGGGCCTCGGTGGGCCAGCTAGTGAACCAATCGATGGTGGTGCAGTTGACCAACGAGGGGAACATGCGGCAGCGTCGTCGAAATGCATCACCCACTGGACTCATCGACATGACCACATGGAGATTGTTCCTCACGCGGTTGATGAAGAACTTGTAGATCTCATCGCGTGGACAGCTCTGTCAGTAATTTGTTTAGATTAAGTATGTTGAGTTACTTTGAGACTAATTAGCAACTACCTCGTCCTTTTTGGACGCATTGCAGGCATCACGCGCATCCAGTATAATCTTCTCATACTCGTCGCCTTCAAACAAGTTTGGCACCTCGCCAGAGTTGAGAATATTGTTAATGTCCTCAAGGAACTCCTCCTCAACGATTTGGCTGTCAATCAGCAGGAAGGTAACAGGCTGATTATCAATCTAAAAGGAGGCAAGCGAGTTAAGAGATTACAAAATAAACTATTGATATACTAATTAGCTTGGTGCTTACGCCTGCAATTCGATAGAGGACGCGCAGATCCTCGTGGAAGGCATTGAGATCGTAGTTGCGCCTCATCTCGATCTGCCAGCAGTTGTATTCGTTGACATGCGAGGCTAGTCGGGTCAGCGATTGCTTGCCCATGCCGGCGACGCCCACTAGCAAGCCGTTGCCACGATCGCTGCGCAGTAGGCGAGCCAGCCGGACCGTGTGCTCCATGGCGTCTTGGAAAAGTATCAATTTCATGTACTTGCCCACCGCCATCGAGTTGTAGTCGGCAATGTAATCGTTGAGCACGCTCTCCAGCTTGGTGTGATCCTTGACCTCTTCGTAGACGCGCTCGTTCTTCGGCTTGCCGAATATCATAAAGTCGCCAAAGAGTATGGGCGGCTCTTCGAGTCCGACAACGTCGCGATTGAAGTGATGAAGGCACACGTCATTCATCAGCTGGCGAAAGATCGCCTTGTCCTCCAAGTTGATGAGACGATCGTGAAAGACGCGCGTTGTCTCGTGGTAAAACAGACGCAGAATCTGATTCTCCAAGTTGTAGTACATATTATTCGCCTGCAATATGCCCTGTATACACTTGGACAAGTCTCGCAAATTGAATATATAATGGGAGCGATCGGGCGTGGGAAGCATCACTTTCGTCACACGCATATAGACATCCACGCAGGCGTTGACTATCGACTCGGACAGCGCCCGAATGGCGGACGAGAAGGTTTGCAGGAAGCCAAGCAGAATTCCGTTGAAGATCTGGGAGAGCGTCTCCTCGTTGGGCTTGGGCAGGGAAAATAGTGCGAAATGCCGCACAAAACGTGGCGTCAACAAATTGCGTCCACCGCCAGGCGGAGCACAGGCACAGCCCAAGACCACGTCCAGAATATCCTTCCAGAAGAGTTTCTCCCGATCGTAGAAGCCCTTGAAGTCCAGATACTGCCTGCAATTGGGTTGGGTTGGCTTACATATTGGATTCTACAAATCTACTTTAGTTCCGCACAAACCTGAGTAGCTCGATGGCCGGCTGGCTGCCATAGGTATCCAGCTTGGGCATATTGACATCGTCGATGAAGATGATGACCGTTTTGCCAACTGGCGCGCCCAGCTGGGTCTTCTTACGCTTCTCCAGCGGTCCCTCGATCATTTCCTGTGTGCGTAAGCTGCTCGTTTGTGCCGAGAAATTGAGTACCACGGGTATGACCTTGCCCTCGGCTAGCCGCTTCATGCAGCTAATGGCCAGCACAGTTTTGCCCACGCCCGTCTCGCCGGTGACCATGACAGGAAAGTCGCGTTTGAAGAGCAGATCAGCTACATAGCTAAAGGAAATTGGGGGTCAGAAGGAATCGCGCTCTAGTCTGCTCTGTTGGCATTCAGTTACCCGTATTTGGTGGTATCCACGGTTGGCACCTGCATGTCGTAGTAGGATATGTCCGAATGGAACACAAACTTGGGCATTATATCATTCCAGTTACCCCAATCGTTGTTCTCCAAGTCGACGCGATAGTTCCACAGGGAACGCTCTGGCATGCTGAAGAGAAAATATCATAGAACTTCTCTTAGGGATTTGACTTTCAGTGCTTCACTTACTCCATATTTGGATGCACGGCCATGGCTCTGCCCCAAAAGTCCTCAAATGACATTTTTTCCGCATCTTTTAAGTTGGATGCAATCGCCCAGAGCACACACCACGTGAAGATCTTTGTTAGCAGATTCTTGGCCGGCTCCTCTCCCAGTGTGTACCAGTTGACGCCCTCCAGCTGCGAAGAGATCAAGGAGCAGCAGAGCCGCACCTTGGAGCCGAGCACTTGGTGTATGGTGTAGGATGCACGCTTGCGTTCGATTTTCAGCGCCTTCTCAAAGTAACCGATAAAGAGCTGATACAGAAACTCGGACAGATTCGCGTTCAGCTTCTTGCCCATATCAACTTCGCGCCAGGTATCGACGAGCGGTATCCAGCCCAGGTCCCCGGGATCGACGTACACCATGCCGCAACGCGAAACTGTCGCTGGCGAGGCCTGCAACAGATCCTGCACTTCGAAGAGCATGTGTATCCAAGCAGTTAGCTTGATACGCTCGGAGTTGGCCAGACACAGCATCTTGTTATCATCGAGGACAGTGTTCAAGTTCTCAATCCACACGGCATCCACGGGGCCGTCGCACATGATCCACTGATGAATTTCATCTGTGAGCGTACAAAATCAAGAGTGATTCGAGTCTTAGAAAAGTCCTTGGGCGCTTACCCTCCACTAGAGTCGCCACGCGCACTGCAAGGCCCAGTAGACCGTCTTGCCACTCCAAGGTCTTGGGATCCACATAGCCGTATAGCTCGTTCATGCTAACGGCCTTGGGATTCATTGTCTGTATGACGACAGGCCGAAAGTTTGGATCTGGCACCTCGTTCTCGAAGAGGTGGGCCAACGCAAACTCCAGGGCATGCAGCACCACCGACTTACCACCTCCCGTGGGACCCACCGTCATGACGCCCCAACGCACACACATGGTCTCATATAGCTGAAGGCACTTTCGAATTGTGGTTGGCACTGGCTGCAGATTCTTTTGACGCAGGCCAATCCGCAGGCTCTCCTCCAAGTGAGGATGCTGCGAGTCGGGTAGGTCGACTCCCGGAAACAGATCGCTAAGTATGCCGCGGAACAGTATGGCATCGTCGGCCAAGAACTTGGGTATGTTTGAGTCTCGCAACGCGGCAATTAGGGTTATATCCTCTCGCTGATTGGGCGCGGCTCGCTTGAGAGCGCCGGCCATTACCAGCACAGACTTGACGGCTCGCATGCCGAAATCGTAGTGGTTCTGTTGGCTAAGCTGCTGACTGCACAGCTGGTACATTTGCACCATTTTGCGGGCCAATATCTTGGGGTCCTCGAAGCCCTCCGAGTACAAAATAACCTCGGAGATGAGCGCATAGTCGGGCACCATCATAGATATGGGCCGGAAGAGTGCCTTCAAATTGTCCGGCAGCTCTGTACGGCCGGCGTAGCCCGGATTCATGGTTATAAACACGCAGCACGAGTGATTGATTTTTATTTCGCGACCTTCAAACATGAAACTGAAGAGAATACAAAAGTTAAATGTTAAGATAATTAAGAAAATACATGGAAATACTTTGTATTATAATTAGGGTTTTCGCATAATCGAAGAACTTTTACTATTTTCAAATCACCGAAGGACTGGAGGTATGAAAAGGAATGGCAAAGGATTTTTTATGTTAGCCGATTTTGAGGCATAATACAAATCCTTTCACATTAAAAAACTATTCCGAGTGTTACAACGATTACTTGTATATCTCGATTGGCTTACCGTTTAGCTTTCATCACCTTGGCTGTTCGTATGGTAATCAACTGCTGGGCAATCACAGACAACACTTCGATATCAATACGATTGAACTCGTCGAAGCAGCACCAGGCGCCGCACTGAGCCAGGCCAGAGAAGAAGCGTCCCATCATCTTGTAGTCGAGACCATCCGAGCAATTGAATACGACGCACTGTTTCGCCAAAGCCTTGGCCAAATCCTTCGTGGTCTCCGTTTTGCCCGTACCAGCCGGGCCAGCAGGAGCACCACCCAAGTCCATTTGAAAGGCGCCCATCAGACAGAGGTAACAGCGATCTGTGAGTGGTGTAAGCACCAACACACCTCCAGCGCCCAAATACTCGTAATAATAGGGTATATTAGCAGCTGCCATGCGAGAGAAGACCGCCTCGTTTTCGACGGCCCAATAGAAGCGCAGCATCTTCAGCCAATTGAAGTCCAAGCTAGAGAGCGAAGGCAAAAATCAGTTAAAGCCAAGCAGAGATTTAAATGAAAAGAGAATTAGTGAGTCTTGGGTGAGCTAGACTACGAGATACCCATCAACCTGAGCATATAATTTTGCATGGCATACTTACGGATTGTGGACGCCCTTTTCTATAAGCATGCGCACTGAGTCCTTGGCATGGACATCGATCGTGATTAGCGCGCAGAGGATCTTTCTCAACAGCGATGAGATATTTTTGCGTGTGAGGGCCGCCAGGGCGCCAAGATCCTGCAGACATTTGTACTCGAATTTGATCATCTTGTCAACGGTGTTGACTGCATTCCTATCCTTGGCCTCGAATATGCGATGAATGTCGGCGGCCCATTGTACCTGAGAGACGGTGAGTACAACCTGGTTGGGATGATCCTGAAACCATTCGTCGCGGTCCTTGGCTGCATAGCACTGATAGCCAAAGCGCATGTAACGCTTAACGGACACAAACATCGCATCCTCCACCTTGCTGAGCCACTCCTCGACGGCACCGCGCGCCTTTAGGCCTTTGCCGAACTGTAGCTTCTCGCCCTCGGGCGATAGGAAGGCAATTATGTCATTTGTGGCCACCATTTTGCCATCGCCACCCTCCTTCTGGCCAAACTCCAGGCGATAGATGGCATCGAAGCATTTGCGCAAATGCGGCTGCACAGCTTGGGGTATCCGCGTCTGGGCGAGAATTTCGAGCAGCTCGTCGTTGGACAGAAAGTAGAATCTGAGAGACAGAGTTAAAATGAGTCCGCTTGGCTTAAGTGAACGACTGAGCGAGTGAGTGAGTCCTTTACCTGGGAAATACCACACGCTTCACTTCCAAATAGGCCTCTAAGCCACGCGAAATAGCATCGAGTAAGCGATTGTCCTCCATAAGCATCTCGTAGACCTCTATGCTGGACATGGTCGGTAGTGCCAACGCCACCTTCTTGGCCTGACGCAGTATTTCCTTAAAGTTCTTGTCCACCTGATTGAACATTTTGGCCTCATGGGGCAGCTGCCGTTGTATATCAGCCGAGGCAAAGATGGCCTCCAAATAGATCCAGGCGCCCTGGCAGTCCATCCAAGCCTCTAAGGTAAGTAATAGTTAGGCTACGCTCTGGCTACATACTCTAGTTAACCCACCAAATGTCTTGCCAAATTGATCCAGAGCCGTTGTCCACTCCTCCACACGTGCTTTGATGGGACCCACGAATTTGGATGCAGCTATGGTATTGATATTCACGTTGGCATCATCCAGCACCGCCTGCAACTCCTCGGTACCGGCAAGAATGAAAACATCTTTTTGGTCATGATGCGATACAATGAAGAGCTCCGTCTCCTTCCACATCGTCTCGATTCCCTTGAGCATGTTCTCCAGCTGCGTTTCTCCAGTGGCTTGCGAGGAGATTTGCATGAGGCTCTCGGCATTGTTCTCATCATCAAAGGCGTGTACCTCATCATAGGTGGAAATCCGGATGTTCGGTTCCTGGAAGAATTTACGGCCCAGCAGCTCCTCAATCTCAGTCCAATGACGCTGTTCGAAGGATAATATTAATTTCAAGCTTAATTCATTGATATATATTCTGTATGCCTACCGCACGAAGATTCGGATTGCGCAGATAACCAATAACTGGCAATTTCTCCTTGAAGTCCTCGGCAGATTTTTGTAGTACGGGCACTATATCATTGGGTGGTAAGTACTTTTGGAACTGCATACAGTTCTTAATAGTTTTTGCATTCAGCTCCATCATTTCATTCACGGGCAGAGAATTAAAATCGGCAGTTAACCAGCTGGCAAGCGACTCCTCCCAGTCCATTAATGTCTTGTATAGATTTTGCCGCTGTCGTATATTGTAGAAACCTTCGTCCATCTCCTCATACATGGTGAGATCGATACGGAATTCCTTTTGATAACCTAGCAGTTCATCGGCTTTCTCCCGGCACTCATTCATACGGCTCAGCAGTTCGTCTAGCTTCTCATTAACTTTTTTGCGTTCTGATTGGCTCTGTGGAGGTGTATCGAGCTCAAATTAAATGTACGACTGTGAGACACCCCTCCCAGGGACTAGAAACGCCATCCCATAGGACCCCCCCAATCCATTTGCAGACATAGCAACGCGTCCATTTGATATCGACCCGGTGTCAGAACTTACCATGAGCAGCCACTCTTCGATGGCCTGGATAGCTACTTCGTGTATATTTTCCTTTAGATTGTGAATGTCTTCCTGCATAGCTTCGTCGAGCTGATTGATGAAGTCCTGACGTTTCTCCAAAATCTCGCCCAGCGTTTCTCTGGTCCGATTCAGATAGTCCTCGGTGTCCATGTAGTCCTCTTTGCGTTCATCGTCAATCGGTATATTGAAGTCTTTGATGATCATCAGCAAATCGTGTATATAGTCAATAACGAGGAAAAGTTGATCGAGCTCCACGTGACAGTTATCAAGGAAGCGGAGATGGGCAACCAACGGGAGCGTTGATTGAGGCTCAAAGTTGATGCGGCCAAAAAAGTCCTGGGCATCCTCATAGAGCTTCGTAGTCTCCTCCTCGGCCAGCTGGGGCAAGTAAATGGCCAAAACGCTTTGCAGGCGCTGACAGACGGGCGTCACCGCATCCTTAAAACCGCTCTGGCCCAATTTCAAGAGGCCCAGGTATACCTGATCCAGAATACCATCCAGTGCTTGCAGATTGTTGCAATAGCGATCGCAATAGTTGCGCAGCGCCGTGAGGTCTGCAAAGAGAGTTGGAAATATTAAGAGAGGAGAGAAGAGAGAGTTTGTGCCTGCCCAAGAAGAACAAATTTCAAGTCTTCCTTTTACTAAGCCCTCCCATTCCATTGCACACATAAGTACACTTCTCACACTTCATTTCGATTTGCCTTTGAGCTACGTTACTCCCCACACACACACGTGTATATATATATATATATATATATATATATATCCTCATGTCCTCACACTGTGCGTACTGTGGTGCAAACCACATATATTTATGACTATTTTATATGCATATTAAATATAAACATAAATGAAAAATTGCATTGCACAAAAAAAAAAAAACAAGTAAGAAAGCTCTAGTCGAGACTGCTCGACTACGAGATCCCCTGAACCCTACAAGCAACTGATATTTCAATAATAATTAGCACCCACACACGCACTCATGCAAACAAATACACGCACACACACACACTCACATATACAGGCGATTGCGCTTGGGTTGCGCTGCAGTGTTGGCAATATTATGAGAACTTATTTGTTGAATAATTTAATTTCTAGACGTACGATCGTAATGAAACTTTCAGAACGTATTCATATTGTTTAAATGTATGTGTATACCGAAGCACAAGTCTCTAGTATTTGATATACGACTTTTACAAAGATTAGGGTGAGGGGGTGGATTTAGGGGTGGGGGGTAAATTTTAACAAAAACCGAAATTGTATGACATGCGTCTTAATATACATTTTAAATTTGGAGACTCTAGCTTGAAAGATGTAGGAGATAAAATTTTTTTAGTGATTTTTGATAAGGTTTTTTATCGATAAAAAAGTATCGGAATGAGTTATCGTTTTTTAGTGATAAACTCGATATCCGCGTGATATATACGGACATTTTAAAAAAAAAGTTGAAGTCTCTAGCTCTTGTATCTTCTGAAATCGACGCGTTCAAACATACGGACGGACGGACAGACAGACGGACAGGGCTAAATCGACTCAGTTCGTCGCCCTGATCAAGAATATATATACTTTGTGGGGTCTGCCACGCCTCCTTCTGCCTGTTACATACATTTTAACAAAACCATTATACCCTGATATATATATATATATATCATATATATATATATGATATAATAATAATAATAATAATAATAAGAAAATTTATAAACGTATTTCAGAAAATAACAGAAATTTAATTTAATAAAACACTATGAGCTTGTAAACTTGTAAATATCACAAAACAGATCATATTTGAATTGAACTTTAATAGTAATTTTAATTAGTTAAAAGCTGAAACCCTAAGTCTTTATTTAATCTTCATTTAATTAAATTTCAAATAATCCCATATTGCTTTATTCAGAACTATTTATTATTGTTTATACCAACTTAGCATGACAACATATCAACTGTTTGCATATTCATATACCACTGTGCCTTGTAGAACTAAGAAATTGCCACACAAATAACTGTAATCACCAGTTATGCTTTTGCTAGTCCCGTTAATGTTGCAGCGAGAGCAGCTTAAAAATGCTGCAATTTTCGCAGTTTAGCTTTGACTGCGACTGCGGAAGCTTTGAATATTGTGATAAGTGTGTGTGTGTGCTAAATTATATACATGCATACACATGAGTATAATTACATATGTATGTATGTATGTATGTTCACATTTAGGTAGAGTTCGAATCAAAGGATAATACGTGCATACAAACAGAAGGATGGAAGCTGTCTTTTAAGATTCAACGATTCGTGAAGAGATTACCAAATTGTTAGCTCATATAGATTACTATGTATGTATGTATATGCCTAATACCTTCTAGTAAGCTCTAATGGATATGCATGGGTAACATAGTTAACTAAACCAAGAAATGTCTCCTAAGATGACAGCATTTCGATTGATCTAATTAGGCTATCTTTTATAGTACCCTCTTATAGCATATTTACCTCTTTCGTTGCTAAGCTCTTCCGGGTCAGTGGTGGCATCTATCTCATAGTTCTCCCGTATTGTATGAAAGCGTGACGTATAAAGGTGAGCCATCTCGTATGCCTCGTGAATCAGTACAAATATATCTTTGCTGCTCGAACGATTGATGATGATGGTGATGGGATTTAGAAGTAATACGACTGAAGCTTACCGATTGAAAGTGAATTCCTCATCTTGCTTTAACAGGAAGGTCAATTCCGGCGCTGACTGATACAGACATTCCTCCTGACGGCCCATGATGGAAGGCCTAGATGAAATGAAATAGTAAATTGGAGTAGGCCAGTCAAATTATGTCATGCACTGAGATAGCCTACGCTGTATATTGGGTGAATTCCGGGTCTGTGGTAAAGGGCGGGATGTCTAGGACACTCTCCAAGATCAAGCCCGTAATGCGCTGAAAGATCAGCTTTAAGACATCCTCCAAGGGCTCCACCTCAATGCGATCGGGCAGAAGACGCAGCTGTGCTAAGAAAAATGGAGCTTGTGGTGCCTCAGGTGGACGCGGTTTTTCGACTGTCATGTCAAGACGATCGTGACTGATTATTTCTTCTTCTGTTGGCGCCACTTTGTTGTGTTCATCAAAAGCGGTATGCAGGTCCGCATAGCTCTGAATGGTTACACGATACAGCGCTTGATACAACATCATGTCGCAGTAGGTGAGAAAGCTGCCAACGGGGAGAAGAACGCGAGCAGTTAGTTTAGGATGTGGCAATTGAGAGTACGGCTAGAAGAGTTGCTATCATCGAAATTCAGATCACCGAAATAATATGAGCGTACTTGGTTAAGGTCTTGCAAAACGCACGCTTCCGGGCTCTATCCATAAAGCTGTGTGCCTCTCGCATTTTCTTGACAGATGGATAGTAATTGATCTCATCATCGGGATAGAAGCCGCGCGCCATAATGGCCTCAGTGCATGAACGATCTGCGGGATTAAGGGAAATTTGAAAATCCCTATAGATATATCTCAACTATACGCACATATAGCTTTGCCCGCAAAGCCTCGAAATTCGTGGAAGAGGAGGTTGAGCTGCTCGTAGATGCGCATGTGGAGCTCCAGAAAGTAGAAGGGATGCCATTCCTCGATAATTTCCGTATTGACAAAGCTGAGACGGTCCAGGACAACAAGATCGGCTCGCATGCGAAGAACAGCCTTGGCCAGTTGGGGAATGACGATAAATAGATTATTCTGCAAGTGGTTGCGGGCGTAGTTCAATTTGCGCCACTTTATTGTCTTCTCCCACACTTTGAAGCCCTTCCACAAGCGGAAGATGGAGAAGGTGCGTATTTGGATGATGCTCAGGAACTGCTGGAACTCCTGTTGCCATTGGTTGAGCGGCGTGAAGAAGTTCTCGGAGACGCGCCAATAGGTAACGCCATGCCGCGTTACTGTATAGTAGGGCTTATAGATGTTCAAATTGCAATACTCAACCTCGCGCAGGCTGTACGGGGTGAAGAATTCGCTATCCTTGGGCAGCATATAGTCCAGGTAGACAAAGCTGTCGTCCTTCATGCTGCGCATCCGATTAATGACCAGGTTCAGGTCGGGTATTAGTGAAGCGCCCGTTTTAATCTGTAGGTTGACGTCGGTGAGTGACTTGGTTGGCCGCTCCCTGAAGAACGCCCTCATGCTCCGCTGCCGACTCTTCCGCATAACGGACTCCCTCGCTATGCTGTTTGCCCTGGAGGTTGGGGTCACACTTGGAACGGTCATATCTTTCTCGTCCTCCTTGTCGCTGTCCACGTACAAGTCGACTCGACGGGTCTTTTCCGGTGGCGGAGCATCTTTCTTTTCGGCTGGGGCGTCCTCCTCCATTTTGCGCACTTAACGGCTCAACAATCAGTCAAATATATGGTTCTGCAGTGTAGAGGAATCAATTGGCATATCTAAATATATATTTATATATATATATACATATATACATATATATTGATATATTTATATATATATATAGAAACAATTTGATAGGCTTTGCCTGGCAGCTGTTGAATTTGTTGCTTGTTTTCCGTTTTTGCCAAGGCAACGGCTACAATTGCATCCAATACGGTGCCATGGCAGCCGTTAAGCTTAGCCTGCAGCAAACTATTTACAAGGAGCTTTTTTCCGACTCTAAAGAAAAGCGCTAAAAGTTTACATTTGTAAACAAACTCCTGATAAATCAGGGGCAATTTTTTGTAAAGCTCTTGTGGATTAAAGTGAATATTATAATGTAAAGTCTTGTTATGTGTATTGCCCCATCTCTGAATATTAATGAATTAATCGCAAGATTTGCCCTTGCACTGTGGTCAAAAATCCGATTTTTTTCACAAAAAGTCTAGTCTTCAGGCTGGAGATTTTTAAATATTTGTTAAATTAATTAAAAATTTTGAGTTTTTGTATTTCGGTTTCGAGCAACACCTATGTATACCCCCTTCTCCACTATCAATAAAAAAACACACTTGTTTAAAATATCAATTTTTAAAAGATATCAACAAAAATCACACTTACACAACTATTAATTCCCAATTTTATTTTCTATATATTGAACATTGATTCTAAATACTTAAGCGAACAGTTTCGATATTACCAGTTTTTTTTTTATCTCTATTTAATCACTCACAAAACAATTGCAAATTTTAATTGCATTTACGGTCGCATTTCAATAACTAAAGCTTTGCTTTAAATTGCTAAATATGGTTAAATAAAAAATAACGATAACGGATTTTTCTTATATCATATATTTTTAATTATAAAATAAAAAAATATATAGTTTTGGAAACATAAGAACTTAAACTTAATGCCAGAAACTCAGACTTTTTGACCATAGTGCTTTGTATGAATATGAATATCATCATCATCAAACAAAATTCATTATTCTTTTATTTAAAAAAAATCGAAAATCGGGTCCGCTGAATGTGGGAATGTAGGGCTGCCAGATGATTCTATTGAATATGAGAAGGGTATGTTCTACGATCATCCGGTATGTTGTAAGTACTTCACTAGGCCGCAGGCCTCGATAATATTTGTTTAGCGGTGTTAAATCCGAGCATATAGACTTCCGTTTTCCATCTTTAATTTGCTAGTTCTCAGTAGGCATACCAAAAAATACAGTAATCCAAAGATATAGTCTATATTCTTTATTTTGCAATTCGTATATTATTTGGGGTATATAAATTTGAATTAGCTGAGCTTTTCGTAAATGTTCTCTGCAGTTTGAGTTTCTCATTCAATTTGAAGCAGAATCAGTTGAAAAGCTTTTCAAAGCTTTCACGAACAGCTTTCCGCTAGCTTATATGAATGGAATGTGGAATTTCGAAAATGCGCTGCTGCAGTGCGTTGCGGCTGCCGCGTTGCCCCATTTACTTCCCGTCGTTGACAAAAAAAAGGATACGCGTCGGAGGAGCTTTTGCCGGCATTTTGCCACAGTTGGTGGCATTTGCAACGGATTGTTGCGCCTGCTGCCTGCTTTGATTCAGAAAAGCACAAACACTGCCGACAGCCGCCTGACCTTCAAATTCGGTTGTTGTCGCTACGCTGCGGCGCATAAGCTTTTCAGTTTTCGATATCGAAAGTGAATACCGATGCTGTCGCTGCTGCTGCCGCTGCCGCTGCCGCAGTCGCAGTCGCTATGAAGATAAAAAAGTCGCAATAGGCACAGAGCTTGGCAGTGGCAAAAGCTCAAGGTGAAAGCATCATCAGCTGCTGCTGCTAGCGACCGCGACGGCGACGGCGACTGTGGCAGCGGCAGCAACAGTGACAACGACAACGACAGCGACTGCGACTGCGACTGCATTCGGACACCGATTCGGATGCCAATTTACGTTTCGGATTCGCTCAGCGTACGCGTCGTGCGTTTGCCGAACCTGCAGCGGCGGCAGCGGCATCGCTCAGGCGGGTCTCCAGCACGGCCGCTGCGTCCGTGGCCAAATAGTCGTTGGGTATACGCCGCGATGTTAAGAGCCGCGAACGCGAACGCAACGTTTCGCAGCAGCACGCAGCAGCACGTAGCAGCAGCAGCAACACCAGCAGCAGCCACACGCCAAACGCAGCACGCAGCAGTTAACCGTTGTTGAGCCTCTACAGCCGCAGAGGCTGTCGCAGAGCCGTCGAGCCGTTCAGCCGTTCAGCGCTTGCCTTGTGTTAGTAGCCGCCATCGTCGTCGCAGCAGCCAACGCGAGCGCTGCCGTTGCCGTTGCCGTTGCCGTCGCTGACGCCGTCGCCGTTGTTGTCGCCGCCGCCGTCGTCGTCATCGTCGCCGTCGTCGCCGTCGTTGTGGCTGTCGATTGCAATGCATGAGAAAGAGGAAGAGCGCTCATTTGCATAGCGCCTAACGGTTCTCAAGAAACTAACCTGCAAGAAATCTTTATTTTTTTTCTTGTTGTCTTTTTTTTCTGGTGCAAATTCATGACCTTAGAACTCCTCAACGTGTCTCGTGGCCTTTGCAGAATTATTTCAAAATCTCGCTACACATTAAATATCTTTTTATTTATTTTTTTTAATTTTATATTGGGGTAATACAGAATTTGTTTTTTCATGGTGGTTTTTGGTTTTGCTGGTTGATGCGCTGCGCTGCTGTCTTATTTGAGGTAGGTGCCCCCATACGCCACCTACTTGATTCATGCTTTTGGCGGCCACCTAGTATAATATTTATTTGAATGATCGGGAAAAAAGAGAAACAACAAAACGTCTTTAATTAGTATTTAAAGAGCCATAAAACTGTTGTGACGTAAATCGAGAGACAGCGTCCAACGTATTTGCAGCTATCTTCCAGATACATTTACTTATAGATACATACGCCTCTCGACGTGTTGCCTCGTTAAAAATCATTTTCATATTCATAACACTGCAGGAGCCCCAGACTCAATATAATCGTAGGCATAATTATCTACTCTTTGTGTATGTGTGTGGGTCTGTATGTGTTTTTATACCCTGAACCCATTGAAAATGGGAAATCAGGGTATAATGTTTTTGTGTAAAAGTATGTAACAGGCAGAAGGAATCATCGCAGACCCCATAAAGTATATATATTCTTGATCAGCACGACGAGCTGAGTCGATATAGCCCTGTCCGTCTGTCCGTCCGTCCGTCCGTCCGTCCGTCCGTCCGTCCGTCCGTCCGTCCGTCCGTCCGTCCGTCCGTCCGTCCGTCCGTCCGTATGAACGCCGAGATCTCAGAAGATATAAGAGCTAGAGAGCTGAAATTTTTTGTGCATACTCGTGTATACCATACGCAGTACGAGTTTGCTTTATTTTTTCGATAACTCATCCGATAACTTTTTTATCGAGAATAATCGAAAAATTGATTTTGTTTTTTGAGCCTCATCGGAGTACTAATAAACATAGAGACTTCAGATTTACTGTGTATATATATATGATAAATACAAACATTTTGTAATCAACAGATTTTGGATACCACGCCCCCTTCGCCCCCAATTCGTAAAAAACGTATTTCAAGTACTAGAGACTTGTGCTTTAGAATGTACACACATTTTGACCATATGATTACGCTCTGAAAATTTCATTAAGATTGCATGTCTACAAAAAAAGTTATTCATCAAATAAATTCTCATACTATTGCCCACACTGCAGCGCAGCCCAAGCGCAGTCGCTGCTTACTGCGCAGTTAGCAGAGCACAGGCACGTGAGGGTGGATGCATGTGTATGTATGTGTGCGTGCATAAAAGAAGTGCAGAATGATAAGAATATCAGCTTGGAGGGTTCAGGGTATCTCCTAGTCGAGCAGTCTCGACTAGAGTCTTCTTACTTGTTTTTTTTACTTTTATGACTTTCACATGTGAATTCTTGTTGCTGGTTTCTTGAAATGCTTCATCAAATGTTATTTTAATGTGAATTTGGTTTTCGGTTTCGGTTACGCTCAGGTCCAGAGTCTATTTGGTTCTATCTAGTATTTTGCGCACTGCCAAACGTCCTTGAAATTTCCCTACATACATGTATGTCTGTGTCTGTGTGTGTGTGTATGTGTGTGTGTATGACAAGCATCTGTCAAGCTCGCCATTTTGTTACAGAGTAATGCCATGAGGGAAAAGTCCAGTGCTAGCTTCTATTTGCAAAGTTTTCTTTACTTGTTAAATACCCTATATATTCACTGCATATGAAGAGCTATACTAGTTGGATGTGAATACATATGAGCTTAACATTGGGAACCAACATATCTGTATAATATAATATGCAAGTCGAAAGAGGCTAATCGGATCGAACAAATTGTAGTCAATAGAGAATAAAAGAAGAAGAGCTAACCAAATAGCGAAACTCAGAAATTTAAACTAAGGCCATCAAATGTTTAGGGTGTTGATACCGTTTCATCTATAGCTATGATCCGAACGAAATATTAATTGGTAAACTCGTTTGAAGGTGAAAAAAGAAGAGTTTGTTAATCTTATAAATAAATTCTTGGGAAACTTAAAGAGATGAAGCCGAAGAGCGCTTGCAGACGACAAAAGTCAATCTGAAGTCAAAGCATCGGACGTCACGACGCGAATTCAGTTAAATTGCGATATGAAATTCTCGTCGAGTTTGCATATTCGGCTCTAAGCATTGAGTGGGAGAATAGGTGGTGTGGGAGAACTTTGGAAAGAAGCCTAGAGTGGAGGGGGTCAGGGGGGTAAGACGCTTGGTATTGCTGAAATATGCTGACAGCGTGAAGTCCGCCGGGCAAATTCTACTTACTTATATCAATATGCATGACAAGTTTAAAAGCCTTGTGAAAAACATTAAGTAAAAGGAAGATGGCAGCAGCCAAAACAGCGACAGAGACAGAGACAGAGACAAAGATAGACATGGAAATGGGGATAGGGATAGGCAAGGAGAAGAGCTGTTGATGGCGGTAGTACAAGGTGAAAGGGAAGTGAGAAGTGAGGCAAGGGCAAGTGACAACTGGCAGCAAATAGAGAAAGTCAGCTTGCTAACTAAATGCAAAGTACACGCAACTAGAGTGGAAATAAAATGTGAATTGTAAAGCCAGAGTTCTAGCCTAGAATGTGACTGAAAGGATGCTAAAAAGGATCTGTCGCTGTGATTCCAAACGTACAAAAAGTGTAAATGTGCCAAGCTATATGGGAATGAGCCACTTGAAATAATAAACAATTTAGGTGGGAGCAAACGAGAAACTGGAAGAGAAACTGGAGAGGATTCCCTATAGGTTGTATGGAAAAAGAGGGAGAATAGAATATAGAATAGCAGAGATAGCGATAGGGATAGAGATAAAGATAGAGATAGAGATAGAGATAGAGAGAGATAGAGATAGAGCTAGAGATAGAGAAGAGCTAGAGGAGCATAGAGATAGAGATTAGAGATTAGAGATGAGGATAGAATAGAGATAGAGATAGAGATAGATGATAGATGATAGAGATAGAGATAGAGATAGAGATAGAGATAGAGATAGAGATAGAGATAGAGATAGAGATAGAGATAGAGATAGAGATAGAGATAGAGATAGAGATAGAGATAGAGATAGAGATAGAGATAGAGATAGAGATAGAGATAGAGATAGAGATAGAGATAGAGATAGAGATAGAGATAGAGATAGAGATAGAGATAGAGATAGATAGAGATAGAGATAGAGATAGAGATAGAGATAGAGATAGAGATAGAGATAGAGATAGAGATAGAGATAGAGATAGAGATAGAGATAGAGATAGAGATAGAGATAGAGATAGAGATAGAGATAGAGATAGAGATAGAGATAGAGATAGAGATAGAGATAGAGATAGAGATAGAGATAGTTGGATAGAGATAGTTGGATAGAGATAGTTGGATAGAGATAGAGATAGTTGGATAGATGGGTAGATGGAATAGGGACTGAAAGTCATTTAAAATATCATTCCTATATAGAATCGACGTATGATACACTTACATATGTATGGCTGTAATATATTTGAGTCGGCTTTATTCAGAGCTGCCTACGCAGTTGAAATAATGTTGTGACAAATAGAATTACAAATATTACTCAGATATGTATATAATGTACTCGTTGTGGGCTCGGAAGCTATAAAAACAAAGTACCGTTATTAGAAGAGGGAAAATATACTTGAATTCAATTAAGCGAGGATGGGGAAACGTGAAAAAGGCAGCCAAATGGCCAATTGCCTATTTGAAGTACTTGCTGAAATATAAAATTATAAATATGTATATAGAGCACACACATATAGAGATATGTATATACAGATAGAGAGAAAGAGAGAGAGAGAGAGAGAGTGGAAGAGAGTGATATGCTGGCCGTGTGCACAATTTGCCTCATTTTGTTGCAAATTTATTGAAAAGCCGATAAAAAATTTCCGTTTCCTTTTTGCTTTCCGTTGCCATTGCAGCATTACACAAAAAGAGCCGCCCGCAAGCGAGGCACGCCCACTCCCTAAAATAGAGAGCAGAGAAGGTGAGGCCCAACAGGGCCACAGCTCCAGCTCCAGTTCCATCTCCTGCTCCAGTTCCAGTCTCAGTTTCAGTTTCAGTTCAAGTTGAGCTAAACGCGTTCAATGAGCTGGAAATATCGGCCAGCGGCAGGAGAAGGTCGTGGATGAAAATGAAAACGGGATGCGCGACTTCGCAGCAGCAGCAGCAGCAGCGATTAGCAAGCAAAATGAATGCAGCAATAAATGATAATTGAATAATTATGAATAAACGTGACACCCAGACAAAGGCCCGACGCGAATAAGCGGTAAACTCAAGCGCCCAAAACGCGAACGCGAACGCGAACGTGAGCGCGCACGTGTCCCTGTATATGTGTGAGTGTGCATGTGTGCATGTGTGCGTGTATGTGGGATTAGTGCCTGTCCGCGTATGCGTATGCGTGTGTGTGTGTGTGTGTGAATGGGCAGTCTATATAGCGCGCTTTTCGCACACTCGATTCGATTGAAAATTCGTCCATTTATTTATTTTTTTTTTTACATTTTTTTTTTCTCGTTCGCCTCAAAAGTGACGTGCAGAAAGAAATATTTGTAATTGATATGGAAAAATGATATGATGAGATGATAATGAAAGTAATGTGCATGGTGCTGAAGATGCTGATGAAGCCCAAAATGATGATGATGATGATGATGTTGATGATGATTATGTTGATAATGCTGCCCACACTGCAAGCCAAAGTCAAGGTGAAAACTAACTAAAAGCAAAAGCCAAAGAAATTCGAAAGCAATATCGAAATACACACACATATATATATATATATTATATATCTAAACTATCTTTCGTTTTCTATGTAAAAAATAAACACTTGCTACAACTCATAATAATAATAGTAAATACTAAAGCTGGTAATACTTACCTCAACAAATAGCAATCCATTTGATATTATTATAAAAATCAACTAAGCAACGTGAGCAGCAGAGCAACCGCTTGGGTAAGTAATTGGCCTCTTATGCCAACATATCTCTCCTTAATCTTGACACTGAATCCATTTCTCAGCAATGCTCGTCAAGTGCGATGCGTCTAATTGTATTTAGCTCTACCCTTCGCACTGTCTGTCCCGAGTCGAGCATTAGGAACATTAGAGAATGCAATCAACTTGCGATTTCTCAATGTCTGCTCGAATCAGGCATCAGCTCTCGCCCCTGTTGAATGGCTTTAATCTTTAATTAAAATTGGCGAAAAGTTTGGGTCCACGGCATCCGCCCCTTTTCGTTTTCTGCCACCCCAGCTGCGCAAAGCTCAGAGTTTAATTTACTGTAATCTATACTTCAAAGCAACGGGGGAATATAGTTTTCTTTGAAACTAAACTTCAGATTCTGATTAGGTAGCGCTGAGTGGATAATTCCTTTGCAAGCAGCGACACTCCCTGGCTGAATAATTTACGTGGGCTTATCAAACTGTGTTAGCCTTTAATTGAAGGCTAAACAAAGTATTCCAATGATTTTATTCCGAGATTCTTGAGACTGATTGAGAATTGGTAATTGGTGATATTTTTAACAAGAATCTGCTCCAATAGTATTTTTTTGTATATTTTTGTGCATTGATTAACAGAGGATATCCGAATTAGCTCAACGAAAAATTTTAATTATAAAAATTGCGAATGATATCTATATAGGCTAGGTTATCAAAGCGAATATCTACGTATACTGAAATTCCTAAGAGAACAGATATAGAATTTTCCAATTGGTCTTAGACCTTACACGACGAAGGCTTTCATGAATATTCACTGATTTGCTTGCACTATGAATTTATGGACTCTAGCTCTAGACATACGGAAAATCGAACGGACGGAGAGCAAGACGGATATTGAACAAATCCAATGTAGACGAGTATACAAGACCTTTATCATCCACAATATATGCAGTTCATGTAAAAACAGAGCTTATAGAGAAATAAGTCTATTGTATATATCGAAGCAGAATGTCTATACTTTAACTCCGTTAGCTTTAAGTTCTGTTTTGGAAAATTTACTTCGATCAATAGCGCTGACCTTGACCTAATGTAGTGCCAAATAATATAATGAAATTTGAAGCTAATTCAAGCTGCCCTGACCGTCGCACTCTTGAAAACATTCCGCTTTGATCTTCGGTCACAGCGTGCAGCATGGCGTATGCGCAATATGCAGTAACATAATTAAGCATACGTCACGTGTGCCCCAGGAAAGAGCTACAGCAGCAACAACAAGAGCAACAGGAAAGCCAAAGGCAGGAGTACGAAGATAAGCAAAAGGAAATAGCAAAAGGGAAAAAAATTCAATTTGCTTGCATTTTATGAGCCCAAAAGCAAATCATTGACAATAATAAAGAAGCAGAGCCCCAGAAGCTGCACGGCATGCTGTATACGGCGGTGTACACAACAAGCAGAGGAAATTCGCCAGCAGGGGCGGCTGGGCCTCCGTCGTAAATGTGAATGATGTTGATGATGGGCGGACAGGGACCGCACAACAGCGGACAGTGGCCAGCTAAAGTGCTCATAAACATTTTCAGTGCTCACAGACAGAGACAAACACACACACACACACATACACTCGTATATTCTGCTTATGTTTTATGAAAGTCTCTTTGTGTGCAAATTTGTTGCGCCACAAACGCCAAAAACTCTAACAACATTTCGCCAAATATTTTCCACACTTCTCTAACTCTGTTGCTGTTGTTGTTGTGGCTATTGCGAATTCTCGAAACAGTTGCGAACTGCTGCGTCCTTTGCACTTCTCATTTCTATTACTATGCTGCTGCTTGCTGGCATTCGCCTTAGAGTCGCTTTTGCAAACTTCCTGTATTTAATTTGCCCCAACGCTTCTCGCAGCTGGAGTCTCACTAACGAATCCAAATATGCGAGCCCTAAGCACCCGAACCCAATCCCCAATCCCCTGTCCCAATCGCAGTCCCAATCCGCCTTGCCACCCGTTGTCTCCCTCCCGCCGCCCACAGCGACAAAGAGCAACAATAATAACTTAGTGCTTGGCAGTTGCGCAGAGTGTGGGCTCGACTAGGCGAGATACCCTGGAAAAGTAAGGAAAGTAACTTGCGGCTTATACATGGATCATGAGCGACCAAAGGCTTTTAATATATATGTATATGTAATAACTGTTATATATGATTGTATTTATATACTTTATATATATTATCTGTGATTTTTATCAATTTATACACTAATTAATGTCAGAGTTGACAGCAGAGAGAGATAGCGTTCCTTTTTACAAAGAAAATATATACAAGTTAATCAAATAATATCAATTAAAAATTGATAAAAATTAATAGTTCCATATTGTGCATACCCCTTCAGCATGCTCGCTGCCTTTCCAGGGTATAAACAAGCCCCGCTTGCACAGTTTTTATGACTCGCTGGAGTCTTCGCTTGTCTTTTTGTTCTCATCGCCGCTGCCAACTGCTTATTGTGTGTATGTGCCTGGAATTTTAGAGTGCCATAGCATCCAATGGCATTCACACACACACAAACACACACACATATACAGAGGCAGGCACGCACTCGCTCACGGAGATACACCCACATCACAGCAGCAGCAGCAGCAGCCGAAATAGATGGCCCCCAACTCCCAATCTACTTATTCTGGCCATGGCGACAAGTGCCGACTGTATCTTTGCTTTCCATTCTCTTTTGGCAAGTGAAGAGAGTGTATTGGCTTGGGGTATACCAGATCTAGTTTATAGAAAAAGAGTATATTATCCACGGATTTATAATGGTATTACAAATTATATGGAAATCAATCAATGGGAATGGGGAATGGCAAACCTACATATACAATTCGCAGTGCCTGAGTCAAGATCATATCGTTTTGCAATAAGAGCATTACAACATTCCTGATCCCTCCTCCTGTGTCGTCGCAGATCGGTAGCTTAGTAATCCTATTATTTTAATTGTAAAAGTATTGAAGTTTGGAAAATTTCGAATATATGCTCGCTTTGATAACAGAAGTATATAATTGATATATCCACGTCAAGTTAGAGCATTGGTAAACTCTAAGCTTTGGACTCCTTGAGTAACAGTTCTTTGACCGTGCATGAGTATTACGCAGTCGGAAGCGCCCGACTGCGATGTTCTTTGAGCATATAACTGGGCCGACTTGCTTATAGCATATCTATGCATATACTTACAGACGTACATATGTATGTAATATGTTGTATATACTTATTAACTGTTGTTGTTGCTGTTGTTGGAGCTGTTGAGGTCTCAACTCTGATTCGATTGTTGCGGTGCTCTGCGTCGCTTGGCGTCTGCATTCATTGCAGAGCCAAAGCGGCTAAAACCGTTTAAGCCGCTCGAGCCGTTTAAGTTGTTCAAGCTAAGCTCTGCCATTTCATTTTGGTAGAACTCTCCTGCTCCTACTTGGAATTTCAAAGTCAGTTTGCTTGCTAAACAGTTGGGAGTGCAATTTGTCGTGGCTGCTCCAACTGCAACAGATGTTGTTGTTGTTGTCGTTGTTGCTGTTGCCGTTTGTCCAAAAATAAAAAGCATTTTGGGAGCAGTGCGACAAATGACGCTGCTCCGCTGCCCGCCAGAGTTCCTTCTAAATTTATGTAAGTTTTATTTTTAATTTTTATGGTTGTATTGCCTTAGTAGTTGTAGCTGTTGTTGTTGTTGTTGATGTGGCAAGTCGAACCAGCCAGCTGCATTCATGTTCAGCGCCTGCATTTTTACACTTTTCTATTTTTATTTGCATTGAAGAGTTTTTTATGTGTGCGCGAGTCTTTTTTTCGCATTCATTTTACTCTATTTCTTTTTTTTTTTTTTTCAATGAGAATACAGAAATAGGTGAGTAGGGTATACCAGTCATGAATGAATGAGGATGTGGTTAAGAGAGTTTATATATTCCAGTATATTTGTTCTGTTGGCTTTATATGGATCTCAAGAACTATTTATAATTAATTTATATATTTGATAATCCAAATATTGCTTTAAAGGGATGTCGACCAATGATTCATACGCCATAACTCGAGCACTATAGGAACTAGTAACAAAGATTGTTCTCCTCTTTCCTTTAGAAACCCTAGGAATGAATACATCGAATAAATATTTTTGAATAGTAATAATAATAAAACTAATAATCGATTGATATATTCAGATCCTCTATGTGAACTTCCACAAAATTGTTTTCAGAAAAAAAAAACTTTTTCTTTCTAAGAAAATAGTGTTCTTTCTTTGAAAAATAAAAATAAAACAATAATAATTTCAGATCTATATGTATAATTAATAAAAAAAAAACTTAACATAAGTTCAAAATAAAGTTTTAATTTGTGATTCGAGGGTATTGTCTAGTCGGTCTATCCCGACTAAAGCAATCTTATTTATTTAAGGCTGCCTCTTGTCTATTTTATAAATTTGTGTTAAAGCAACTAATTTATTTAACATAAAACTAAAATAAATCTAACAGAATTCGTGAATGCAGAAAGCGCAATAGAGAACGTGCGCCATAAGAGAGATTAAATTATTAAAGGGTTGGCTAAATGGGAAGAATGGGATATTTAATGTGTATATATGAGCTATTTACGTTAATGTTTGCTAACTTTAGAGCCAAGTCATTTTCATGGAAATGTACCTTGCTGAGGCATCTAGTATGTTGGGTCCTTACGTTTTGACCTGTGTATACCCAAGTAAAATTGCCCACCTCTTATATAAATTTAAACGTATTCAAAGTGCGCGATAGAGAGAATTACGAAAATATTAATATACTTTATATATATTTTTTTATATTTTATATTTTATATTATATATTTTATATTTTATATTTTATATTTTATATTTTATATTTTATATTTTATATTTTATATTTTATATTTTATATTTTATATTTTATATTTTATTTTATTTTATATTTTATCTTTTTATATTTTTATTTTATCTTTTATATTTTATATTTTATATTTTATATTTTATATTTTATATTTTATATTTTTATTTTTATATTTTATATTTTATATTTTATATTTTATATTTTATATTTTATATTTTATATTTTATATTTTATATTTTATATTTTATATTTTATATTTTATATTTTATATTTTATATTTTATATTAACCCATTTTAATATAATAATCCCCCAATAAATTGTATATTCAATGTGTACTTTAAAAATCCGTAGTTTTCTCATGCTTATACTTTGAGATTTTTCGCAATTCCCTTAAATACATGAACTTTAATGTCTGCAACTGCTAAAAATATATTCACGAATTTCTCAGAGTAAAGATGTGAATATGTATATACATGAATGCGTTAGTTGTTAAATAACAATTCAACTTCTTTGATCAGCTGTGTTTTTGTTGTTCCATTCAAAGTGATATATGTATGTATAGACAAGCTGAAATCTATTATAAATTAATGGCGGGCGTCAAAGCCGAATTTATTGTCATTCGGTGACCTTTTCGAGCCCGACCCCAGCATTTGACTGGTACACATGTAGCACTCATGTTGAGCCGCCCTGCCAGAGGTCGCTGTATTGAATTGTTTAATTTGCATTGCGGTTTTTAAACTGTGGCAGCTCTGCATATTTAATGGCTCGTTGCGGCTGTGCGGGGATGCATGAAATGTCAGATAAAAGGGCTCACAGCGGGCGTCGAGCTGCGGGCGAGGTTCGCTTGCGATATGGTGCATATTTTAGTTTGGGGAAATCAAATTAACACACTTCTAGCTAGTGTGTGTGTGTGTGTGTGTGTGTGTGTGATATTTGTGTCTGCAAATGGAATAAAAATATCGCTGCCTGCTTGCAGAGTATTCGCCAAGAGCTGTCAGCGACAAAGAAACAGTTACAGATAGAGAGAGGGAGACTATGAGTGAGAGAGACGATGCAGAGGTGTAGCTAGTAATCACATAAACTGCCTTTTGCACACCCAAACGGTTGGGTACACCAACTTATCCCAATCGGTGGAGGTGATAAACCAATTAAGAAATTATATTCATTTTTCCCACTCAGACATTCATGTGGGCAGCAAGACTAAAGGGATTAATAAGAGGAAAGGGAAAGGCGAGAGATAAAAATGAAATATGCATAAGTGCGGATGGGCGTCAGAGGGAGGGATGCACAGATGGAAAAGGGACAGAGAAAGAGAACGAGGTAGGGAGAGCCGGAAAACAAAAGAGACGGGAGACAGAAAGATGGGATATTGGTAGGCAGAGAGAGAGAGAGAGAGGGAGAGAGAGAGAGAAAGGTGAAACAGAGGAATATAGGGATAAGTTGACCTAGTACAAAATTCCCACATGTATTGGATTTAAGGAAATAACGCATACGCACTGTGAGCATCAAAGATCAATGTCAGCGTCACCTTGGCTGGAATATATTTTAGCTATAGTTTTTAAATAGAATTAATGTATTCCCACACTCACTCAATCACACACACACACACACACACATCGGCAAATTTCACATGCAACTGACACAGTTGGCACTGGGAAATCAAACAGATTTGCGTGTTGTAACAAATGTCGCACAGATATCTAAAGTTGATCAGCGATCATTTGTCGCTGCTCGAGGCGCATTTCATTAGTGGACCGATCAGGTGGGGGCAGTCGGTGTCGTGGATCAAATAGTCTTGTTAGTGGTGAAGATTGATGGGCCAGTGAATGCCCTGTAATTGTAAGTTTGTTTTGCTTATGGTTTAAGGGGTATACGCAGTTCTTATACAGATCAGAGGCATAGCTATAGGGTATAACAAGAACATGACGGGCATGGGCAATCTAAGCCAAGAACTTTTTTTCGTATATCTATGTATATAGCGTTAGCCTGCACTCTCTTATCGATTTCATGGCTACAGGGTATATTGAGAACAAGTCGAAAATTGGCAAACGAAATCAAACAAATTGAAAACGGGCCGACAAACGATCGACCGTCTAAAAAGCAAATGCCCGCTTGTTGTTGCTGTTTGTTCTAGCTATTTTATAGGCCCACGCGCAATAGCAATAGATACACACTTATGTATATATACATACATATACATATACATATACATATATATGTATATACATATATTGATAAATCGTCAACGATATTTATAGGAGTTTCGCCGTCGACGCGCCCATTTGCGAAGGACACAGCCAAAGGGCCCTCAGGGCCCGACTCGACAGCCATCGAATCGCTTGCCGAGATACATTTTTTATGGTGCGCGCGTGTCAATTGATAAACAGCAGCTCGAGCAGTGACTACTCCCTTGAATGACCCCATCTGTCTCCCATCCTCCCCGTTGCCGGCGATGGCGAGTGTCACAGCCACTGGCGCAATAAATCGACAACAAATTGAGAGCTAGCAAAATAATTGCCCACAACTCCAGAAGCCCGGGACGAAAGTCCAAAATCTCTTCTAGCACACATAGTAAGGACCCCAGAAAGTGGTTAATTTGAAAGCGAAAAACGCATAATTAGATCAAGTTCCATATTAGCCCATTAATCTACTCGACTTTATTGTGGAGCTGGGGAGAGATGGGGACCATATAAATCTCTGGACTGCATCGATTCTAAGCAGGAGGTAAAACATTTAAGTATGGAGTCAAAGGCAGAGCTGAGACATACTTTCAGTTTTATTGTGTAATTAATAAGTAATGCGGAAGATATGTACAGCCGAGTGGTCAAGAGTTGGAAGAGAATGCAGAGAGAGCCTAGCGAGAGAAAATTCAATTATTTTTCCCAATGCTCTTTGATAAGTAATGGCAAAATGTTTAAGGTTATGTCGTAAAAAGTAATTGAATTTATTTGATGTGCCAAATAACTCGATGAATGAGAGGAGGATAATTAAAGAATGAAAAGGAAGTAATGGAAGAGGAAGAAAGCTATATACAGACAGTTCTGGATATATACATATGTATAGAGAGTGATAGATAAAAGGGAAAAATGGTATAAAAGGTAATAATACAGAGGAAAGTGAGAGATGAGAATAAAAAGAGGGAGAGAGAGAAATATATAGATAGAGAGATGAAGATATAGTAAGATACAGAGAGAGAGAGACCGAAAGGTAGAGAGAGAGAAAGAGAGATAGTGAGAGATACAGATATAAAGGGAACGTAAAATAGAGACAGTATGAGAGTAAACACGAAAAGACTGTAAATGATAAGACATAAGCTAAAATAGAGAGAGCAGAAAAACGGATAGAGGAAATAATGAGCGCAGAAAGATAGAGTAAATAAAAACACAGAGAGAGATAAATACAAAGAGTGAGACAGCGATAGCTAGAGGAAGAGAAAGACAGAAAATCATACAAAGACGCACGGAGCGGCAGACAGAGATATATGGGAAAGACAGACTGACAGACACAGATGGTGATAGACAGCTAATGAGAGTCTGAGAAGATGGAAGTATAGCAAAAGTGTTAATCTAGTTACGATGTGAAATAAATTGAAATGGGAAAAGAGAAGGGGAAGGGCAAAGAACCAACCATCAAAAAACATTTGCGGACTATATATAAAAGGGAGCCAAAAAATACGATGTTCAAGAAATGTTCTTTGTTTATCAACAAGTTGCGCACATTAATATAACATTAGGGAATCGATAGAAGAAATTATTGAAATGATCTTTATCTATAGGTATATATAAATTTCACATATAAAATTTACAAATTTAACTTTCAATAGCATTAAAAGAATATAAATAGATTAAAAAGATTTCACTGATAAAAAGTGGCGCAACGGTTCGTGTATTGAGGTTTCAATTTGATTTCGATTTGATTTTGGACGCGTTTATTTCGTATTATAGGATTTATTTATAGACCCCGCCGAGGTGGGCGTCGACTGCGACGTCGACGTGGGCTCTTTGGCTGAATCAAAGAATACGCAAATAAAATAAAAGAGAATAAAAAAGCAAACAAAAAACGTGCGACAAAAAATGTGAGTGCAAATTGTTATTTTTTGCTGCTCTCAATTTTTAATGCGCTCAGCCTTTCGGTGTGCCAATATGGTGTGTGTAGTGCTTTAATTGGGCTAGTTTTAAGGTCAAGCATACACACAATAGCACACCCACATACGCAATCAATAAATAAATTGAAATTGGCGCAAAAAGCGAAACGCGAAAGAACGAAATTAAAGGCGAAAACGTTGCGGAAGCGTTTTGAAAGCGCGTCGATTATTTTAGCCAAAGCAACAACAACAGAGGCGAAATTGCTGCTAATCAAAAACTGCACGAATGTTGAAAACAGTGCCAGCGGCAACCACTGCCAGCAACAACAACAATCACAGCAACAACAACAACATAAACATAAAGAAAGTACAGCAATAACTAATCAAAAGCCAGCGCTCTGTGGGTGGCCAGCCTTAACGGTGGCTGCCTGGTCAAGGGTGTAGCAAAGTGAAAGGTACTCACACACACACACATACACATAAACACACACATAGACACATACATACACACCCACAACATGCATTTGTTTGGGGCTTAAAGCAATGCCGCCAGCTGAAATCGTTATTAGTATACCCTGTAAATAAAGATCGAAGAAAATGCATATGAATGAAATATTGCAGAGAATACTATAACAGTAAAATATGTATAATAAAAGATGAAATTAATATTATTAATTATTATATATAATAATTATATATAATTTGTATGGTATTAATATATTAAATATCATTATTTGTATAAGTTCGAATCCTCATCTATATATGAATATACCTGGACTTATTTATCTCATTCTTCTTTTTATTTAACTACTTAAAGGGAATTTTATAAATGAAAAATTGCAGAGTATACTATAAAGTCAAAAATGTATAATAAAAGACGAAATTAATATTATTAATTATTATATATAATAATTATATATGGTTAATTATATGATATTAATAATATATTATATTATTATATCATCAAATAGTATTATTTGTATAAGTTCGAATCCTCATCTAGATATGAATATACTTACTTATTTTTCTCATTCTTCTTCATATTTAACTACTCAAAGTGAGTTTTGAGCACATCTGGCAACCTCGTCAGGGCCAAAACATATTTTAGTGTTCCTTAACATCCCATTAAAATAACGTTATACAAAACTGTCCAGTCGACGGTGCGATATATTCAGAATAAAAGTAAACTTATTCGTATAATATAGTGTATAAAAAATTTCTATATTTATATTTAATAAACTTATATCAAGAGCAAGAAATTAAATTTTAATTGGACCTTACAGTATTTAATTTAAGTCAAATGAAGACTTAATAAGAATAAAAAACAATAAGTTCTATAATGGAATTGATTTTATACATAAATACATACATACATATATACGTATATTTCGGGCCTCGTCGACTGCAGAATATTTAATCAAGGCCAAAACGCTGCCAGTTCCATTTTCCGATTTTTCATGGGAATGTCAAGAGTAATTAAATTTTAAGTTAAATTTTAAGCATTTAGCGCTAAGACTGTAGAAAATACAGTTTTATCCGATTTGCCATGCCCTCATTGGGTGGAGATACATATATCCAGCGTAGTCAACTCGCGTATTTATTCCGGATTTCAACTACCTAGCACTACAACTATTCGGGCTTCCGAGATACCGGAAAGTGCATTGTCCGATTCGCCACGCCCCTCGTGGGCGGAATGGGTAATTAGACTTGGTAGGCTGATTTATAGAGTACCTGCACGTCGAGCTTTTTCAGTCGTGTTTATACGTTTTTGTTGCTGTTGCCCGAATCCATTTTAAATTGAGAAAAATCGCAGCTACTGGCACGAAATCACGAAAACTTTTAATTATTTTCTAACAGGCGAACACACGCGAACTGAGAGACTGCGAGAGTGAGAGAAGGAGAGAGAGAGAGAGGTGGGGTGTGGTGGGGAGAAAATATAACGGTAAGAGACAGCGTAGAGCGTATGCGTTGTTAGGGTTTGCTGAACTTTTTCCAGGCACGCCATTTTATAAATTGTTAGGAAACGGGCCTCTCGTTAGAATCCCAAACAGTTATGCCAGCTATAACTTGGCGTGTGTGTGTGTGTGTGTGCGAGTGTGTATCTGTCAGAAATTAAATACGTTAAATCGTTTATTGTGTGTGTGCATTGCGGTGTGCACATAGCGACGGCAATTTGTGGTCATTTCCTTTTCATCAGCTTGTGAAATTTTTCTATTTTATTGCTGGATCCTGCGACTTGAGCTGCGTACGTGCAGATGCTCGAATTACGCACACACGCACGTACACACACACATGCACAGAGAGAGAGAGAGAGAGAGAGAGAGAGAGAGAGAGAGAGAGAGACATACAGAGTCGCGCACAAGTGCTCTCTGCCTCGGAATGCTTAGATTACAACAGCATACATTCTAACAAACACACACACACACACACACACACACACACACACACACACGTGTTAAAACAGAAGACAGGCAACACATACATACATACATTTTCTTCTTCTTCTTCTTCTTAGTCTTCTTCTTCTTCTTCTCTAGCCGGGCTCCAAGCAGTTGCTTTTAGTCCAAATATTTTTGGTGAGCAGCCGCAGCTGCTGCTGCTGCGGATGCTTCCTCATCTGCGCCTCGCTCTGCTACACTTGCCGGGGTCTGAGGTCAGGCCACGCCCCATTGCCCCACATATGGCCCTTGTGTGTGTGTTGCAGGTGGGTGTTTGTGTGTCACCTGAATGCCTAGCAGCTCAAATTAAGTATACGTCACGGTGGACACTTTAAGTGCGATTCTCTCATCAGCTATTCTACTTGAAAGCCGCTTCAGCTCGCCCTCTCAAGTAGATTTTAATTAAAGCAAATACAACCTTAGAAATGTTTATTAACATTTGCGCTTTAATTGAAAAATAATATACATACATACATACATACATACATACATACATACATACATGTTTGCATGGTTAAATCTACATGCATGTGTATACATGTATGTATACAAGAAAACCTGAAAAACAAAATAGATTTATTTGATTTAAAAGAGCTTAGACTGCCGACCATTTAAAATATAATTGATGTACAATAGAATTCTATATATGTACATATGAGGGATATATAAGCGAGCTTTACAAATCTATGTTGGACAGAAATTATTAACCTTAGTCCTGCTAGGCTTGCTTTAAGTCAGTATATGATATCGTATATGATACGATAATTTCAAGATTGACTAAATACTTTTGCTTGAACATCAAGAAGTGGCAGAGGGAAAAGAATATAAAGTAGAAAAAAGGAAGAGGTGAAAGGGAAGAGTGAAGAAGAAAGAAAAATTAAGAAAGAAAAATAAAGAAGAAAAATTAAGAAATTAAAAAAGGAAAGAATATAGTAGAAAGAGGAAAGAACAGTTGAATATCAATTAGAATTTACAAATAAATAGCTAGATAAAATATTGAACTATAAAATTTATTTATAGACCATATTTATATTTATAGCCTAGAGGCTCTAGGCTTTCGCAATAGATCTAAGAAAAGATTCAGATGTCACTCGACTGGTGACTTGACTTACTATCTATTAAATATCCACTTGAGATTGAACAATTTGATACTCTTTGAATTCGTTCTTCGTTATTTAACATAGAATATTATATTTTATAAATTTTAGAGTAGGTATGTAGTTAGATAGTTATAAATAACTTGACCAATAAAAAATCTTCATAAATTGGCCAAATGCAAAATTTTAAATACAAGTAATCGAAGTTCAGGCCCTGCTAGCTTTGGGTAGGCCTTTTGGGTACGGTCCACATAATAAACTCTTATCAATATAGGGCGGCTGCATATGTATGACTGTTTCAGCAAATACATACATACAAATACGTGTGCTGGCCCTGTGTATGTGTATATCTATCCATTTTGGGCCTCTTAAGTCCATTTGTTGCATTAAAATTTTACAATTCTGTGCACAGAATTCGCAATCTCGAATGCATAAATTGTGGAATGCAATTAATAAACGCACACAAATTTCGCACAATGGGTGCGTGTGTGTGTGTGTGTGTCCGCTTATGGATAGCAAAATGTATGACAAAACTTTATGCAACCGCTTGAGCTGCGCGTGGCTCGTCCCCTGTGCCCCATTTGCATAAATATTGCTAGCAGCCCTGCCCTTTAGCCCCACACAGAGCTTAAATGTTTAAATGTATATGAGACTTATATATACATACATATATATATGACCCCAGCTCAGTTGCGTGCGGTCGCTAGGTGGCGCTGTAATCAACTGTGTCAAAATGCCAACGCAGAAAGTCAAAAGTCGTCGTCAAGAGGCAACTGCGACAGCAGCAGCAGCCGCAGTAACAACTACAACATCAACCCTCACATAAAAGTCAAGTAAAATGTAACACACACACACATTCACACACGTGAATTGCCAAGCAGGTGGAAGGCAGCATCCTAGGCACAAATATTGTTGTTAGAAACGAGGCAGAAAGTTAAAGAAAAACTAAAGCAAAAGCCAAGCGAAATCAACCCGAAACATGTAAGAAAGTTCTCGACTGGGGCTGCTCGACTAGGAGATTCCCTGAACCCTATGCCATCCACTTTTCTATAAATACTACGCAAACATAAAGGATGAACTGATGGGAAATTATTTACATTACTGAACATGTAGCATGTTTGCTTAAAAAATATATGCTTAAATATACATATGTATATGAAAAGAAAAACAATAGATATCATCAGCCTGAGCAATTGTGATTCTCGGAAAAATGTTAGAATGCACGCAGTTGAGGGTTGAATATTTATTATATATACTCATCTCATATACATACTTATGTATGACTAAACGGATTTGAAGAAAGCTTTCAGCAAATGACTCACATGTTCTATAGAATTTGTAATATTGCATAAAATTGTCCACTCATTCACACATTGCATTGGCCATATATGCAACTGATCTTCAAATATATATTATGTATTAATTTTTCTGCTTGTTACATACAATTTAGGAAGAACATTATACCCTGATTTTCATTTCTCAACGAGTTTTGATGATGGCACCAAGATACCCTACAAGCAGTTGATATATAAAAATCTTAAATATAGAGGAAAGTATAGGCTTTATAGAGAGCGGAGAGTAGAGAGATATTTTAATACAATAGCTCATTAGGTGAATAAATTTAGAATATATGAAGCGCAGAGGAGAAGTACATATATTGTAATACGAAAAAAAAATTATAGTTTACACGAAGCATTGAACGAAGCATTAATTCGCTGATACGCTCATACATATATACCGTATATAAGAGATAAGATGAATGAAAAAAAAAAGTATTCTCTTTGATTTAAAGAAGATAAAATTTGATTTGATGGATAAAAGACATAATATTATTTAAATTGTCATTCATTGTAGGGATTGACGTTCTGTTCAGAAAATATACTGAAGGATAAGGATAGTTAGATGTATATGGGGAAAGTGATCTCAGTATATCTTATATAAGAAATCGTTGAAGGAACAGTCAAATGCAACTGTAGAGATATTAAAAGTAATTAAGTAAGTAAGAGAGTAAGGGAGAGAGAGAGAGAGAGAGAGAGAGAGAGAGAGAGAGAGAGAGAGAGAGAGAGAGAGAGAGAGAGAGAGAGAGAGAGATAGACAGAGAATCTAAATGAAATGGCTACACTATACTTCTGTACTTGTATGCTGAGATCAAACATTGCTGAGTACAACTAAACAAAACTGTTATCGTATATGTAGCAATACAAGAGCAAGTCTCTAATGCGCTTAAGTGATTCGAACTCTTTTGCAGGGTATCACAAAATGAAACGGAAGGAAAATGAAATGAAATGCAAAAGCTGACAGCTTGACGAACGCTGACAGGGGGCCACGCACATACGTATGTGTGTGTGTGTGTGTTAGAGTGTGTTACAGACAGGTGTAAAAGCTCTGCAGCGATAGCTACTGCCAGAGCAGCAGCAGCAGGAGCAGCAGGAGCGGGAGCAGCTGTTCGCGTTGTTTTGCTTGTTGTAATTGACACTTTAACTCGAAATTTGACGCAAATTGCAGGAGCAGAGCGCAGAGGCAGCAACAACAATGTCGTGTGGGCGAAGTGGCTAGAGGGGCGTGGCGTGAAAAATATGCCAAAGGCAGCAGTAGCAACAGCAACAACAACAACAACAATGCATTTCAAGTGTCGCCTGCGAAACGGAAGTTCTCAAGCTGCAGCCGAGACAAACACAAGGAGAGAGAAAGAGAGAGGCGGCACAGTGAGAGAGCGAGTGAGACACGCGTACACTTAGCGTTGACATAATGAATTGTAATTTGAACAGACTTGCATGCCCGGGCGGAACGCATTGAAGCTTTGGCTCAGCCTCAAAGTCATTTGCTATTAACTTAAATTACGTATACGCTGCATACTTTTGTGCGCCGCATGCGAGTGAACTTAATGCCAGTAGCGAATTTTACAAAAGCGGCGCATTAAATTCACCTGTCCTGGTAACGGCAGCTACCCGCACACACATACACACACACACACACACACTAGCACACACACACATATATACATAGAGCAGCGGCAGCAAAATTTATTGTTTGCACCAGGCAACATTTTTAGTGCGCCAGCTGCCTTTGCCTTGATTAAAGTAAAAATTCACATACGTGCACACACCCACACAGCTACACACACACACACACATATGGCTAGAGCATGGCTATGTTTGGCGTTTAACACATGTAAAGCCGCGGCAATGGCTTTTGTTGTTGGCCGCCTGCTGTGAAAATGCGCGAATGTTTAATGCCAAATAGCAGCACTAGCAGCAGCAGCAACAACAACAACAATTGGAGACACAACAACAACAGCAACAGCAAAGACAAGATGCTTGACGTTATGTAAAGTATTGCAATGCCAACAACAACAACAACTACATCTACTTCTCTGCTACTTACAACAACAACAACTTTTAATATTATGTGTGCAAAAAAAAAAAAAGAAAAGAAAGTTGCGTGAAAATGGATGTACCGTTACATTTATGGCACTATGCTAATGCCGCAGAGAATGTTGCTTATGGCATGCAAATACATATACATACATACATATATACATGTAAACCTAGGCAAGCATTTCACTATATATGTATGTATGTATCTTTAGGCGCTTGGAAGAGCCGTGCTTAGCCCGGAAACTTTTGCTAAGCGACAGCTGACAAACGATCTGGCAACCCTGGCGTCGCAAACCATGCACAATGGACTAGTTTAGGCAATTTGCCAAGGCGCTTAGCATTTCGCGCTAGACGAAATATATTTAATATCACAAAATATTTATTGTGTTAAGTGAAAGATATATATAAATCTGTATAATATATGTATACATATGTATATCTATCTATTGTATTATAGATGTATGTCATGCTAGACATTCTAATAATATATTTGGTTTGTTATGACTGGTGAAGAGACTTTTGATCTGATTAATGACTGACTGATGAACAGTCTAATGAACTGATGGAAAGCATGATGGATTGACTGATGAAGATAGTAATTGAGTGATCAGCTTTACAATGAACAAACTGATGAGCAGACTGATGAGATTACGAGTAGATTGATGAACTGAAGTACGAATGAGCTGGCTTATGAAAGGAGTGATAAGTTGATTGATGAAAGGAATGTTGGACTGACTAATAAGTTGACTGATGAAGTGCGTTATAAAGTGATTGAAACGCATTTTAATCAATAATAATGATGAGCAGATTGATAAGCGGACTACGAACTGAATAGATTGATAAGTTCAGCGATGAAGTGAATGTTGAACTGGCTGATGAGCAGCATAATAAGTTGAAATTAACTCAGATAAGCTTCCAATGAATAAGCTGATGAGTCCACTGATGAACTGATTGATGAATTGGCCGATGGGAGGAATGTTGAACTGACTATTAAGCTCATCAGTTCAATAGATTGATGAACTGAAAGATGGACAAACTGATGATTTGACTAATGAGCAGATCAAGTAACTGAATGATGAACAGGCTGATGACAGTTAAATGCCTGAAGAACTGACTAATAATGATAAACTGACTAATGATGCATTAAGTAGTGACTTGAATTCTAACCTCACTGATCACGTACAGTTGTTGAAGGGAGAATTCTAATTGTTTGTTTATTTTTTATTCGGAAGTAAGAGTAAATATTTTTTGAAAAGTGGAAAAAAGATAAAGGATAACAATATATACATAGTTGAATCAAAGAGATTTTGGGCCGATACAAAATATGATGTCTATATATACTTTAGATAGATCTATATATACTTTAGATATATTATCTATCAGCATTTTGATTAAGGGAAATACTATTTCTATAGATAATGTGTTCCATATAAGCGTAAAAGTGTCGAGCTGGGATGGTTTGAAATTCGATCTTGAATTGTTATAGAAACTTTCGGCGTATTTAAAATTCGAGAACTATTTCTAAATATTTATACATTTTATTGCTAAATTCCTATTCTACAATAAGAAAAACGTGTAAATTTATATAAATTATTAGCTAACTCCATAATTAGCTAATATATTATTTATGAAGCACATCAAAGGTATTTCTAGCATCATAGCTCGTCTTGGCTACGTTTTATTCGCCTTACACAAGGCGATTTGCATGCATATATATATGTATGTATATGCATCGGTATGTGTATGTATGTATTTATGTAGACATGTCTTACAATACGACCTATTAAATTATGCGAATGTGTGATAAATCGTGAAATATGTATAAGACTCGTCGCATACACACATATGTCGAATACAACAGCCAAAGCAGCCAGTATATATGTATGTGTGTGTGTGTGTGTGTGTTCGTGTGTGTTTGTTAACTGCTTTGACTGGCAAATTAACATATTCCGAGCGAGTTATCCCTTAATGCGGCGTCCCATCTTTCAGTTTCTTATGCTCAGTCTGACAGTGACATGCGGCGTATGCGCGCCTTAATGCGTCTCTCTCTCTCACTCTATCTCCCTCTCTCTCTCTCAATGTGTGTGTGAAGGTCACCATATACATTGGGTGCCCCGCTGTCTGAGTGCCAGCAATCATTGCCCTTAAACCCCATGCCCTGCACCCGTCTTAACCTCTGCCAGGTCCCATTCGCACATTGCCAGCGGCGCCTGTTTGTCTGCCGCTGCCACTGCCGCTGCCGCTGCTGCTGCTGCCTCTTTTGGGCTGTCGTTTGTTTTGTTAATGAGCGAGTGCCTGTGCCACGCCCACGCCATGCCCCAGCAGCAGCGGCAGCAGCAGTAACAGCTCGTATATGAATAAATAATTAAAAAGTGTTTGTTCTTCTGGTTGAGCTAAGCAGCCGCAACGTTTGCGTCCCCCTCGTCGTCTGCCCTTAGGTAAACTTTGCAATTGTTTCAAAACGAAGCGAAACGAAACGAAACACAGCAAGATTTTGCATATCAGTGCCATTCAGCTTCCGCTGACACATTTGGCAATTAATTTTCAAATATTTTCAGCTGCTGTTTTGTTTTAGTTTTCTGTGTTTTTTATTATATTTTGGGACTGTGGGCGTTTGGTTCGAAGCGGATGCCACAAAGCCGCAGAACACCGTACTGTGGCTACCTGCTAAGAGCTGACAGCGTTTTGGCCGGCTGTGGGGAGGCGTGGTTGGTTTAGTTTGTGGCATTCACATTTTCGGTTACGCTTCCGTTTCCGTGTTTGACACCTGCCACTACTTTTCCGGAATGCACGACTACGCCACCACCACAATAGTCGTTCGTTTTCGGCAACCAGATGAGCTAAAATTCCGTCATCCATTGGGGGACCAAGCGAAACAATGGCACAATGGAACAATAGAGCCGTGAAACGGCAGATAGCACTGCAATGGGATTATGAAAGACGAAACTATAAAGGAACGCAAATTAAAGGATTGTAGGTAACAATGGATATAATGATCACAGTTGGTAGTGCTAAAAAACTTTGGAATAATGGAAAGAGAGGCTCCGCAACATGAGCACTATTAAGTTATAGATCTATATGAGATTAAATTCACATTGTGATATGGTGCGATGAGGCTATGAAGGCAAATTGATTATACGTAAGATAGAAAAATGGAGTGAGAAGCATTAGAGATTTATAACTAAGAAACTGTGTGTTATTAGAACTTGGATATCCGATAGGTGTATTGAAGGTATATGGAATTGAAACATACAGAGGCTATAGAGAAATACTACTAAGAACTTATGAATACATTATAGAATAGTTAACTTTGATTAAAGATAACTTGAGGCAACAGATTGATACAATGTGGAAACATAAACTACAATAAACAATGCTGCAAACTGCACAGTAAGCAGCGACTGCGCTTGGGCTGCGCTGCAGTGTGGGCAATAGTATGAGAATTTTTTTGATGAATAACTTTTTTTGTAGACATGCAATCTTAATGAAATTTTCAGAGCGTAATCAAAATGTGTTTACATTACAAAGCACAAGTCTCTAGTACTTGAAATAAGTTTTTTACAAAAACATTACTATTTCACAAAAACATTATACCCTGATTTCCCGTTTTCAATGGGTTCAGGGTATAATGAATTAGATTAAGGAACAATCGAAAAAGAAACATTAGAGCTGTAGCTGAATTTTGCATGTAATAACTCAAATTGAAGTGTATCAAATTTATATGGAACAGTGGAGCTCGGTTATAGTCTCCCAGTACTAAAAATTCCAGAAAATATTCCAGCTGCTTTTAGCCACTGTGCCAAAATGTGGCTCAAATGTTTCTGCTGCGACTCGCATACTTTATTGCTCTTCATATTTTATTTTTTCATGGCGCTTTCATTTATAATGAGCAATCAAACTTTGTGTGTGTGTGGGTGTCTATGTGTGTGTGTGATTGGAAATATTCATTGCGTTTGATTTTGCCTGTCAGGCGCATGAAATTCAATGCTAGCTAATTCACTTGCCAGAGTTTTTGTTGAACAGCGCTGCTGGCTGCTGGGGCCACGCCCACAAAGTACTCACAGCCCCCTCCCCAGTGTGGCAGCGGAATTCGCATTTGGACTATTATACTGTCACCTGGTTTTATTTTGTATACCCTTCATCCATTGCAATGGGAAATCAGGGTATATTGGTTTCGTTAACATATATGCAACAGGCAGAAGGAGGCGTACGCTACAAATGGAGTCCTGATAACCGGATTCTACTGTACGAATGATTTGTGTCTTAGCGAAGAATTATCGGAGTATCAGTTCTACGAAGGGTTCAGGTGATCTCGTAGTCGAGCAGACTCGACTAGAGCTTTCTCACTTGCTTTGTTCGACTGGCCGTTGGGCCTTTTGTGACCTTTTGGGAAGCCGCTTAGCTGTCGGAGCATAAATTTTGCTGGCAGCCCGCAGCTCAAAGTTGGAAAATCGAGAAGAAAAAACTTTCACATGAAAGGTGTATGCATACAAATATGTGTAAGTGTGTGTGTGTGTGTCGGAGTGTGTGCTTGTGTGGGTGTGCTCTGTTTAGCCTCTTTTGATATGCATTCCCCCATGCGGACGTTAGGCAACTTGGCTTGCATTTCATTTTACATAAATTTACAAGTGGGCTAAAATATGAGCGCTTGGCCAACATTTTTGCCATGTAGCCATATTTATTTTAACACTCCAAAGTGTGTGCGCATGCATGTGTGTGTGTGCGTGTGTTTGTGTGTGCCAATTGACACTCGACGTGGTCAGCGCCGGGGCAACTGTTGAAACTTGTTGAAAGATTTGAGCACTTTCGAATGAATAATTTTCACTCTTGGCCATTCATCATATTTGGGCAAACTTTTAAGGTTAACGGAAAGAAATAAGTGAAGTGCGGTCCGAGTCCTGTGCAATGTAAACAGTTGGACGATAAGCGACGTTGTCAAGACTCTGACTAAGCCAAGCCACCTTCGCCTAAGCCCCCTTAGCCAATGAGTGTGCGAATGGTTCAGGGTGTCAAGGAGAGTTACTTAAGCTTTACGATGTACATTTTTAGAGGGAAGAAGGCCAACAGCCAGGTGTAAATTACATCCATCCCCAGACATTTGGGCAAACATAAATTGACCTACAAAAGTTTATGAGTCGATAAAGAGAAGCGAGACGGCGTTTTAGTGTTAAGGAAAGAGGAACAAAAGAAAAAGGCAAATAAGAGTTTCAATGGGAGATAAGCAGTATTAATGTAAGGCTGTTAATAACAAGACTTTAGTAGTTATAGCAATATATCAAAGTAAGGAAATGTGAATTCAAGAGCGAGCAGAGATGAGTATTTGCTAGATTCAGAATAAAAGAAAATCTTTAATAATGCCAGTCTTTAGTGAATACTTGAGAATCGCATAGTACAGCGATGTTGAATTGTTAAGCAGAACTCATGTTGATGAATTTTCAATGCAAACTAAAAATTACAGCTAAAATTTCAGTAAAATATTCTGTTGATCACTAAGCTGGGAAAGGTTAAGTAAAATCAATGGTAAAATTGCCAAAGTCTGTAATTAAGTGTAAAATGACTTAATGAGAATCGTATAGGAAGGCTATAAATTAAAATACTTTAATTCAGATGGCTAGATATAATATTCCAGTTATACCAAATATATTCAATTGCACTTTAAGGCTTAACAAAAGCTAAGAGGTCTAATGCCAATCAGAATGCTGGCCACATTCTCCCTAAGAATCGGACTCATGTTGCGCTGTTTCTCCAGGCTGACGGGCTGTGCGTGGGCCTGCGACAGCTGATAGAGATCCGCGTAGTATTCCATGCCAGCAATGCCCACTGCATTGAAGCTAGCCGAGACCTCGGTGCAGTCGATGATGGAGGTCTTGAGCGGGGTAACCAGCAGCGTCGAGTAGTAGGGAACCTTCTTGCCCTCGAGCAGCTCGCGGATGAGCAGGACAGCTGTGCGCGAGCCCGCCAGGAGATTCCAGCGGGACCAGCTGAAGTTGTGGGACAGTGCCAGGGTCGAGATGCAGGCATACGTGTGCATTTCCATCACAAAGTTCTTCTCGCAGGAGCCCTCCGTGTAGCAGAAGGCATCCTCGTCCGGGAAGATGTCTACGGCGGACAGGATTAGAGTCGCCTTCAGCTCGCTCAAGCTCAGCGTCTTGCCCAGCATGTCGGTCAAGCCCTGCGTGCTCCCGCCCTGGAAGTTATGCACAGTGTAGCCCGCCTCAGTGATGGTCATCTCCAGGCTGATCAGCGAGGCCGTCAAGCTGAAGAATATGGTGCCCGGGCTGGCAAATAACACTTTGATATTAAATCGTATAGACTTGGATGGACTCTGTTGATCTCACGCACTTCTTCATATCGGGTCTCAGGTCCCAGGTCTGGTAGGGCATGTTGCTATATTTGTTCAGGGCGAAGCCAAAGATGCCTGCAAATTCAAGGGGGGCAGATGAGCATGGCTGATGCGCTTATGATGGGGGAATCGCTTTACCCAGTCGCCCCGTGCGAAACTGTATGGAGAGTTTGTCCTCGTTGAACTTGGTGTCGTGGACATCGCGCGTGCTCCACTTGCCCTGGGTAATGGCCGCCGTGCTGCTCTGCTTCTGTCTGCGGCTAGTGAGGGGAGAGAAGAGGAAATGGGAGCTGATAAGGGATTCCCCACCGCGAATTCATGTAGAGCCTACGTTTCGCTGTCGCAGTTGTCGCTGTTGCTGTTCCCGCTGAACGCCTGCTGGAGAGTGCCGCCGGCTGAGGAATCGTTGCCAGCGTTGCCCTCGAGCAGCTCCAGGAGGCTGTCCTCGTCATCATCCTCGTCCGCATCGTCGTCGCTGCTGTCCTGGCTGCCAGCTGACTTGGGCTTCGTCGCCGGGTCCCCGGACCCGTCCTGTGCGGGCAGCTGCGTATCGCGAATGAAGGAGATGCCCGTGTAGTAGGCAAAGGCCGCAGCGGCTGCGGCTGGCTGCAGCACTTCGACCAGCTCCTGGCTCAGGGGACGCAGCTCGTCGGCCAGCTCCTCGCTGACGTCCGGCTGTGAGCCGCTGGGCGACAGCTGCTCGGATATTTGCTGCAGCAGCTCCTCGTGCTGCTCCCGCGGCAGCTGCATGCGCCACAGCCGATCCATGTCCTCGATCAGCTGCGAGAAGAGGTAGCAGCCGCTGGGCGTCACAGGCGGCGGGCGCGCCAGGCTGCGGAACTTGAGCTGCTTGTCGAAGCAGATGGGCGGAAAGAGCTCGGCCGGCTCCGCCGTGTCCAGGAACTCGGCGCCAATGCCCAAGCTGCTCGACGGCTGCGCTGAGTCAGTGGTACACGCAGACGTTGTCGCAGCTGCTGCTCCCTGGCCCAGGCGCACGTGGGTCTGGCGCGCCAGGAACATCACCTGACGCTGCGGCTGGCCGCTGCTCGACTGCGGCGTCTGCTGCTCGAGGCGCACGCAGAAGCCCTGCGGCAGGCGTGGCACCACAAAGTCCTTGACCAGCCCATACAGGTCCACATTCCGGGGAATGGCACGCAAGTCAAAGTCTCCGATTTCGCGCAGCGTTTGCGCCTGCAATGCGGCCAGATCGGATTTCTGGGAGCGCATCCTGGCTGGACCGCGCGGCGAGCTCTTTAGCGGGCTGGGCTGGGCGTTTGTCGACAGTGGTGTGGCCTCGGTGGGCGTGGCTGTGGTAGCTGCTGCCGTTGCTTGCGCCGCTGCTGCATCGGGCTTTACGCCATCCGCCAGCTGCGACTCTAGCGTCTCGATGTCCGTCTCCCAGCGACAGGCAATCGGTGGCTCGAACCAAATAACTGAATCGGGCAATCTGCAAGGCAGACAGCACAGATACTATTTATTATCTATTTTCTCTTCTTATTGGGTTCAAATTGTGCTTAGCTCTGAATTGGAGTAGTTTACGCATTGGGGTCTGGGGACTTAAGAAGTACTATAGCTAGGAAGAGCCGACTATTGAGCTCTGCGAATCTTAGTCGTAATCATATATAATCAAGGTGTAAAAAAAGAAGCGGATTTGTCGTTTTATATTGATAATAGGGAAATATGGTGAGGTAAAAGGAGGACCGGACGATGGGATCAATGATAGGACGTAAGACGGAATGGAGGATGAAGCAGACAATAGACGATGGAATGAACGGTTGACAGTGGGACGGAAGGTGGGACGGAGGATGAAACAGGCGAGCATGATGGATAGCCGGTGGAGCGATCGGTAGACCGGATGGTGGAACGAACTGACGGTAGGGAGGACAGTGGGATACACAGTGGAACGGTTGGTGAAACGGATGATGGGATAGACGAGTAAACAGAATGAGGAGGAGAAGACGTTGGTCTGAGCGTCGGGACTGACGGTGAGACGGACGATAAGATACCAAAAGGGAGGATGGGACAGACGATGGGATAGACGGTGGAACAGATGGAGAGATAAGAGGTACCACGACTGTTGGGATAGATGGTGGAAGGAACGGTAGAACGGAATGGAACAGGTATAGAGACTAACGGTGGGACTGACGTTGAGAGAGAGAGAGAGAGATTCGATTGCATGGTAAAACGAAATATAAAGTAGACGAAAAGACGGCAATGACGGAGAGACATTGACTCTGCCATTGATTGCTCCTTACATTCGCACAAACATTATGCTCGGAGTTCCCATTTTCAATGGCTGCAGGGCATACAAAATCAGTTTGATTAAAAAGTAAAGCCAAAATAGAAGAAAAATGTCTTGTAAACAACAATAAAATGTTTTTCATCTTACTCAGGGCTTACGGCTCGCAACGAGTAGTGAAGATGCTGTTGCGGATAGCAGGTCACAATATATTATATATGCATATACATATACATATATATACTTGTATGTATTTAGCTAGACAGGCAAGTCAATTACTTACTGCAGTGTGACCAAGGCGAGCTTATCCAATGCCGCTTCAATCATGCGCATCTCAGCCTCAATTTCCTCGGGCAGGCGACGCACACCAGGCAAAACCGGAGGCGGCGGCTTATAGGTCTGATAGTATTCCTTGTGCATCAGATTGTTGGTGGCGAAAACTGCAAGCGGAAGAAGCAACAACAGCTTATACACCCTTATGTATGTCTGCTTGGTCTACCCACTGGTGCGTATGAAGGAGCGAGCATTCAGCTGCTTATCCTGCTGCGGCGTCTCCAGAAAATCGATGCAGTAGACGCCTGATATGATGCGGTACTTGCGCAAATTGACATCTGTTTCGAGCAGGCCGTACGCCTCGGGTCCGACGGCTCGACGGCGCGCCTTGTTGAGCTCATCCTCGTATTGGGCGTAGAGCTTGTCCACATCGTAGCTGCGCTCACGTGGCGGCTGCGAGCTGGACGAGTGCTGCTCCTGCGTCAGCTGCTCCAGCTCGGACAGCGGAATCTCTCGGGCGCACTCATCCAGCATGGACTGCAGAATCTCCTTGCGCTTGCGCCACTCCCGCTTCGTTTGCCGTAAAATAGCTGCGTGAATAAAACTGGAGATCCCAAATGGCTGTGATTGGTTAGCTGATGAGCAGACTTACTGGCATTTTCGGAGCGAGCGTGTTTCAGCTGAAAGCTGCTGCAGTAGTCGCTGAAGTGATCATAGTTGAGCCAGAGCCCTCGCAGCGCCGAGCTTTGCAGTTGGACAGTCGGCGGCAGGGAGAGGTTCATCTCGATGGTGGGGAAGTCGATCTCATTGTGGGCCGACTGTTCGCCAATGCGAGCTTTGGGATTGACAGCGCTGCATGCGAGGTGGAGGAGGAGCAAAGGCAATTAGAGTGGTCAGACAATAGTTAAAATGAGGAGAAGAAAGAAGAAGGAAAGGGAATAAAAGTGTATATAGAGAATGATTGGCAGGCAGGAGCTCACGTATGAAATTAGGAAGGCATAGCAAGTCTGAGCCACTTGGAAGCACAGAAGCCTACAGCTTTCATCTTTTTCAATCATTTGTTTTAGCAGAAATGTCGATATTTATCGATAATATAAAATGTGTTTTGCGATAGGGTATTTGAGTAGAAGAATATCTAGTTTATATATCAACTCTGATACTTTTGTGATGAACGGAAGGACAAATACGTTTGTGAGACCAGATCGATGCAGCTCGAAGTTCGAATTCAAAAATAGAGATCCCGAAGAAAAGGGGATAAAGGTATCGAAAAAAACATAGTGATACAAATCGAGAGACAGAGAGTGAAAGTCAATCACAAGAGAAGAGAAGAAAGAGAGAGAGCATGAGTAATGAGGAATGCTAATTGAGTAATTGCAATATCTCACATTTGGGCATCTTTGGAGAACGTCCAGACGAAACTCTGAAAGACATCGGAGCTGTAGATGTGCTTGGAGACGCCAGGTCTATCGATTCTGCAAGAAAGAAAGAACAAAGATTGACGCTGAGCAGGTTCTATAGCACTTGGCAGATTGTCGTACTGACTCCATGTCACGCTCGATGTGCGACATTGTCTTGTGGGTGAACTCGTCCAGGTGCTGCTTGAGGAACACGCGCATCTCCGTCTTCAGCTTGACGAGATCGGCGGCCACATGGGCGGAGCGGGACTTTGTGTAGGCCAGCGACTCGTCCAGCTCGTTGAGGATCTGTCGGAGGGAGCAGAGTTTAGTGTGGTCCTCCGGCTGGAGTGTCCGCCCGACTTACGCCCAGCACCTCCTTGATGCGCTGCGCATAGACATCGCCCAGGTTGCCCTGCTGCTGTCGCAGCGAGGCGCGCGTCAGATCCTCCACCTGGGCATCCTGGGTGAGCAGCGTGCGCTCGTCCGTGCGCAGCAGCCAGTTGCGCTCGTCGCGCTCCCGCTGGGCAATGTCCGCGTGCCACTGGTGGATGTATTTGCGCAGGTCGCTGGGGCTGGCCGCATTGGGCAGCCCGTTGCAGCGCATGTACTTCTCCCATTCGCGCTGCTGGCGCTCCTCGGCCTTGATGGCCTCGATGGTGGTATGCACCTGATCGAAGAATCTCATGCTGTCCTTCAGCTGGCGCCGTCGCAGCCGATTCTCGGCCACCTCCTGCTGCTGGCGATGCTTGGCCTGCTCCATCTCCAGCTTCTTGCGCTGACGCGCCTCCTCCAGCTTCTTGAGTCTATGGACGGGAAGTTTCTCGATTACATGCGATCATCTCTGTCTTTTGACTCATTCATACGAACTTCTCCTTCTCCATCTCGATGCGCAGCATCTCGGCCTGCTCGGCCTCGAGGCGCGCCTTCTCCTTCTTCGACAGCTTCTTCTTGGGCGGCTGCCATGCCATTTGCATTACACATTAATTGCATTTCAATTACGAATTTCACCTTCGCCACGCCCACTTACCATGCTGTTGCGCTCCCAGTTGCCAAATACCAAATACCAAATGCCAAATGCCAAATGCCGAAAACCAATTGCCACACACCAGCCATGTATTGATCCAACCAGCTGCAGCTATGGCTACAGCAAGTTGTTGACGTTTTAGCTGTTGCTGTTGCTGTTGCTGTTGTTAGCTATTGCTGTTGCCTAGCTTTGCGCCAAGCAAATCCCTTGGCCAAAACACAAACATACCTGGCCAACACAAAGCATCAAAACAGTTTTGCAGCTTCGGCTTGCAGTATCAGTGGCAGCAGCTACAGCCCCTAATTAAATATTCCTTTGGGGGCTGCGAGCTTTGTGCCCTTTAACCTTTTGCATTTGTTGGCAGCCATCCAGTAGATGGCGAACTGGAGAAGAGAAGAGCAGAGCAGCACACACACAGAGAGCGAGAGAGCGAGAGAGAGAGAGAGAGAGAGAGAGAGGGAGAGGGAGTGAACGGGCTTGCGGTTATCATGATGGAAGGCGTCATTGGATTTGCACGTCATGCCCCTGTGGCTTAGGCTGCTACCGGGGATCAGCTAACAGTAAGTTGCCAACTGCTGTCAGCTCTCTCTCTCCCCCTCTCTCTCCCTCTGTCTCGCCTTCTCCCTCTCGCTCTGTATCTTTTGCAATTTGATGTCCACATGCGCCAACCGCAAGGCGTGCGTGTTGCTCTGCTAAGCCAAATTGTGATACACATTTCATGGATGTTGTTCGCCAGGCTGCCGCAAGTGCTCGATGTGAAACATGCTTTAATAACCACATGATAATAATTTAATGGGAGCAGCAATTTAAAATCTTTTAGATGAATGTGAAAAAATTATGTACTTCACAGGAAGTTCTCAGCGGAATAATTTCAACTGATGCAAGCAGATCTTTAGTTTAAGCATTTCAATAGCAACTATTGACGTAATTAACCTGAAGAGCAGAGAGAAGGAGAGAGAGAGAGAGAGAGAGAGAGAGAGAGAGCTAAGGAAACAAAGCGATAGATAGACTCCCATGTTGATAGAAACTTATACATGTAAGTAATACATATATGATTCATACATCCATGCGGCTTAGGACTCGAGCAGTCTGACAATAATTGGACCACTATCGATAAGAACTTTGTAGGACGCGTCCATGATGTGGAGCCTATCAAATCAATCAAGAGCGATGAAGACTTTATTCAATAGTCAGTGGCTACTGTTGTCAATTAGACGTCTTACTGATATGAGCTCTACTTCAAGTTCTTTTATTTATTTGTTACTTTTATTGAATTGAAACCAACATTTTCTCATAACTTAAATTGAAAATTTCATTAATGTATAGAGTATTCAAGGTTGAACATGAACGATCATCTCAAATTCAAAACGATAGAATGTAGCGTCATGAGATACACACTTATTCCCCATGTTCCAATTGCACATTTGCCAAATGTACGTGAAATAGGTTCGTGTCGTGTTTCAGTTCAGCAAATATTACAGTAGCTCACTTATATGTAGAGCGATGTGATCTTCATGCTGTGATCAGCTTATTTCAATGTGTATCAATATGATAACATGAAATGAAGCGATATGGTATATATATATTTTTTTCTGTATATCCTCTCAGGTCTTTTGCACCTTCATCTCCTGTAGAAATATATATTAACAAGCGGTTGTGCATAGTCGACGAACCCACCTGGCAGCCCTATAGCTTTTGACAGAGACGGGCACAATACGCCATAGAAGCTCAATATTGAAAGTTTATATTGAAAGACTGAAGTCAATAAATCTATTTGAACCAAATAAAATGATTATTATCAACATAAAAAGATTGTTTTTTTTTTTATTTATACATGAAATGAAACATGGATCCGTTGAATATGGGCAGCCTTGTAGGGTTGCCAGATGGCTCCAATGAATATGGACAGCCCTGTAAGTTGGAGAAAACAGTTTTTAGTAGTCCTGCTGCTTGATTGGTTATTATGTCTTCGACTAAGGATATGTTGAGGGTATTTTTTGCCAGTTCAGAGTGCAGTTACTCACATTCTATTTCATTCTATTCTATTTTGTATCTCTCATTTGAATCTTGGCATCAAATTAAACAGTATGTTTTTTTTTTTTTTTTTTTTTTAATTTTACAGCACTTTTCACAAATATTGATCTATAAGACTTAAGGTACATTTATGTTGAAGTCTCCGGGATATGTTGCCTTAGTAACAGCGTTTCATTTTTAATCACTTTGCTCAACTTATATAATCTTGGCAATAGACTCATATACTATATACATCACATATATAATATTATGTATTCGAATTGAATTCAGTCAGGAAAGTGTATTTATGTATTTGCAACTTTCGTTGAATTTTCATTATATAAAGCCGAAGTTATTTTCTATCAGCGCCGTGTCTCAAACTCAAACTCAAACTCAGTTTGTGCTCGCTGATTGGGTCCTTTGCTTTCGGTTTTCTATTTTCCTATTTTACGCCTAATTTGAACTTTTTTTTGCGACCTCGCCCAGGCTTTCGTGTCGTCCCAGATAGCAGAAAGTTTGTCTGCAGTGTGGGAGGCGCAGGGCAGGTGCGGGTACTTAAAAGCAATGGCAACGGCAGAGGTAAAGGTAAGGTGACAACGAGGGCTAATTACCTGGCAATTTAAATAGCAGGTCACAGCGCTTCAGTTCCGCCTCTCAGTCTCGTCTCTCTCTCTCTCTCTCCCTCTCACAGTCTCGCATTTCACATTTTTCGGCTAATTGCCGCATCCAGAGCCACAAGCTCAGCTTATCAATTTAATGTGCTGCTTTTTGGGGCGACATCGAGCGATTGCAGCCAGCAGCAAAGATTGCGCTACCAAATATGTTAAATTTCCACGGAAGAGATAAAAAATGGAAAGAGTTACGCGAATGGGTTAATCTCTGCAATGATGTAAAAGAAATCGTGCTCGTATGAAGTGTGGTACTTTATTTTAATGTTATTCATTCACTTCTTAGGACTACAACAAATATGCGATTTCGCCTAAATATAAATATTTTGGCATATTCATATATTCATTCACATATTCTTTTAACATACTGTACTGTACATACACTTCTATGTTATTTCCTGCAGTCTTTCATAAATTTCTCCTGTTTCTTCATCAGAAACATATTTCTCTGAAGTCCTTCTCTGAACTTTATTTTCCTCTGGCACATCGTTAAAGATTTTGAACTCTTGTTCATCAAATGAAAATAAGCGCTGTTAGTTAATCGGGAGAGTTCGACCAAGAGATACCCTGAGCTCTGCCGTAAGCTGTTATTCCAATCATTCCATACGGCCGTATGGAAAGGGAGGCGATCTGTTTTTTTTTTAGCCCAGGGATGAGCAATCAGTTTTCTGCTGTTGTGATATTTCTACTAAAAAGAAAAATATAATGAAATGAGTAAGGGCAAATCAGAATAGAAGCAGGCTTGACAGACCCCATGAAGTATATATATTCCTGATCAGGGCGACGAGCTGAGTCGATTCAGTGTGTGGGTATGTATGTACTGTTACGTATGCCATAAAGAAATGTAAAATATTTGGAATATTTGTTAATAAGGTTTTGTAGTCTAATAGTCCCCACTAAAGCTTTTTGTTTTGAATATATATTTGCATATACATATATTTCTTTTTATTATTTGATAAATGTTGAGTCCATGTCATTTAAATGATGTAGCTTAATAGCACAATTGACAAATGTTATTGCACAGTTAACATTATTATCCATTAAAAGAAGTTCTAGAATCTTTCGCCATTTCAATCAAATTTAGTTGAAAGGTTGAAAAACTTGAGCTGAAAGTAAGTTTCACAAAAAGCTGCTGCAAGAGCCGAGCAAAAAACAAAATATAGCACTTCAAATGTAATTTATTGCAGCTGATATAGTTGCAGCTATTGTTGTTGTTGTTGTTGCTGCTGTTGTTATGTATGGCCCTGAGTTAAATATTTGACTGCAGCGGGCAGTGCATAATCCTTGCTGTAAGCTGTGACAAAGCTGGTGCCAGCTGCCAGCTACGCAGTGATATATATGACAGTCAGTCATACGCATATATATTTATGGCACACAAGCGTGCATGCATGTACATGAGGCAGAGAATAAGAAGAGACAGACACATAGAGAGGGAGAGAGGGAGAGAGAGGGTGAGGCTGTAGCTGACAAAAAGAAATACTGTTTGCATGCCAATAATGATAAAGCCGTATGCGTAATTAGCTTCGTTTTTGCTATCATTTCATTTGCGGGCAGCTGAGGCGATTCAGCTCGAGTGTTGGCAGCGCAATATAAAATTTGTCATACGCACCGTTGACGTTGACAGATCGTTGAGCTGAAGCGATGCTGGCTGACGACAGGCGAGCAAACGACAAACGACAAACGACAGAGGACAAAGGACAAAGAGCGAAGGACGAAGGACGTCGGACAAAGGGACGCAGGACAAAGGACAAGCGCGACAGCAGTTACAGTCATAGATACATCTGCCTTCACTCTGAATGCAGCACGCTTCAGCGCACTTTGCAATGTGTCAACAATTCGTGAATGTAATATATATAAATGTAAATGTATGTGTAAGTATACATACACATACATCCATTTATGTATATACGCAGTAGCTGCCTGCAGCAGCGTGAACTTCAGCTTCAACTCAACTCAACTGGATTCAGCTCTGTTTGTAGCGCAGCTTAACCCAAATTGACGCAACTGTGTGAAAGCCAATTTAAAATTGTATTTATCAACGCTGCGGTGCATCTGGCATATGCGAGTTCCCAGTTCAATTTATTTCACCTACAAAAACCAATAATATATGCATGGAAATCATAATATATAAGTAGAGCTCACCTTTTATGGTTACTGAAAAGAAAATGTAACTAGAAGTAGCCAAGATTTGATTGCATAACTGAGCAAAGCACATGAAATGTTTAAAAATGCAATATAAAAGGAATGAGGCGAAAGGGAAAATTGGAGATTATAGAAAGAAGGGAGAGGAGAGAGGGTGAGAGAAGAGCATGTGTAAAGAGAAGGGGGAGAAAAAGGATGGAATATGATATATAAGAACAAAAAAGATGAGATTAAAAGAAAGTTTGGAGAAGAGCGGGGAAAGAGAGAGAGAGAAAGAGAGAGAGAGAGAGAGAGAGAGAAAGAAAGGCAGAAAAGCAAAGATTAGGTAAATCCTAGAGAGGGCTAATGAGATAATGAAAGAGAGAGAAGGAGGCAATGAAAGGGTAAGAAATAGAGGTTGACAGCGAGCGAGACAGAGAGAGAAAGAGAGAGAGAGAGAGGGAGTGAGATATAGAGGGTGACAGAGAGCGAGTCAGGTGGAAATAGAGAAGGAGACTGACAAAAGAGATGCAGAGACAGAGTGAGAGAGAATGAGGAGGGACATAAATAGAGAGTGAGAGAGGGAGAGAGAGAGAGAGAGGAAGAGAGAGAGAGAGAGAGAGAAAGAAAAGATGGGAGCAACGAAAAGATGAAAGAGACGCAGAGATGATGGCAAAGAGAAAGAGAAAGGGGAGGAGTATTATTAATGAATGGCGAGTGAAAGATAGAGACAGAGACAAAAGTAACGAAATGGAAAGTATTCAGAAATTTTCATGTATATAAAAGGACTTCATACGTATTTCCACACACATGTACATATATTTATACATATGTATGTATGTATATGTAAATATTTCTAGTTCTATTAGTTTTCAGAACTTACACATTTCGGTTTGCTGTCGGGTTAAAGTTGAAGCATTGCAGTTTCCCAGCTACCCCATTCATTTTAATTTTCATGTAATTTTTTTTCGCATGCACTTACAATGAGTCCATGCGCTTGATGACATAGTTTGTTAGGTTCATAGATGATTTTAACGTATAAATAATGCCAACAAATGAAAATGTTGTGTATTTAAATAAAGTCTATAGAATTCTATTTAAATAGAAATAAGAAACATTTAAAGTGTAAATATAAATGACTAGCAAATATTTCAAAGTTCAACTAGTAGACAATAATAATATAATAATAATAATATAGAGAATATATTAATATATCCAGAAGATAAAGAATTTTGCATTGCCATGAAATATTTTCTGAACTGATTTAAACGAACTATATGAGGCTAATGAGACTTCACCTCTATTATTTATCACTAAATCCAAGCTGCTCTATAGTTAAATATTATATTATGTGATTATTCTGCTGAGGATCTACATTCACTACGAGAAGGTCTCCGCCATATTAATTGATAGCCATATTAACTGCCTGTCTATCCGTGAATATATCTACTGGATCAGTCTAAATAGGAAGAGCATCTGCGATTCTCCTAGTCGCCTTGAACAGCATTTTTTCTCATATAAATTGTTGTTGTTGTCAGCTTCTTGACAAATTGCTGTTCGCGTGGCCGTGCAGTTGCCGCTGGCTGTTGCGGCGGCTGATGCTGTTGCGGCTTCGGGCACGGAGCATGGAGCATTGCCAGCCAGTTAAGCGGGCAGCTTGCCAAAGGCAGTCAATGCAGGCACGTTCGTTCTTCCCTCTCTCTCTCTCTCTCTCTCTCTCACTCTTTTGCCTATGCACAATAGCCGAGGCAGTTGCTTGCAAAGTGTAACGATTATTAATTACAGTCAATTTACTTTAATATCCATGCATGTGTGTGTGTGTGTGTGTGTGAGTGTTGGTGTGTTGCCAAGCGTAGCCTGGTCAGTTTTTTGGCACGATTTTCTAATTATATAGTCAAAGTCTGTGGGCAACCAACTGCCGCAAGTAAAAAGACACATTACACATTTTCTTTTAGGGAAAAGCTCAAAATGAGCTTATTGTGACATTGATGGCATTGCAAACGCTCACACACACACACACACACATGTACACGCACAGCATGTTCGTTTAGTTTATCTCCATTTTAGCTTATCTTATATTCACTGCTGCACACTATATATGTATATATATATGTATACATATATTTTATATATATTGTGTATATATATATTTCCATTTAACTTTTCATTTTTTATTTACCATTGACCATCGACTGACAATCTACTCAGCAGCTCAGCAAGGCTTTGTCTGCCTTTCTTTTGGCTTTTCTTTTAAATTCTGTTACCTTGCCCCTGTCTTTATATACGTCTGGTTGATAAAACTGTCAGTTGAGCTGGACTACAGCTCACATACAATGCACACACACACACAAGGCTGATAAAGGAGTATGAGTACATATATAAATAGAAAAATATATACTATAGGTATGTCTATATAGAAAATATAGCTTTCTGAACTTGTATGTACAGTAGAAACCGGCTATAACGACTCCCATTATAGCGTCCGTTCGGTCATTGTCAAAAAAATTCTGGTGCCCAGACAAATTTATATGAGCAAACCTGTATGGTTACAGCGTCTTCGCTCCCTTGCGCGTCATTATAGCCGGACTCAACTGTAGTTTGGTTTGTTTAAATTAGACAATTAGACAATCACATTGGAGTTAAAAAGTCTTTTAGACAAGAGGCTTTCAAGGGATGCTTATCATAGGAAGGACATCAAAGTATTTTGAGCAATGTGAAGAGTTTACTTCACTAGAGATCAATCATAAAATATATGACATACTTGTATGTCTTACTTATGTATATATATGACTATGTAGAGAGAGGAATATTCAACCATATATGCAGTATTACTACTTAATTTTTCTTATGCTCATCTACATACAACCGAAGAATTTTACACAATGTTTGTAGAATATATTATGAAATGAATTATCTAACTATACATAAATATAAACATAAATATATATATTTAACTATACATTTACCTATATTTCTTATTAATATATGTGCTATATTATTTATTTTGCAGCCGCTGTCTATACGCCGGATATCAAATTCATATCGTCAATCCAATGCAATGATTAGAAAACTGAGCAATGAGTAAAAATAAATGTGGAAATTTATTCAAGCTTTTTTACTAAATACTCGGAGAAGATAATAAGCAACAGCCAAAAAGGAAAGGAAAGCAAAAAGAAAAACACAAAACAAAATAGAAATCAAGGCCAGCCGCAATTTAGCTAGAAACGTAGTAAAAATACAAAAATAATAGAACCTAAAATAATTAATTAAAGATTTAAAAAAGAAATATACAAGATTATATATAGAGCAAGGCAATAATAATTAATGAATTAACAACTAATAAGCGATAAACAATTAATATAATTAACTAAATTACGTTTGACTAGGCGAACAGCAACAAATAGCAAAGCAAGAATACAAAACGTTTAACAATAATTAGCATTAAATGGTTAACAAGACGAGAATTATTAAATTAATACTAGTTACAAATTGAAATAGTAAATTTAACATTAAAGCTACGAAAATAATAAATTAATTAAAAACAAACCCAATTTACGCCATTGTGATTCTTAATTTTAGACATTATGTGACAAAACAACAACAACAACAACAACAACAGCAACAGCAACAAAATATAATTATTAATTAAATAATAAATTTTAAATTAAAATATGCAAAAATTACGAAAGCTTTAAAACAACAAAACGAAACCGAAGCAGCCACAAAGCATAAATCGAGCCAAAAAATAGCAAACAAAAAAATTAAATAAATAAAATAAAATAAACCAAACCATAAAGAAATAAAAGCTAAATGACCAAGAACCGCAAAACTTGAAGAGCTATAGAAATACATGTACATATATATATACGTAGTATATATACACATATATATTTAAATGAACCAAGAAAGGCAAAATTCCAGTTAGGCAAATTAGAAAATTCAGCAAATTATAAGCCAAGAACGCAGAACGCAACGCCAGCCGCCCACAACAACAACAACAACAACAACAACAAGCAACACCAACAAGCAACAACAATTAAATAAGCCAAAGAACAACACAATAGCAAACTAAACCACAATAAACTCCGAGCTAAATTCCATCCAAGATATCAAATTGTTGCGGGCCATAAAATTATGAGCGACTCCTAAGGGTATGCAGCGGAAATTTTGATGCTGCTGCTGTCAGCAAACGCAGCAGCTAAGCTTCTCCCCTCACTTCACTTCGAGTCTGTCTGAAAAACGAAAAACACTCTAACGTAATTGAAAATGTGTAATAGAAAAGTTGAAACACAAAATTAAAATAACCAAAAAAAAAAAAAAAAAAAAACAAAAAAAAAACCGAAAACCAGCAACAAAATATCCTTGAATCTATGCAATTATCGTCGCGTTCGTCAGGTTTCTAAAGCCCGGTTGCATCTCCGCTCGTTTTGGACTAAAGCTGCCCCAGACACTGCCGCGCCCCAAACGCCAAGATGACGATGTGGCAGAGTGGCGGCATGGGAGGCCATGGCTCCCAAAACAATCCATGGATGAAGCTGATGGGCATCGTGCACAAGGAGCGACGGCACACGGACAATGTGCAAAGCCAGAGCGGATCCAACGAGCGCAACTTGAATCAGTGAGTACAGACAGCTTCATTTGCCTCAATTCTTATCGATAGTTTCGTGTGTCGTTCCACCATTGCGAATTACCTTCCACACATCATTATGCAATCTTAATGCTCGTTCACGCAACTGCAACGAGTATATGGGTTTTGGGTAAAGTCTTGATTTTAAATTTGGAATATATACTTGAGGGATTAACCCTTAACGGGGCCCTAGACAGCTCTCACGTCCTTTCTCTTCTTTTTTCAACTGAAATACAAACTTATATATGCTATACAAATTTTATTGTTCATTGCATTAATATCTATAAAATTACTATACCGTTCTTTTCATTTGTTTTCGGTAAATGCATCAATCATATCTGAAATATCAATTTTATTCCATAAATCTGACTCCATGCCAAATATATCTATGCAAAGAGCTTCTGTGTTAGAAAATAGATACAGTGGCTAATTAATATTCCATTAGAATAATAACTCATATATTGATCTATCATTATCAAAAATGACTCTGATTTTAATGCATCAGTGTATTTGGATCAATTATTCACAGTTGTTATTCAAGCATGAGCATGTCATATCCATAAATATATAGACAATGCTCTAAAATCTGCGCGTTATCAACTCTTAGTAGCAGCAGCCAATGCAGCGGCTGATATAAATGTAGCGTGAGCCTCGACAACGGCCCAACGATCTACAAGTTGTAAGGTATATAGGTATAAGGTATAAGGTATATATGTAGGTATATAAGAGCTAGTACTTTAAGCAAGAAAAAAAGAAACATTCACTTCATTTTCTATACTGAATTCGTCAAATTTGGAGTTGTTTTATTTAACGTTCTAAGTTTTTCCCAATATGCGCCGAAGTCGATTATATATGTATGTACATATATATTTTACGCCGGTACGCTGTTTATTAAGCTGTTAGAGACATGAAATGTAATATATATGTTAAGCTCTCCCACACTAGAGCACTAGTGATTGGGGACGCTGTGGTGGGTTCTTGTGAATATAAACAACTTTGTGTTCAATGAAATCATTTTATTTTATATAATTTAGTAACAAAAGATCTAAGCTCTCTCTAGTCCGAATATAAACTGACCCAAATCAGTTCTACTGATTGGGTTCTCCCCTTGAATGTCTGACTGCACTCTGCAGCCTTCTTAGATTGTCGATAGTCTTAACTTATATATAATCGGGTTGAGAATCTGAACTCAAAAAGTTATGGTGGGTGTATCTACGCCCATAGGGGCGTGGAAATTCAAGTAAAACCATATCAATTGCAATTATAAAACTACATATCCAGCATATGGCATTTCATTTACTGCTCAGATCCTATCACATTCTTAGGGAGCGTGGAAATTGGAAACTGGCCTGCTTATATAGGCTGTATATCAAGATAATATCAAATTAGCTGTAGTCAGCTGCTATGCATGTAAGGCATCTCTGCACTATACGACAATGTCTAACTATCCATTTCAGGCGAGCTGTCTTGCTTTAGGAGGAGAGGAAAGCAATTTCGAAAATTTAAATTGCGTTTTTGAGCAGAGTGAAAAAAGCAAATCATAAAGAGCTGAAAAAATGCTGACTGAGGACAAACATTTCTAAGCTGCCATGTAAGAGGCACCTCCCATCTCCTCCTCCTGGCATCTCCTCCTCCAAGCTTGCGCTGATAAGGAACATTTCGCATAGCTGGACGTCCATGGGCAAGCAAACTTTTTACGTGCAGGCAGGCACTCGACACTCTCTCTGCTCGCTGTGAGCGGAGGCATGCAACATTGTGTCTTGGTGCGTGAATATGCATACGAATGTGTGGGGGCTTCGAGTGAGTAGTCGTAAAACATGCGGCAATTGCGCAATTAAATGGCCAAATCCGTCGCACTCGCACTCGCTCTGACTCTGGCTCAATCTCACTCTCCCTTCCCCCCTCTCTCTCCCGCTCCCGCTCTCTCTCTCTCACTCCCTCTCTTCTCGTCTGGTTATTGTTAATGAAAAGCAATGGCTCTACATGGTGCAGTACATTGAATTGTAACTGCGCCGCACTCTCTCGCAGACACAAATCAACGCAACTGTCCGGCCACCTGGCTGCACCACAGCAGCACCAGTGCACCACAGCAGCGGCGCTGCGGCTCTGTGGGCTTTTAAAATTGGCTATAAATGCGCTGAAGCATAAATGGATTTACGTACATGCTGCTCGCTGCTGCAATCCATTTCCATTTCCATGTTGCATGCAGCAACATGCTGCCATTATGCCACACCCAGTCCACGCCCACACCACCATATTGACGCTGGGCAAATGGCGCACCGTGCGCTGCTCTGCGTTCGCTTATTGTGCTCAATATTTAATGCTAACAGGTGGGAAAGGCCAGACGACTATTGCATACCCTTGAAGACGTAAAGCTAATGCGAACTGGATCTCTATAGCAGTAGGAGTAGTATGATATATATACATTTCAGATACTCTATCAGAGCTTAAGCTAATAGGAAGTAGATATATATCATAGTGTGGTGCGATATATAGTTCCATATCTGCTTCAGGTCTATGTATAGCTCTACAAACTAAGCTAGATAGCAAATCGATCCCAAATATATAGGGTATCTGTACGTTCAGCTCTGCTTCGTTTCGTTGTAGTACACAGTTAATCACAATATTTCTATAGCATCGCCATGAACACACAATGCAGCCTTTTAAAATTTTAAAGCCCTTCTTGTTTTCCTTGAAAAGTCAATATTGTTTGTCGCATTACTGAATGATTTGTCCTATTTGCATTTACATTGTCGATATCGTTTCCATTCGATTTCCCCAACTGAGCCCATGGATCTGACAGATTACACAGAGACTTTCCGCGTCTTTAATCTCAATCAACTTCATGGTTAAGCGTGTTTCATTCCCAGTTATTTCAAGCAAATGTACTTTCAATTTCGATATGGACTCACCTACATCAATGTAATCATGTTTCACTCTGTCATGCATTCTGAATCATACGAATTGCTAGATATCTTTTAATTCCAATCGTTTCGATACAACTTAATCTATTAGTACTTCATTTTGTTTCATTCTCTGTTGTTTCATTTTCGCAATAGGTAGAAAAAGCCAAGTGGAATATAATTATCAAGACTATTGCCTATATTGCATTTTTAAACGTGTTTCATTCCCAGCTGTTTCAGGAGAATGTACTTTCAAATTGGAAATGGGCTCTTTGACATCAATCGAATAATGTTTTATTAACATACGAATCATACAAATACTTAGCTGTGTTTCAATTCCAATCGTTTCAATTAACATTTAACAACATTCTCATTTCCAGCTATTTCCATCACCTTCAGTGCTCAAGCAGAAAACTCTTACCCTCTTAGCGCTTCAGTGTGTTTCATTCTCAATTGTTTCATTTTTGAAATTGATTGAAATGAATTTCTAGCAATTTCAATCAAGTGTAATAGCATTATCAAAATCATATAGCAAATGCAATATAGCCTATATCCCATATGTGTGTTTCATTTCCATTTTCATTTGTTTCAACCGAAACCTTATTTTGACTGAATAGCGTAAATGGTTCGATTCGAAGTAGAAAACCAGAGATATACAATCTGAATCCTAATAGCTCTATTTAGGCATATTTCATTCCCAGTGTCTATTTCATTACCAGCTATTTCAATCAACTGTGCCCCCGGCTATCAACTGTAGACCAGGTGCATTAATGTGGCTAATGAAAAGAACTTGAAAACAAATGGAAAATAAAAATTTCGCTTATGTTTATTTGCATATAGATTTTCCTGCTTTCCCTACACTCGTGAGTGTTTCAAGCTACCCTTGGGCAGACGCTGCTAGGGCAACCACTTGATTCGACTCGCTCAGAATGGTAAACTCTCGTTGCCAGAGCTTCAAGGGGCCGGGGAGGCAACTCTCAGATTGAGTTTAGCTAAATGATATGAGTCCCGGCTTCATACTTTCCGCCATTTGCAGTTGACTCCGCTTCAATTGAGCTCTGCGGCAACATGATTTCAAATGAAGTGATAGCAAAAAGAGAAAAGTAGGTGAGATGAAAAGAAAAGTTGCAGAAGCAGACATTCGTACTTGTGTAAGCATGGCAGCAGCAAAGGTGAAAGCAGTATACTTAACGTAAGCATGCTTTAAATGTGATTAGATTCTTGAAATTAAGAGAAGAAACCCATTTCACTGGATTGAAATTTTCTGTTCAGTAAATTAGAGCCAAATGTTGATGGAAATACTTATGCAGCAGGCAGTGAAAGGTCTCTGGAGCACATTAAGTAAGCTTATTAATAATGTATTCATATTGTTATTGTATGTAGTAGAGAAATATGCATCCTCACTAATCACTCATAAAATGCACAAGCTCAAACAGAGAATTATTGTCGAGCAGCAAATAATGTTGATGGAGTCCCAGATGCTTCTTGGCAAAGCAACGCAAACAATAAGTTGTAGTGGCCATACATAAGTAAACATATACATGCATACACATATGGGTATATATACATGTATATATATACATCTAAAATTGCATCTCTGGCAACTTTCGTGAGAGGGCGAAATGCAGAATGCAAAATGTTGCAATACATTTATCACTTTGGCCATAATTTGCTGCTGCCCACGCCGCTTACACATAAGCAAACATGCTAAGGAGGCCAACACGAGCCGACACCAGCAACAACAGCAACAACAACAACAAGAACAACAACAATGGGCACATTTTATGCATAAGCACGACGAAGGTCAGCAAGGACTGACATGAAAAGGGCTCTCAGCCCGCTCGGGTCAGGCTGTGTGTCATCTCTGAAAAGAGAATGAGAAAGGGAATGGGAATGGGAATTGGACTGGGAATGGGAAAGGGCATGGGAATGCAATGTGGACCGTCAAGCGGAGCACTTGAAGCATGCCTCAAGCCGGTGACTTGAGCCGAGCCGTGCGAGATCAAGCATGGGGCAAGCAATTGAAATGTGCGCCTCGAAGTAGGCAACCAAAATTTCAGCGTGAATGTTGCGAATGTGTGTGCGTGCCTGTGTGTTTGTGTGTGTGTTGTTATTATGTTGTATGCAACAGTTGAACATTTGTGAAATTTGCATAAGTTTCGTTAGAATCCTTCATTGGCCACGTGTGGCATGTTTTGCAGCTAAACTTGGAATTTGTTGAATGGTGCACGAAAAACTTGTTCCATTTGTTTGGGCGTTGCCTTCGCTCGTGTGTGTGTTGGTGTGTGTATGTGTGTGCTGGTGTGTGTGTTGATAGCTTCAAAAGCATTGGACTGGTATGTGCATATGAATATTTTATAAGCCTCTCAAATGTGTCCCCATGTGTGCGTGTGTGTGTGTGTCTGTATGTGTGAAAAGCTTTATTTATGCAAAGGGTCGCGCAGTACGCCCAACGGTGGCAGACAGAAGGAATAGACGTAGTTGTAATACTTAACGCCAACGCAACAAATTACTTTGGTCATAGAATGCCATGCACACACACACACACACGCAGAGGCACACACATGTGCGTGTGTGTGTGTGTGTGTGTGTGTGCTGGGGAGCCGACAGTCAGTCAACTATTTTGCATTGAAATTGAAATGTTCGCAGCTTTTGTGCCGAATCATTAGTTGAAGCAAGGCAGCTGCGGCTCTTGTCAAAGTATCTCTCTGTCCCTCTCGCTCCCCCTCTCTCTGCCGCACAGATTGTTGATGTGAAACATCATTTACTTTATGCATCATGCTAAACGAACTAACTTACTCTACCAGAAAATCTCGGCCCATTTAACACTTTGCTCGCAACAAATTGTGTTTGATGCTGCTCTCGTTACAAATGTTTCTGTTGTTGTTGCTGCTGTTTGTGTTGCTGGTGTTGCTGTTGTTGCTGCTATCAACATGTGTGCAATATTTGTAGTCATATAATTATTGCATATTCATTGGCAAAATTGTTGATTTTACCACACTTCAACTAAGCCAAATGGGGAGAATTAATAGAATATTAGCACACAAAGGGGTTACTTAAATACGTCGTATAGCCTAAAAAAATACTAAAAAAAAAGACTTTAACTGACTTTTTTGATTTGGATGCAGCTTTTACTGTTGCAGGGGGCAGCTAAGAGACTCTATTTAATGATTATGATTTATTAAAAAGCATAGCTATTCAATAAGCATTCCAGAAACTTTCTGTTGAGTAGAATCTTATGTTGACTATGCATACCTATGGAATGATTGTTGATCCAAGAAGTCATAAAATGAGTTTTCTTTTAAGAAAACCCCTGCAACTTTGAATAAGGATTACTTGCTTATCTATAACAAAAGTGGAGACTTATAATTGAAAATTTATCTATTACCGTATGTTGAATCAGTTCAAACTTCAGGGTGAAATGGAATGAAATTGTAAACAGGACACAGGATGGCAGACTCCATTAAGAATATATATGTATTGAGGATCGATAAAAAATAGTGCATCCGTCTGTCCATCCATTCATCCATCAGTTCGTTTGCTAGAACGTTAAGATCGTTGAATAGATGCTTGAATACCATACGCAATACGTGCCTATAACAGCCGTTTCGATAGCTTGTCCCACATCTATCTGTCTCCCATGTTATCGATAATAATCGATTATTTTATTTCGATGAGTGAAGAAATTTACTGAATTAGATTCAAGTGAGGAATATCAATCCAAATAAATGAAAAGAATAGTATTTTAAATAATATGTAATAGTAGAGCTCTGCTCTAGCAATGCCATATCTATGGATGTCATTATTAGGCTCTGAAAATGTTATGAAAGATGTTTAGATGCAACAGAATTTGTTTAAGAACTAATTTTCTTTAGTTAAATATATAAGCCCTGGTTTTGTGTTTGTGTATATGATTGTGTATCTCTCGGGGTATCTCTAAGTCGTGTATTGCCGACACAGCACTCTTTCTCTTTTATTCCCATCCAATATATTCAAGGAATTTGAAGTATTAAAGTATTTGGTGTTTTGATATTCACAGAGTTCCTGTTTGAAAGGAGACTCCAAAGGGGCATCAAAAGAAAAGAGGATTAGAAATTGAAGCCAGAAATATTTGAGAAAGAAATTTTGATGGAAAGCCAATGCAATTGCTTTTAACTTGCTGTTGCAGATAAATTTGCATAAGAAATCAATGGGAGCTGGCCATAAATAAGTTTTGCACAACTTCAATGCAAATTGCTGGAATTTGTGCAACAAAGTTAAAAGTTAAGGCGAAATGCAGGCATTAAGCTCGCCTCGCACGCAACGGGAAGCAATGAGAACGGAACTGAGGGCTGCTGATACTCAGATATCTAGCAATATATATATATATATATATATATATATATATATATATATATATATACATATCTATCTAATGTTGCAGACATACTCAGCCAAGAAAGGAGCAGAAAGGTGGGCTGGTCTGGTCTGAGCTGGGCGGGTCTGAGCTGTGGTAAATGATGATTCGTGCCTTGGTCAGCGTTGGGGCAGTTCCATTTATATTCGCTTTTCGCTGAGCTGTTGCTAAGCATTTTAGTTGTCTAATTGCGGGTCATTTGTTAGGCAAATGCCGCGTCTGACGCTGCCTACTCCTGCTGCTAACTGCCGCTTATCGGTGGCGCAACACGCGACGCCGCGTCTGTTGCAACTTGGCAAGTTAGCGAATCGTTCGGGCCACACATTTGTTAGGGTCGCTAAAATCATTTTTCATTTGCCAGTTAAAATTCGCAAGCCTCACAAAGTGGACGAGCCCGTGTGGGCGGGGGATTAGTGGGGCGTGGGGCAAGTGTGAGACAGTTCCATTGAACTTCGCTCAAGCGAAATTAATGAGCGCATAAGCGGCCTCAATGGCCATAACACGCACCAAGGGGCGTCCACTGGAGTGCACTAAAGCGAACAGTCGAACTGCAGGCTCAGGGGTTGCCATGGCTGGTGTGAGGGGGGAGCGGAAGAGGAGCGGTTGCCAGCAACAGGGAGGCCATGCATGTGTGTGCGTGTGTGTGTGTGTGCCACTCTGTCAGGCTATCTGTCTGTCTGTCAGCTGGTCACTTGGCATTTTAATGATGGTCATAAAACGCAAAGTGTCAATGCGAAGCGATTGAAAAAGACAGCACGAAAGTGGGCTAAGCATGACGGTCAGATACCCATCAGTTGCTCATTGAGCTGATGCTTTCGGTCTATGGGTATATATATGTTTATGTTAATAAATACGTTTAAGTGCTTGGGTTGAGTAGACCCGGATTACGGCTCAAATTCTTAGCGCACATGCATGGAACAGGGAGAAGAAGGTGCAGTGGATTCCATATTCTTGATCTGGACGATGCGTAGGACTTGTCTGTCTATCCAAACGGGCTTGACAGATCTCATATGTACTCTTAAATGCCATACTTAGTAAAGGTTGTTCTGCTTTTTTTATCGATAAAAATCGATAGCTTAAGTTTGTCATTGAATCAGGAATTGAACTACTCAAAAGGTGGAAGCATCCAATTACTTACTTCCAGAATTATATCTATTATTTTTGTTCACATTAGTGAACCTAATTTGAGTATTTTGTAAAGGTTTTTTTTTTCGATCCTTAAATGGAATTATTGCTGTCTATCTCTACCCATTACGCATCACATCACCCATTATGCCGCTCACAGAGCGCCAGGTCTAGGGTATACTGCATGGCTGCTGCATCATACATGTTTTCCTTTCGGGGTAATTGGAAATGGATTCCTAGCCCCTTTTAGAGGACAGGCATACATTGAAAATGTGCTCAACAGTTAACTGAGTATTCATGCTCTACATTAGGCAGGTTGAGTACAACGCGACGTCGAACATCGAGTATACGTAATTTTTGGATTTTCAAAATTGATGATACTCTTCAAACAGACCTCGTTGAGCCCCTCATATGGTTATTGCCTAACCAACACTGCTATGGACATGCTAGAAGTGAGAAAAATCTATTCTTATACCACAAAAATAATCCAAAGCTAAAGTTCATTTAGGACAAACCAATTTAAACGATGAATTTGCATTAATATTTGAAGCCATGTAACATTTACGCCTTTCATTCAGCGAACAAAGATTTCGGTGGAGCCTTACGATTTGCATATGCCCCACTTGAAACACCGCGCAAATGCCGGGGTATTTCGATTCAACAACTTGGCCAACAATTTTGGCTGACATTTCAATTGGCGCAGCCATAAAAAAGGCGACAAAGGCAGCGGCTAAAGACTTGACGTGGGTCTCGAGAGATGGCCAAAGAAAACTGCCTGAGAGCAGAGAGGCAACAAAAACAACAACAACAGCAGCAACAATAACAATAACAAAAGCAAGAAAAATTGGCAGCACTCAATTAACGCATTTAAAACTACAATGCCGCAGCAACTGCCACGCCCCCTTGCTTGTAAATACCTCAGAGCGCTACCACATTCCTTTGAGTTGAGTTGGGCTGCACTTGGCCGTGTGTTGATTGGGGATGTATGGGCGTGTGTGCGAGTGTGTTGGTGTGTGTGGGTGTGTGTGAGTGTGTTTATTTTCAGGCATGACAAGCATTGCTGTTGCTGTTGTTTCTCTTGTTGTTGTTGTTGCTGTTGTGCATTGTGCGCCTGAAGCTTTTGTTTGTGGCACGCAGCAACAACAGCAACAGCAGCAACAGCAGCATCAGCAGCAGCGGCGGCTACGTGAACCATTGTCTGCCACACAATGCGGCACCATGTGAACGTTGACGACAATGTGCTCGGCAATTGAGATGAGGCTCTCCAAAAAGGATGCTTAGATGCAGCCAGCACAAAAATACGAAATGGGGAAACGCTTGCCGAGAATATTGAGCCATTATAAATGCATGCCATACGAGTGTGGGAGAAAGAGAGATAACGAGAGAGAGAGAGAGAGAGTGAGAGTAAGAGAGACATGGACATGGTTGGAGAGGTGAAAGAATGAGGAGTGAAGGGGGAAGAGTGAAAAACGTATGGATGGAGCTACGGAATTTGAGATATATGAGCATCAAGACAAATATTTTATTAGAACTATTACTGAAGGTATCATTACCTTTTCTAGAAACTATTTCTTAAAAAGAAAAAATTGTTGAGCGCTCCTTAAATGCCTCATCTTTTCATAAACAAAATCTCATGAGCCGACAAATGCTTTTCAACAGATTTTTTATTGATTTTATGGAAACATATTTCAGCATAAAATATATTTAGATATATATTATATATAATAGGCACTTTGCTAACCTAAATTTAAGGTAAAATAGTGGGGTTTAACATAATGGTAATCTTCCTGTTTTCATAGACTTCAAACTATGATTAGAGATATAAATCAAATATAAATTAGATTTCTTATCAATATCAACGAAATGTTATGAGAAGGATCAAATTATTCAAAATGCTAGCATAACAGAAATGCATAAGATGATAGATTTCCTGTCGATAACAAGTAGGAAGTAGCTATGAGTTATCGTAGGCAGCCGACAAATTAGTTCTTTGTGGGCTCCCCAGGACTATATTTTGAGTTTATACATACGGATATCCGGACAGGCTGATGTGTGGACGGACCAGCAAATGGCCGTCGTTACATTGCCACAAATCGTCAAACTGATCAATAATATATACATATGTATACACTGCCACGCCTCCTTCTGCGACTTACATATTCACAGAGCCATTCTACCCTGACATTAAATTTTCAATATGTTCAGGCTATAAAAAACCAAAAAAAGATATCATGTTTATATTTTATTGAAATCAAATTTATGATATATTCCCACATATTACTCTGCTGTATTATACACTCAATATTAAGCGCATCTATCAATCAAATGGAATGCTGCGCTCAGAGAGCTTATGCTACCTTAACTGAAATCCCATAGGGAATGCCATTAATGCTGTCATCTGGGGCTCAAATTTTAAACGCTCAGCCCCATGAAAATGACATTGTCCTTAATGACAGATGTGTGCCGTGTGTGGGAGTGGCACGCCCACAGGCTCAAATAGCTCTAGACGCCCACTTAAGGCTGACTAGCAAAAAATAATTTAACGCTTCGACGGCTTCTGCATATTTGTGCCCTGATTATTGTCACACCAAATGGTTGTTGTTTCAATTGTAATTGCTGTCGGTTGTCGGCTGTCGGTTGGGGATGATGGATAGAAATCGAGTCGGGAATTGTATTGCCTTTCATGCTCCACTGAGCTCCACGCATAAAGATTGTAATTATATTTTGCATTTTGATTAAAACTCCTGCCACACACTTACACACACGCTGCAGTTGGAGCTGTTAATAGAGGCCAGGGGTGAGGGGAAGGTTGCCCTCCAGGGTCAGGGCTAGGGCTGGGAGTTGGGGTCGCGGCTTGGTCAGCTGCCAGCTGTGCGAAGTGAAAGGCAAAGTGAAAGCAAATGCCAAAACACGCTTAAGCGCTAAACAGCTGTTTCCACATCCGCATCCAACACACGCTGATGCCCCTTTCCACATAGCCCGCCTCGACTCTATGAACTTCGGGCTCTTGGCAATTTGACAACGGCGCATTATCCTTACAAATGGTTGTCCGACAACAGCTGCGCCAAGTGCCTCCTAGTCCACTGCTTCCAAAAACTTAAAAGAGAAAAATATGTATTTGAAAAATGATGTGAATGTCGCTCAGAGAGCCAGCGAGAGGGAGAGAATGAGAGAGAGAGAGAGAGAGAGAGCGAGCGAGGAAGGGGAGACACGGCAAGTCAAGCTGTTTTTGCTGGCGTTTTGCCAAGTTGTACGGATATATTTAAAACTGCATAAATCAAAATACATACACAACCACACGCACTCGCCAAGAGAGAGAGAGAGAAAGAGATGTAGAGAGGGGAACAAATGTTGACACTGCCAATGGTAATTTAATAAAGCCAGAGTGAGCGTCTGTTGGTGCTTAATTAGCCACGGATTGAAAAAGAACGATTTAATGAAAGCTAACAATGAAAAATTCATAATGATAAATGATTCAAATTGTGCCAGCATAAATGGGGCTAATGTCGCAAATAGTACACTAAGTGTGTGTGTGTGTGTGAGTTAGGAAGAGAGGGTTAAGGAGCGTACAGGAAAAGTTGCTGAGCTGCAGTTGCGATAGAGCTTGATCCATCAAGTGTGAGATTGTTATCGATAACTCTATTGTAATAGCTTTTTAAATTATCGATAACATGCCTAGTTATTGGAAATATAAGCTGAAATTGTGAGTGAAATTCTGAATATCAATCAGTCATTCTAGTCATCTCATAGTGGAATCTAAATATTGATTTTATTACTTAAAGTTATCGATAACACTCGCCATTTGGTTGGAAAAAACTTAACAAACTGAAATATCGTCTCAAAATACCAATGATCTCTGGAGGTTTCTGATGTTGGAGAACGACTCTGATATAGGGCTATTATTAACGATAGCTCTACAAAATATAAAAATATATGATTACTCAGCTCAGTCTACCCTCCAATACTTACGCACACTTTAAATTTTAGCACTATGAGAGCTCTACATTCGAGTTGATATGACAGCGCTTATAATGAAGTGAATCATTTAAAATCACGAAATGATGTGATATATCCCATCAGAAATGTGCAATAATATCCAAAAATCAAATGAAGAAAATATGTGCGAAACCTAAATAGAACTAGTAACAATAATATGTACATATATCTCACACAATTTTTGCCTAATAGGAAATTCGTTTACAAGTGCTTTAACTTGATATTTGGCAATTCATGCATAGTTTCACATAGTTAGCAAATGGAAATTTCTGCTCTGGCATTCAGAGTGGCTCACTCAGCACGAATTATCCAGTTCAGTGCAAGTTTTATGGACCCTTAAGCAGATAGCACAAGGGCAAATAGTTCGAATCTAATTCAAAGGCGTCTCCATTATTGCCCTAATCCCATTGTAAATGCAAAAATTCGAAAACTCATCAAAGGAAACAATTCGATATAGATGATTGTGTATGCACGTTGAGTACGAAACGATTTCGAGTTATTTGACAAATTTTGTCCAGAGCTGCACTTGCAGCTGGCATCAAATTGCTAATGCGATAAACTTTTAATCAATTCCGTCAGCTGCTTGTCCCGTTGATTAAAGGGGAGACACAACAGGGACTGAAAGCAGCAGCAGAAAATACGAAAAGCATGTGAAAATCCAGTGAGGAAAGCATTTGGCAATTGCGCACGCAATTACAAGCGCAAATACAGAGAGAAAAGGGGCGGGAGGCGAGTGAGAGGCAGGGCGGGTCTTGCTGCAATTGCTGCAGCTGCAGCAAGAAAACGAGAAATGCAAATTGTCAGGCATGCAGCAGCACAAGCGGAGGAGATTGCGTCTGCCTCCAAATATGTATGATGTGCGGCGCACACGCACATGAGCCCAAATGTGAAACGGAATTGAAATGTGGCCAAATGTGGGCGGGGGGCGAGTGGGCGGTGGCTGGATACAAAGTCAACTCTTTGGCTGGGCGCAAAAGCACAAAGCAATCAATGAGAGCTGCCACGCAGTGGGTGAGCAGGAGCTGGTAAAAGGCATGCCAGAGCCGAAGCAGGAGCAGGAGCAGGAGCAGGAGCTGGAGCTGAGTGTAGGTGACAGCTGGCTGCCCGTTGAGGGCGGCTGTCAGAACATGAAATACGCTCGATGCCAAGCACTGACAACCAGTCAATCAGTCAGTCAGTCCGTCAGTCAATCAGCATATCAATCAGTCATTCACGTCAGTCAGTCACGTCAGCTCCAGGTACTTGTTGCTGGGCAGTCGAACTGCCAGGCACACATAATTGATGAAGCAGACGAGGCAAATGTAAACATTATTGCAACTAATTGCAAATGAATCGAGACTAGGCCCCGAGCATTCAGCTCGACTGGGTAAATGTAGTTAGCGAAATGTTGCCAACGGCAGCTTGCAGCCACAGTGCTCGGCCGAACAAAGAAATCTGTGTTTATTTTGCAAGTGCAGCTATCAATTAGCTGCAGCCTGCAGCGGCAGCTCGTTCATGTTGCAGCAAGAACTAAACTCGACTTTAAAAATCAATAATTTCGGGAAATCGGTAGACCAGACAAAACTGTGGTGCACAGGTATGAGCGAGATTTTTTGTATTCACATGGTCTACATACCAAAGACTAGACTGATTTATAGTATTTACAATATAGTAGAGAATAATTTCATGAAGGGTATTTTTTGCAACAAAATTTGGTCCTGCTTACATTTTTATACCCTGAACCCATTGAAAATGGGAAATCAGGGTATAATGTTTTTGTGTAAAAGTATGTAACAGGCAGAAGGAATCATCGCAGACCCCACAAAGTATATATATTCTTGATCAGCACGATGAGCTGAGTCGATATAGCCCTGTCCGTCCGTCCGTCCGTCCGTCCGTCTGTCCGTATGAACGCCGAGATCTCAGAAGATATAAGAGCTAGAGAGCTGAAATTTTTTGTGCATACTCGTGTATACCATACGCAGTACGAGTTTGCTTTATTTTTTCGATAACTCATCCGATAACTTTTTTATCGAGAATAATCGAAAATTTGATTTTGTTTTTTGAGCCTCATTGGAATACTATTAGACATAGAGACTTCAGATTTACTGTATATATATATATATGATGAATACAAACATTTTGTAATCAACAGATTTTGGATACCACGCCCCCTCCGCCCCCAATTTGCAAAAAACGTATTTCAAGTACTAGAGACTTGTGCTTTAGAATGTACACACATTTTGACCATATGATTACGCTCTGAAAATTTCATTAGGATTGCATGTCTACAAAAAAAGTTATTTATCAAATAAATTCTCATACTATTGCCCACACTGCAGCGCAGCCCAAGCGCAGTCGCTGCTTACTACGCAGTTAGCAGAGCGCGGGCGCGTGGGGGTGGATGCATATGTATGTATGTGTGCGTGCATAAAAGAAGTGCAGAATGATAAGAATATCAGCTTGGAGGGTTCAGGGTATCTCCTAGTCGAGCAGTCTCGACTAGAGTCTTCTTACTTGTTTAAGCTAAATTAGTAACTAGAAAAGAAAATATACATATATAAATATAATTCAATATGAGGGTAGCTCGAAAAACAACTATAAATTAAGATTACGTGCTGAAAGTAGAATAAAATCGAGCATTATTTCAAAACATTCTACCATGATTTCCCATTTTCAATGGATTCAGGGTTTAAAAAGGTTCGACCATTAAGCGCAGCTTAGTAGTAGGCTAGTATTCTAGTGTTGTAAAACGCCTATAAGGAAAGAGGTCTAACAGCTAGTATGTGTTAAAATATCGTAAACTTTCCGCTAAAAGTTCAGCTGTCCAAGAATGAAACACAAAGTTTCTACTCGTTGTGCTCTAGGCGGGTTAAATAATGTAATGTATAACAGAGTATGAGAGTAAGAAAGCAAAAGAGACATAGATTGAGGGAGCACCTAGCCAAAGATGCGCATATATAGAATATATTACGTAGCTTTGGTATCCTTGCATTCAAATTTCAAATTTAATCTCTGCCTTTCATGAAATGCTCCCGCAAGGTACCTACATATACCAAATAATAATGCCAGTCTTAGTCTACCGACAACCATAACGAGCCTTCTTATCCCATTGGCCCAACTGGCTATTCCGTTGTCACTCACCAACGTCCGAGATTTACGTTCAGCACTGTCTTCGTCTCCCACTCACGGAGTGAGCGTTAGAGAATAAAATATTGCAACTCCCTGGGAAAATATTTTAACATCAACTTTGGGCAAAGCTTAAGCTTCCCACTAAAACTATTGCCACAGTATATGGAAATAACAGCAGCAGAAATAACAGCAGAATTTGCTTTTGATTTCATAGTATTATCTAAAAAATATAACTTAATATATAAGTTAAGCTCTCCCACACTAGAGCACTAGTGATTGGGGACGCTGTGGTGGGTTCTTGTGAATATAAACAACTTTGTGTTCAATGAAATCATTTTATTTTATATAATTTAGTAACAAAAGATCTAAACTCTTTGTAGTCCGAATATAAACTGACCCAAATCAGCTCTACTGATTGGGTTCTCCCCTTGAATGTCTGACTGGACTCTCCAGCCTCCTTAGATTGTCGATAGTCTTAACTTATGTAATCTATAAAATCGGAATATTGTGCTCAAACTATTTAGTTCATCTATCGTCAGTTAAATCTTCTTCTCGTTGGATGAACTGAATGTATTTGATATGCTATTCGTAATATCAACAGAACTTCTTGCGCTCATAGTACTCAATGTACTTTGTATTGAATTTTATTCAGCTGAAATTCGCATTTTTGTTTGCTAAAAGTCAACATTGAAAATGAAATAAGTACGACAAGTATATATTTCTGGATAGTTGGATAATATGCATATAAGCTCAACAATTTTACTAGAAGAAGAGGTAAGAGTGCTCTAGTCGGGAGTGTCCGACCAGGTGATACCGTGTTCATTGCAAACAGCTTTCAGTCAATTCTTCTTTTATACATTCAACACAAACAACACATGCACACATATACAGACACACACACGCTTATGTGCTTTATTATGGAAAATTGAGTTGTTGAACAACTTTTGTTGTAGGTGAACTTTTTTAATCAAATTTTCAGAGCATGATAATGACATCCTGATGTGTGTCTTTACCAATGCACAGCTCTCTGCCATTTAAAATACATTAATTTTAAATATGAGGAAAACTGAAGTATGCTCATCACTGTGGATTTAAAGCCTCCCGTTCTTGTGTTATTCTAGCAGCGCTTTAAAACGGAGTCAAATAATCAATTGTTATCGATAATATTGCAGATTGAATGGGTTATCGAAATTAAGAATGTGAGACAGTGGATACAAAAGTAATTTTTGTATATATTACAGATAGATCGAGAACATATTTCAGTTCCAAGCGTCTTCCTCTGCCTGTTACATACGCTTCTACAAAAACGCTATACCCCTAAGTTCCATACCCAATGGGTTCAGTGTTCAAAAAGGCAAACAATGAAATTGCTCGACTATTATTAAAATGTGTTTGGGAAATTGTGCTTGAAGCTGATTGCTGAATTTTGCCTTGCACTTTGCATATGGATCTAGAGGAATATAGACATATATGTTGTGGTTTTTGTTGTTGTGGAAATGTTGCTAAGTAAGTTCTCTTGAATTTGTTTGCTGCCAGCTTTATATATGTATCTCTCTCTCTCTTCATACACTTTGGGCTCATAAAATAAGAGCTCTTAGCACGTATAGATAGATATACATATTAGCAAAGTTAGTCTTTTCCACTATATAGACTTTGTATGTTGGGCTTTGCTGTCATCTTAGTCAGTTTAAAATTCCATCTAATGAATACTCGTCTTTATTATGTATGCTTTGTATTTGTGCTTTATTAGCCAGGTTATCAGAGCTGTTGTTTGTATTATTCCGTTTATTGATTGTGTCGACTGAGACATTTGTTTGCCTTTGGTAAGCTGTGATTGCTCTCTGCTGTTTGCTTGACTCTTGTCACAAATAAACAGTTCGCACCTAGCCAATCTGTTATAATATCGTATTTCATTATGCATACTCAATTTCAAGTTGCTGATGAGAAGTGCAATCGTTGAGCGGAAGTTATTTGTGCAAGTGTGACAAGTAAATATATCTAGTTATGGATGGCTGTGATGGATTATGAAATCCATTCAAATGGCTCAATTAATACAACTGCAACAGTGAGTAGTATCACATGCAGTTCGAGAATTGATCAACCACTCTTAAGTGTTGAGAAAAATTAACGTTTCTTGCCTTTTATGTTGGCATATCTAATATGTGATATATTCATTTTAAAAGATGGTCTAGCCTATAACATATTTAAACTCAAGTTTGCTCTGTCTCAATTTCCAATTGCTCTCACTTAACTTTATTGCTCTTAGCTTTAAGCTCTAGTCCACCTCAAATTTCCATGCCAACTTCCAAGAGTTGAAGATTTATTATGAAATATGTTTCTGCAGTCTCTATACTTAGCCGGGCTCGCTAGCCTTTAGCTGGAAGAGTTTCTGCCTGTAGCACTTGCAGCGACTCAACTTTAATGATTCGAAAGCTTCGTTAGGTCTAATCGACTCTATTGTACCTCTAGTTCATCTCAGTCACTGTCGAGAAACTGTAAAATTTCATATGTACATATAAAGTAACTTTCCGTTATCTCCGCATAGCTTAGACAATAGCAAAGCAAGCATTGCCTAACCTAACCCAACCAAATTGACACGCTAATTAAGATAATCAATGACAAATATATGTGGTAAAAAAAAGAACAATTTGTATTTATTTTTAGTAAACATTGGACTTAGATATTATCTGTAACTAGACGATGTTCGTTATAGCGTATAGGATATGTGAGTGCGTTACCCTTGTCCCAAGAGTATAATTCCTGAAAATAAAATAGAGAGCTCTTAGCATGGGCCCAGACAAGAAGAGGGCAAGACTCTTACCACTGTGAGGGGATTATAGCCGACTGTCGTCGTATAGCTGAACGGATTCGAGAAGGGCAGATTCGCGTTGAGCAGCTTGCCCTTGTAGAGATCGACAACGTAGCGTATCTGGGTATTTTTATCGGTGCCCGAATCGATGGCATACAAATTGCCGCAGACAATAAACATTTCGCCGAATTGTTTATGATCAAGTGTTATATTAAAATTATACTGCATGCGCAGCGTCTCGGCATCCAGCTACAAAAATAGACGCGACATATATGTAGAGACGGACACAGACAGAGTGGGCGATAGAGAGGGAGAGAGATTTACCTTAGCCACCAGAGTATTGTTCGAATCGAGCGTGCTGTAAATCACCCAAAGACCGACTTCATCCACGTTAAAGTCCATATAGTTATAGTCTGTTGCGTAGAGTCGATTGCCAGTCGCTATTCCCGAGTATGGCAACTGTACGCCTGAAAGAGTTTCATATATGTATGTAGCTATCATCGCATATACAAATCTGATAAGCAGAGGAGAGTCACTCACTTATCTTCTTGGAGGTCGTCAAGTCCAGTTTGACGACCAAATCGGAGTTCTTCTGTTGGTAGTAGAACGAACCGTTGTAGACGACGTGCGCATTGCCCTAGGAATTGACTTGTTCTATAGAATCGATTCGCTCATATTATATCATAGACTTACTTGAAAACCCTCAGATATTTCGTACTTGTGCCTGGGCACACTGTTCACTCGATATTGCGTGCGCGTGGAGAACTCGAATAGATTATAGGCATCATTTTCGTTGGTCACAAAGGTCTTCTCCCGATCGACTTCTCTTGGCGCTGGGTCGCGCAGCCATGAGCCATATTTCTCATTCACCACCTTGTGGAAAACTGGCTTACCCACTGCATACAGATAACAGGCTGTGAGCAAAGGAGAGGATATGTTATAGCGGATGTCAGTCCAATTCGTAGGCTCTATTAGAAACTTACTCTTCACACGCTTCGGCAAGCCCGGGTAGCTGCGATTGCCTGTCGGCTGTATCTCAAAGTTGTTGAGTATGGAATCCTTGCATTGATACAAGCTATAAGGCAGACGATGACGTTTGATTGGCATATCGGGAAAGGAGGTAACAGTACTCACCTAGGGTCTGGGCACTGATCACAAACGGGACACTCGCTTTCGGGCGGCCGCTGTCCATAGACCTTGACATTGTTGCCCACATAGGGTATTTCACTGTTTGGATCCTGAGCTGTAAATACCAAAAAAAAGGCATTCATTAACCACTCATCTGAAGGCATATTTGAGGAATCGAACTTACGAGCTATTTCAAAATTAACCATTGTTGCATTTAGCTCATTGCGTGCCACGCAGTGATAGTAGCCGAAGTCGTCCTTGCGTAGATTGCTAATGGTCAAGCGCATGGAGGTCTTAAAGCTGTAGGGAAATATTTAGTTGTATGTTAGTTATGAATGAGAGGGTGACTTACCCATCTGGATAGGACTCAATGCGATACTTATCACTTGGGTCCAGTATTTTGCCATCGTAGGCCCGCTCCCAGTACCGTATGGCCTCCGGGAAGGCTTCGACCTGGCACTCCAGGGTGGCGCTGCTCTGGTACTCTGCATAGATCATTTGCCGGTACACAGATATCATCGGCGCAACTGCCATGAAGGAGAAGGGGTTACAAAGCTGCTCGAGTCGGTTTCCTTTGCTACTCACAGTGCACCTCTACCAGGAACGTGGCGTTGGCCACGGGCGCAATGCCATTGTTGGCATAGCAGGTGTAGGCAGCCATTTGATGTCGCGTAATGTTGCCGAACTTGAGATACTGTCCGCTAATGGAGCTTACTATCGCAAGGCAGACTTATCAGAAATTACCTCTCAGAGCAGACATTTTCTACTCACGCTCGATGCCGTTCACATTGATGGTGCGTCCATCGTCGCGACGCCACTCCACCTGGGGCGGTGGGTTGCCCGTTGCCGAGCAGCTCATGTTGAGCGTCTTGCCCTCCTCGACGATGACATTGCGTCGGAAGTTGGGCGCATTGACGTCTGCCGTTAGAGTAGATCTTAGCTCAAGGGAAACGCACAGTTCTCAGGGTTAACTCACCTGTGATGGAAGGTGGTATGAGCAGCTCATTGGAGGCGCTGCCATTGGGGTACTGCATCTTCCAGGTGTTGATGCCAGGCACTCCGGGTGTGCCGTTGGTGCCCGGCTTGCCTGGACGTCCGCGTGGACCCGCTATGCCTGTGAGCGCGAGAGCGTGGGAGAAGGGGAGGTTGAAGTAACCGAAAGCTAATGCAGTCCTCACTTACCCTTCAGTCCTCGTTCACCGGGTGGACCTTGAGCACCCTTTGGACCCGTTATGGACATGCCATCCTTGCCGTCTTTACCATTCAGACCATCCTTTCCATCGCGCCCGGGTAGACCGTTTTTGCCGTCGGCTCCGGCTCGACCCGGCACTCCATCCAAGCCCGGCTCACCGGGTACGCCGTCTCGGCCATCCAGACCGGCGCGGCCCACTGCTCCAGGATCGCCCTTGGGGCCACGAGGACCCGGTGCTCCCTGCTGGCCCACACCGTCGACGCCTGGTGCGCCCGGCAGGCCGACGTCTCCGCGATTCCCTTTGGGACCGGGTATGCCCGGCAGGCCGGGATTGCCGGTGGGTCCTTTGGGTCCTACTGGGCCCATCGGACCAGGTGGGGCTGGCGGGCAGTACTCCTGCGTGCCCTTGCAAAAGCCCGTGATAATCTTCTCGGGCACACGGCAATACGTATTCAAATAGATCCATTCATCCCCGCCGGGGGCCGCTCCTTTCAGACCCGTTCGCTTGCGTATCTCTGTGTCTTGCTCCTCCAGAGCCTTGCGGTGATTGGGATTGAAGAACTCAATCAATGGATCTGCTTCAAGTACATATAATATGTAGATCAACTGGTTCCGGCATTGAACTGGACTGAACTAGTTCCGGCACTGTTTGACTTACCATGCATCGAGGCGGGAGACGACGAGGCGATGTCTCTGCGAAAGCGTTTCTCCACTGGAAATTGGCTAATGAAATTGTTGTTCATCTTCCGCTCGTTACGCACAATGCTGATCGGCTGCGCTGTTGTTGGACTGCAAGAGCAATGGGATATAAGTATAGATAAACTAAAGTTGGATTGCATATGGGAATTATAGATGAAAGGAATTAGGTGAGCTTCAAATTTAATTGTTCATATCTAGCTATGAGAGCGAAAGCTGAAGTTATAATTCAAATCTAGCAAAGATCTTTCTATTGAAAGTCAGGGAAACTTCGAGCTGGAACTAGTTTTGTAACACATCTTGTAAATGTTAATATCTTAAAGAAACGAAGAGTGTTTCATTCAGAAACAAATGAGTAAATCGCATTAATGAAAACTGAAAATGGAATTGAATTTGATTTAGCCCAAAATCATCAACCAAATCTATTATCAATGCTTTCTGGTAGTATCTCATACTGGAGCTTGGTATTGGAGCTATGTGAAATGGAACTTTAGCGATAGTTTTAAGCTGGAACTGGAACTAGCAATAAGAAAACTAAAAATTAGGCGGAGCTACAATGAATAGAGAAAATGGTATATCGAACAGGAACTAGAACTTGACTATAGTAAACGCACCTCGCCGCCGTGGGATAGTCCCTTTCCATGATCTGGGTGACCATGGCGCGCAGAATGTGCTCCGAGCGCATCAGCTCGTCCTGGAACTCGCTCCGCTGCTCCCGCTGACGCTGATGCACGTCCACGGTCCGCGACTCCTCGCCCGCCTGGGTGTACGTGTAAAACAGTATCGACAGTGTGGCCAGCATCAGAGTAAGTGCGCCCAGATACAAATAGACGAGCACAAGGGACGTGGGCGGCGGGGCGTCCAGTTTGTTGACGCAGTTGCAGCTGCACTTGCAGCCAGCCGGCTTAGAGCTCTGCCGCTGACGGTGCTGGCAGCCCTGGCAGACGCCGGCCATGTCCATGCCGCTCGCCTCATCCGGCAGCAGCATGTTGGCCACCAGCTGCGTGCTGGAATCTGTCAGCTCCCTGGAGGCGCTGCTCTGTGATGTCGCCGCTTCGCCTGTCGCCTCTGCGTCGCGTCGCTTCTTTGAGTTGCTCACGCTCTGATTAACGGCCAGCAGCATGTTTGGCGGGCACCTGTTCGATCGGCTCAATTGAAACGGCTCTCCTGATTTATGCGGCGCGAGTGCAGCCGTTGGATAAAGCAGAGATAAATTAATAGATAAATATGTAGATGTGTCAAATGAACCACTCGCTCGTATTTTTAGACCATTCAAGTGGGCGCGCTCTATTTATACGAGCTCTCGACACGATTTTAAGTATTCAAATCGAAAAGGCTTTATATTAATTTTTGATGTGCCTTGCTCTTCTTCTTATTTTTCTTATTTTTCTTATTTTTGCTCTCTGTCCAGACACTCGAGTCAATAGTTGTTTGTTGTTGTTGTTTTATTTTTTACTGCCCGGGGCGGAACTAGTATAAAAGTCACAAGTTCTGCGTTAATTTCCGCTGCATGTTTGTTGACAAACTGCGACGATATACACACACACATATATATATATATATACATGTATACATATATATATGTACGTGTATATATATCTCGATATATATACATACGTTCGATCCGCTGCGTTTGACAACTTTTTAACACTTGCTGGCCACACTGTGGCGAGCGAGAGTGTGTGTGAGAGCGACAGAGTTAGAGACAGACGACAGACTGAGTGAGTGAGTGAGTGAGTGAGAGAGAGAGAGACAGAGAGAGGTGTGCGCGCTCTGAGTTGCGAACGCGTTGGCGTCTAATTTCCGACTAAAAATTTTGTGTGCGACAATTTTCCATTTCGCCGGCAAGCGGACGCTCTGTGTGTGTATGTGTGTGTGTGTGTATCGCTCTCACTGTATGTGTGTGTGTGTGGGGTTTACTTTTTGTTTTTATGAGAGAGCCAAGCACATTCGCAACTCCAAGAGAGTCAAGGCACGCGAGCTGAGCGAGCGGCAACTGATATAAACTTTATTCGATTTTATTTATTTTTGTGCTGCATGAAATAAAAGTTGAATAAAGCGTAATAGAAACGTCTGGCAGGTCGAGCAACAGCTTTCAGTGGGGAATAGAGGACGACAATGTGACCAGAGCGCCTTTATTTACCTTACTCGGCCAGGCAGACGCATGCGTCCTGTTGCATGCCACAACACTGCAGGAGCGCTGCTTGGCGCCCGTGTCGGCGGGGGCTGGCTGGCACGAGGGGGGAGGGGGCACTCTGACAGTAACGAAAAACAAAAACAGAAAAAAAGGACGCACATGTTCCGATTCTTCTTCTTCGGCTTTGTTTGCTTTCGAAACATCTGAATGGGCAAATCGTGTGTTGCTCTCTCGACCCACAAACTATATATATATATATACATGTCCTCAACAAGTATGAAAGCGAGAGCATCAATGCCCCAATCAGATGACTACTCACAGCTCAGAGCCTCGACTCGTCTGCCATTTATCATGCTGCAACTGTCAATCCAATTCAATCCAATTCAATCCAATTTATATTCTTCTATTTTGACGCATTTGCATTTGCATTCAGCTAAATATTTATGATTCTATTTAGATATTTCAAGTTCTTCTCCATGATACTAGGATAAATAGTTATTTTATTTTATTTTATATTTTTTATGTAGGGAGAATATTTACATACGTGCATATATACATATACATACATATGTCATGTGTGTATATATGTATTTTACATGTACTTCAGTGTATATTCTATAGTTTTTTCTCTCGTTTTGCAATGTTGCAAATTCTGGAATATTCCTCCTGTCATTCATTCGTAAATATCCTAAAGTTCTAGAAAGTTTTTATCTGTTTAAAGTGTATGCACTATTCAAAATGATTCTATATATAAAAAATATTAAAACTGACTTTAGTAATGAAATATATTGAAAAACATAAAATGATCCCTGAAACGCTTTGCCGACTCATTGAAGTCCATTGAAAATAATAAATATTTTTGTTAATTTATTTTTTTATAATTAATTAATTTGACTTTCCTTTAAGCGGTTTTTATATACCAGAATATTCGAGATATAGACTGCAGATTTACTGCTCTGAATTTAAAAAGAAAATGCTAAACACTTATGCTTTGGCTCTAATTCATTCGTTCTGCTTAAACGAAAAGGATAACAATAATTATATAATAAAAATGCCAAATAGCTAGCGAAGTCAATGAATATTTAGAATAGAAAATTCAACATAGATAGCGCTTCTAATATTGAATCCATTGCCAATTCTAGCCCAGTTTGCATTGTACAACATTATTTTCCAGTAGGATAGAGTAATTCCACTTGAGTAAACTTGAAGAAAATTCAAATTTGATGCTTTCGGTATAATATTATTAAAGGCTAGACTTGTTTTGGTTGCTGAGTGTTGTTCTATTTTCGAATACATCATAATTTGTGAATTGTATTTTGAAATACACAAAGTTTGTTTTTTTATTGTAGTTTGTAATAAACGAAATTGCGTTCAAATAGAAACGGTTGAAACCTTTGTACTGATAACTCCGAGTTTATTTCAAATTAGTTACCTCTGGGGTCAATATATTACTATGTATCTACGGCTATAAGAATAAAACGTCTCGCAAAAAATGTTATTGGAAATAAGTTCTTGAATAGCTGTTATTAAACTGTCCGATAGAGATTGAGCCATATCTAATCGGGGAATATTGAAAATCATCTTGTTCTTTAACTTTAAAGTAGGGTTGTTGAAAATATATCAAAATATCAAGATAGAGATATTTTCTTCAACAAAAAATATATTTAGATCGAAATCTTATTGCCCAAATATCGAATATTTTGCAATATTTCTAGATATATTTTCGCGGGTGACTCGTAATGCGTGAATCAGCAGGGAAAGTTGAATATAATGAAAACGTAGTATCCTGTTTTTATTTAGATTAGCCAAATGTAATTTGTGCCTTAAAGTAATAGAAACAAGTGGTAACACATTAAAGAAGGCGTTAAGAGTTAAGAGGTCTTTATCATTTAAATAAAAAATGCTTCTTCTTATTATTCTTGTTTTTATGAACGGATAATAAATTTATTGTGGAAAGAAAGTCAAAAAAAAAAAAATTAAAAAATATTGATATGTAGATATTTTGAATATTGAATTTTGAATTTTGACAACTTAAAATATCATCGATACGATACTTTCAAAATAATTCCTACTTTAGAGCTTTAATTGCTAATTAATGGGGATTTTTTCACTGGCCAAACACATAAATTTTAGGGTACGTATCGTAAGCCATGGTTAATTAGAGAATTGATAATCACTTTTCTTATTTTGCAATTAATTGTTAATCATTATTTTCTGAATTGTTTCTACTCTGAATTTATATTATATGATGATTAATTTTATATGTGTTCGTATATTAAGCAAAAGTTTTCGTGTTTTTTTTCCCTCACTTTGTGTCTGTACATGAATTAAATGTATATTAAACATGAAGTTCGCCCTCAGCTCTTTAAACGCATCTTTTATTGTCTGTTTACTCCAAAACTTTCTCTCGGAGTCCATTGTAATCGTAATTTAAAGCTGATTCTGTGACTTAAATCGTTGAGATATAAACTCGCTGCACAAATCTCAACTTCAAACTGTTTTTCACTCCATTGTTTTCCTTTTGTTAGCCTTGTTAGACTTCAGCTACGTTCAAGTGGGCATTCAGATTTGTTCAAGCTCTTCACAATCCTCGATTGTTTGCATAGGCACAAAAAGTAAGGTAGGAACTGTCGGAGCTGTTGTTTCAACTGGCAATGATGAACATGAAGTAGATGATGACGCTGGAGGCGATGATGTAGATGAAGGTGGGGTGGGGAGGGGAGAGGAGGCGCAGAGGAAATTCAGACGGCTGACACTTTGAGAATTGTTTTTTCTTTTCTTTTTCTTTTTGTTATTTTACGTTGGCTTTGCAATTCAGGTGGCAAGTCGAGCACAATTGCTCGGTCCGCCCACACGGCGCCACGCCCCCAGCTTCTGTAAGTAGTTTGCACTTCATTTGCATTTGTGGAGGCAAATCGGTTTGTGAATTCAATTTCCATTAGTCTGCGATGCACACAGAAAGCACGGCCGGAGTCAATGAGCCGTAACGAGCTCGTTAGATCTGCGACAACACTAACACCAAGAGCAATGCCAACAGCAGCAGCAGCAACAATTGTAGTGGCAACAATGGCAATTCATTTGATTTTTAGTTACATAAACACTCGAGCAGCTTCTTAGGCCATGGAGTGGGGGCATGCAGCAGGCGGTAGCCGGCTAAGCCGCAGGACAGAGGCTACCATGGCGATAAGGTAAGCAGCAACAGCTGCAGCAGCAACAGCAACAGCAACAGCCACAGTAACAATATCTGTGGCAGCAGCAACAACTGTGTCAGCTATTTGGCAACGAAATCAGCTTTCAACTGGATTCAAGTCCGCCAGGGCAATGCCAATAAGCCGATTATGTTTATGCCGAGCAACAAGCCGCAGCAACAAGCCGCAGCAACAGCAGCAGCAGCAACAGCAGCAGCAGCAACAGTCTCTAGCAAAATAAATCAAAATGTCAAGATGTTGCTCTTGCCTTTGAGCTGCTTTTAAACAACAGCAATGGCAGCAGATGAGATTAGGGGCGTGGCTAGAGCAGATTGAATCTTTCCACAGACAAATAGCAGATTTATATATATGTAATCAATTTTGGTTGTGTAAATAAATTTGCAATTGTTGCGCTTGCTTTGCGTACCTTCAAAAAGACTTACAATAAGAAAGTGAAAATAAAATGAAAAAGATTTTCATATGCTTCACATTCTCCATATTTCACTCGGCAGAAAAGTCAAATGAATGTCAATAAGGTTTATGTTTAGTTATTGTCAAAGGCTAGACACGGGTTCTCTATAGACTAAGAAGTACTTAAGGGAGGGCATGACTAAAATATACCCTGACCAGGCTAAAAAGAGTGACAGCTTAAGAGATATCCTGTGAAAGTGATTTCTTGACTGTTGCTGTTTATATTGAGTGAGGGATAAATATTGTATCACTCAACTGAAAGAGTGAAAAAGGTTATCAATGTGAGTAATTGGCTAGACAATAAATTGAACTGCATAGTAAAAAGTATTTACAACACAGTCGAGTAATCTTCAAAGATAATGATCATAGATAGACTATATACAGTATATATAGATATAGACACTGATAGAGTGGACGCATATTGTCTATATAAGTGCCATTATTTCCATTTAAGTACTTAAAATAGAATGAACTGTAGACTCATTTGCTCAATATACGTGTGTGCTTTGGGCTAAGGCATAGCAGAATGATTCATATAAGGATACACTATCTTACAAAATTTACCAAAAATAAGTTAAGCTGTGTAATGGATATTGTTAAACATATTTTAAGGAAACCCACAAATAGTGTGCTCTGTACTTAACTCTACTATAGTTGCAGTTGTCGAAATTGATAGACTAGAAGATATTGAGTACTTGCTGAACCTAATTAAAAATTTAGGTTAATACTCTAGAAAATCCAGTTATTCTCAATTTGCCATGCCCATTCTGAGAGCAGATTCTTCTTTTTGGCCAGCTCATAGGACAAGGTAACGGTAACCTAGGTGCTATGTCTGGATGCTTATGCTCAAAACATGACAACTTACAGGGTATTTATATCGAGATCGATAAACAGTCATCGAGATCGATAAACAGTTATCGAGATCGATAAACAGTTATCGAGATCGATAAACAATTATCGAGATCGATCAACAGTTATCGAGATCGATCAACAGTTATCGAGATCGATCAACAGTCATCGAGATCGATCAACATTTATCGAGATCGCAAAACAGTTATCGAGATCGACAAACAATTATCGAGATCGATCAACACTTATCGAGATCGATCAACATTTATCGAGATCGCTAAACAGTTATCGAGATCGTGTAGTCGGTCAAAAGATATGCTGTAAATACATACAAGAGGTGCTCATATCGAGAGTCTTGTTGATATTGCTTTACATCTACTTGAGACATTATGAATCTATCTAATTGCTTAGGTAGGTGTATAATCGCTTTAAGGACTAGGCTGTTAATGCTTTAAAATATTTGTATGGGGATGCTTTAGCATGAGTCAACGGGGTCACGAGCAGTCCCGGGCTACAATATTGCATGTGCGATGAAATTAACTAAAGGATTTTACGACTCTGCCAGGCGCACTTTCAACTGCTTTTATGAGCGCAGCAATGGAAGTGGAAGTTAAAGAACAAGAACAAGAAGAAGAAGAAGAAGAAGGAAGAGGCAAACAACATTTTGCATCTGAGCCAAACAAAAAATGAAATTGAAAATGTCGCTGGAGACTTTTTGCAATATTTTTTTAAATTTTGTTTTGTTTGTTTTTTTTTTTTTTCGTTTGTTTCTGCATTTGTTTTTATTGCTGCACTCGAGAAACTTGAGTCGAGTTGCTCAACGGCAGAAGTTTTCAATTAATTTTAGTTTCAAGCATGGCCTAGGCCAGAGACGAGCTGCTGCAGTAGTTGACTTGTATTTGAATCAATCCAGCTGAATTACTTCAGAGTATTTCAATAATAGCCTTATCGCATCATCAACAACCTTTTCATGCCATGAGCTCCGCTTGGAGATGAATTAAATGTCTTGAGCTTGTTCCTGACTTATTAGCTATGAGAAATAGAAATCAGTCAACTTATTTCAGTCATATTCGGTTTACAAATTCGTTTTTTTTTTTTTTTAAATTAATTTTCGAATGAGCTTATGAATTTATGACCTTCTGATTACGTTTCACATGAACTCTGTCCAGTTCATTTAACATGTTCTGTCGATAAGTCACGCTATTTGCTTCTTATCGATAAATACTTATACTATATCAACTTGGTCCTAAGAAAGACGTGAATTGATTCGTCGGGACAATCTAAAACTGAACCGATTCAGATAGTACGATGAGATCTCTCTTTCTCTCTGTCTCTCTCTCTTTCTCTCTCTCTCTCTCAGTATAAAATTGTATCGAATATACATAGGGTATCGGGTATAGTATCGATGTTATTGATGCTTCCCATAACTCGGAGCCACAGGCCTAGATTGGGTTTACAATAGTTTGCTAGAGCAGATTATAGATCACAGCTCAGACTAACAACAGTGCCATCCAATGGAGGCTATTTAGATATATTTAGATATATTTCCTAGGCTCAATGAGCTGGCTGGAATCAATTCTTTTAGCTAGATGCATTATTTTGTTTGGTGAAGGATGCGCCTGTTATATGCTTCCATCATCAGCAATGGTAGAAGTTGAAGAGATGCATTCATATTTAGTTAAAGTACAATTTAAATACTTATCCCTATATACATATAGTATATACAGTATATATATGCCCTACTCTCTGAGCATTGAAAAACGTTTAAATTGCATTAGGATTGCTTGTGTTATCGCTCAGCTCAGATCTCGAGCCGAAATGAAAGGTACTTAGTGGAGCCAAAGGATGTGGCTGGACTGCATTCTCTGGCTGCAGGCTTCAATTAAAAGCTGATGGGGAAGAAGGGGTTGAAACGAGTGAGGGAAACGCGACACAAAGAAATTTCGCTCGTGGCATTTGTGACTTCGTTTTCGTTTGCCGACATTTTCTTGTTAAATTGCCCTAATTGCCGCTGTGGGCGTGGCAATTGAACAAGTTAAATATTCACACGCCCTGCTTGCCACGCCTCAGTCTCAGCCAGGACTTGTTCCTCGGCTATTGAAATTTCGACATTTTAGCTCGCTTTTCTTTCAATTCTGTTTTTTTTTTTTCACCGTTTTTCTCTCGATTTTCTTGTTTTATTCTTTTTTCCGCTTTTCGACTCGTTTAGTTCGTTTGCATTTTCTTTGCATATTTATGAGGGCGACGCCGGCGTCGCTGCTGCGGCTGCGGCTGCTGTTCAATAACGCACAGGAATGTGAAGTGTGCGGGAGCAGGAGACGGGGAGTCAATCGGAAGAGGGGGAGTGGGGGGTTGGGGGAATAGGGCGTTAGCTGAAGTCCTTTGACGGATCAAGAGTTTCGGCAGCAGACAATAAAACATGAAAAAGAAAAGAAAAGAAGAGAAGAACCTAACTGGGAAGAGGAAGAGGAAGCTGGCGAGGGGCTGGCATTGGGAACTGATAAGTTTCAAGTGTGGCACGTAGCGCACACAGCAGCCCGTGCCGGCAGTGCAGCATTTTTTTCATTGCTGGGAATGAACACACACACACACGCACACATACATACATATACTTGGGCGCACACACTCGTATGGGCAGAGAGACAAGCTGAAGACACGCAGCTGGCTGAGACGCAGCGCATGAGTGTCTTAAAAACTGCCGCAGCAGCCGAGCGCAGCCGAGTCGGGCCGAAGCGCAACGAGGCGAATGGCGAATCGCAACGAGCCGAACAGCAAGCACGTGCTCGCTGCTGCTACAGAGCAACACATGCTTCGCCGCTGACGACGACGCTGGCGTTGTCGTCGACGCCGACGTCTGTCTGCAGGGTGCGCAGCGAAACTTGTTGAAATTTCGAAAAAGCCAACAGCCGCTGGAAGTTCGAAAAGCGGGCGAAACTTGCGCAGCTTTCGTTGCTTGCATGCAGCTTTCGCACAGAGGGCGCTGCAGCTAACGTGACGTAACAGGGGCCAGACGCTTTGCAAGCTCGTCGACGTCATTAAAAGCTGCGCGGCCGATCGAGTGCTTTTGCCATTAAAGCTACTGCCGACGTCACAGTTGCCCCACTATCCAAGTGCATGTGTCAATGTCCCTTGAACTTTGCTGACGCTCAAGTTTCGCATTTCGCCGACGAACTTGAAACGAGGTCACGCGCTTAAGCTGTGTGTGTGACGTCAGCGCTCAGCCTCAACTCAACTTTTGACATCGCCTCTTGACTAATGCCATCTCTCTCATGTTCTCTTCTCTTTGCAGGTGAGTACTTGAATCTCTTTAGTCCTCCCCACACACTAGAGCGAAAACGAGCATAATGCGGTTTGTGTCTAGGCTAAAGGTTGCGATATGTGCTGCATGCGTAGCAAAGATTTGTTAGAATTACTGTGCGTAGTGAGATCAATATACAGTTGATTGATTGATTGAGCTACTCCTATAGAATGCTGTAATTGATTGATTGATTTGGTATATTTATTATATATTTTTTGCTTAAAAATAATTTGGAATAAGTTGCATATTACTGAGCTATTGGTGTCAGCCAATGTTGCTTAGATAATGCTGCTTAGATCTGTTGACATGTTGCTAAAGCAAAATGTTGCTAAGGCTATGCACAGCAATGTATACATACATATGCAGTTGCTATGGCTAAAATGTTGTTTTTGAAAAGTTACGTGCCCGTTCCGCATGTTGCTTAGAGACGGCTAGAGACATTTGGCTCTTACACAATTTTTCACAGCTCCTTGAACATGTTGCTAAGCAAATATTGCTATAGAATGTTGCTAGGCAAACAGTGTTGCTATCGTGTTTGCTCTGCAGCATGTTGCTTGGTAATGTTGCTATAGCAATTCCGTTCAGCTCAGCCACGCCTCCTGGCTTTTATTGTTCCTCCCTTCTTACGCTGCTGTGATATAAGGGCTATTGTGTCAGTGCTGACGTCACACAAAATTAAATGAATATTCACCTTAGAGATAGGTGATATATAGGTGTTACCGAAGTGTCTTTCTAGTCTTATATGCAAAATGTTGAGGGGACAAAGAGATACACATCATAGGCCAAACACACCCTTATGTGCATCTATAGTAGCAACTCGCCGCAAATCTATTTCATTTCGTGACTCTGTTGGGGCACGAATGTTGGCAGAAGCGAAAGTTGTTGCACCTGCCATGCTGGGTGCATCAATCAAGTGCGCAGATTCTATCGATCCATCAATGGGGCGAAATACACTTGTCGAACAAACAAATAACAAATAACAAATAAGCAATTCAAGTGCCAAAATGACTCAATTAAACATGAATATCGGGGCGAATTGTGTAAACACTTTGTTGTTCGGCGACCCCGCCCACTTTCGCCCCCTGTCTTGGCCTAGAGCTGTGCTGGGCACTGCAACTGATCCATTCGCACCCATCAACAGCTCGTTGCCCCAAAGGCCATGCCCCCGCCGTGATAGCGCCCCCGTCAGGAAAACGCGGCTGTGTGCCTGACTAGCGAATACCCTGAGTTCCGGGTGCAGAGCTGTTTGTTTGCTGAGTGTGTGTGTGTGGCTCTATGCACATATATATACTTATATGTATATACATATACTCATCTAATTCAAATACTCTACAGATAGTCATTCTGGCTTAATTGCATGATTTTGGCTCTAGATATATGTTGAAATTGAATTTTATGGGCATAAGTATGTACATATAAACATGTACATACATACATACTTATATGTATATACCAAACCCAAAGAAAAATATGCATATATTTTAAAGTCTGTATAATACCTAATCATAATACCTAATAATATTCAATAATATTCATAAATCGCTTATTGATCCCACATATCTTTAAAAAATGTTCCAGATCTTTAGCTTATATAAATATACTCATATACAAATGTACTACTATATTATGTATATGCTCTATATATTTATGTAAGTCGTAAATTCAAATATTAGAGAACAATTTAATATATATTTTCAACAAATAGATGTGAAAACTACCGCAACTCCATAATTTTTATTGTTAGGCTATTCAGGCATGCTTAAAAACACACTTTTATCGATTTTTATCGACTACAAGGAGATGGCATGATCCACGGATATTATTTTTTATTCTTATTAGTATATATTTTAATCTATAGTCAAAATTTCCTGTCTCCATTTATGTCAATGATTGGAACACATTGCGTTTGATATATCGATTTTTATCGATAGCCCAAGAAAGTCCAATATGAACTGACTAACATTTACTTTGCTTATATGAATGTCACTCTTCTAGCTTTTGTCGCATTTTGAGCTGATCAGCAAAATATAGATGTATGCATGATTCATGGACTATTCTACGCCTGCTTCATACAAAATCATCATACCCTGCATAGCCATGCCCAATGGGTATACTTCTTGTTTGGCTTAAATCACTTTTCTGGCAAAAATCAACAGCAAATCAATCGGCGATGCTTGAGAATGAAAATGCATTAAAATTATTTGAAAATTGCTTCGCAGTTTTTGTTTTTTGTTTTTTATTTTTGTTTTTTGCTTTTGGCTTTTTGTTTTTTTTTTTTTTCGTTGTTTGGCTTTTGAAACAAATAAAGCGATATTGTCGACAATTGACGAAAGCAAGGCAACAGCTCTGCGCTGCGTAGCCATCAGATGATAGATAGATCGATCCGCAGATAGATGGATGTATCTGCGTATCTCTGCGGCCGCAGCCAAAGTATCTGAGCAGCATTTACGCAATGGGCGTTCGCGCAGCCAGCGAGTGGGAAATTGAAATTGAAATTGAAATTGAATGTGGAATGGAATGGAATGGAAAATGCGAGTGAAGGTCGCTCGTTTGCTGGCTGCTGCTGCTGCTGCTTCCTCTTCTTCCACTTAGGCCTCTTGCTGTTGCTGTTGTTATTGTTTTTGGGCTATAAAACGCATTAATAACTCATGAAAACAAAAATATGCTAAAAGATTTAGCTGGAAGTACTCAACTATTGCCCCAATCTCACTCTCTCTATCTCACTCTCACTCTCTCTCTCTCTCTCATCCATTGACGTTTGCATCCAAAACAGATACGATAAATTAACCATATACCATCGAAAAAAAAAGTAAATAGTGCAGAAATTTATGCATTTCGCGAATTTCTCTAATTGTTTTTTGCGTCATTTGCCATGCGAGATCTGCCTGCCACCCCCGATTGCCCCCCTCACCCAACCGTATGTATATGCATGGTATCTGCAATTTATATATAATTTTTGGCCAACTTTTGCCTAAGCAGATGTTTGCATTCAACTTTACTCATTTGCCAGTTCGCATAACTTTGTCTAATCGATAGTTTTCCAATTTGTGCGCTCGATGAATTCCCCATTCAGCCAAACAAATACGTGACAAAAGTCTATGCATGAATGTATCTGTGCATATCTATGTATGTGTGGCTAGCCCATCGCAGTGCTCGCTAAATGAGTTGTCAAAGTGTCGCCCGAATCGCTTAAATAACTTAAAAAAATAATAATAATAATCCAAGGGAACTCTTTTCCACTGTGTGGTGAACGACTTGAAAATACCCTTTGGAAACTCTTCGTTCAACGGACCGTTGAGTTTTATAAATATTCTTTTTTTTTTTTTTTTTTTTTTTTTTTTTTTTTATCTACACAGAAATTCAAATTATCGAGAATTATTGGGAACGACTTAAGATTCGACTGTATTTAAAAACTTTATGTCAAATTAAATAGTCAATATATTCTGTTTATTCGTTAATACTTGAAATATTAATAATATTCTTTTAAGATGATAGAGATATTTTGACATAAGAACATATAAGATTATAGATCTGAATAAATCAACTCTCTAGCAGCTTAAGAGTTTTAGGTGAATTGGGGAATCGAAAGATAGAGGGCATTGGCGGAAACAGAAAAACAAACAATTTACTGAGTCATTAATCAGAGAACGGGGTCAATTGCACTTATACTACATAGATTCGTATGTACATATATTCATATATGTATGCATATTAGTTATTGCAATATCTATAGATTTTTCTTTAAATAAACCATAGACTTTTGTCTATAATTTTAATAGTTTTCTATTAAAACGTGTGAGGAAGGAATAATGTCTTCCTTATGTGCAAAGCTCCATGAAAATGCGAATGCCCCAGTTCCAGTTCTTAACTTTTGAAATGGTTTTCGTCTAATATTGAATCTAATCTAATGTTCGAATTCGACAATCCTAAAATTCCTTTTATCTCCAAGCGTAGTTGAAGTTTAAGTCAAAATTAAGAATAAATTTTTATGCGTTCATGAGATAAATCAGATTCTGCTTCGACTCATGCTAAGGAGTTGGGAAAGTATAAAAGTTACGTAAGATATGGTTTGCTGGGTATGTCCTAGTCGGGCAATCTCAACTAGATTACTCTTCGAGCTCTTTGGCATATTTCCTGTAATTCTTGAATAATTGAGGAAATCAAAAATATTTCAGTCGGATGACTAATGATGATGCTACCTATATGTATATATATATATTATATATGTATATTGACTTGAGCAACAAATATGTCAATCAATTGAAAAGTGTATAAAGTCTATTATATTGTGATCGTGTTTTGATAATAGCAGCTGTTGTCTAGAATAGATCGGCGAAACTTTCGTCAATGTCCGTTTCATGCTAAGCATTTTGATTTCATTTGCTCAACTGTGCGTTTTCTGAGCACTTAAGCGACAAGGCCGAGGCCTTCCTGGCCCAATGCAGTTGAACTGCAATTCGAGATGGAATGACAAGGTTGGAGCTCAGCAAACGCTGCTTTCGTTTACACGGGCTGACATTTCACGAAGAGCAAAAGCAAAGTCATTCGCTCATTCTGATACGATGATGATTCGAATACGATAATATCTGGGAGGATTTATAGACTGGATGAACATGAATAGCAAATTTTTATCTGCGCTTTCATTTGTTTACACAAACCTTTGCTATCGCCATAATGTAATCGAATCGAATTGATCGAATCAATTCATATAGCAGTAATACGAGCTTGATATATTAGAAGATCGTAGATACTAGTACTATTATGATGTGAAAATAGTATATATGGCGTAGAGCTGCCCTTATTCTACCCAATTCTTCTCCCTGCTCACCTTAATATCATTGTTTACGATTCTAGTTGGACTAGTAACGGTACACTCTATATCAATCGATGTAAGAGGGCTTTCATCATTATTTATTATTAAATGTTTTCTGTTTATATGATTGCCTTACTCTTTCTATCTCCATCTCTCGCATTTACTCAATGTTTCTCACTTTTCCTGTAATACTCTTTTTTCTCTCCAAAGCTCTCCGCTCTCTGTTTAACCTTTGACTTTGACTTTCTTTCTATTCTATTTCTCTATTTATTTTTATATTTCGCTTCGTCCCTCTTCTTCTCTCTCTATCTCTGCCTCCCTTATTCTCTCTCTGTTCCTGACCTTCTCACTCTTTCTCCCTCTCTCGCTCTCTCTCTCTCCGGCTCTCTCACTCTCATTTGCTGTATGTCTCTATTTTTTTCTCTTCCTCTCCCCTCTTTCCCTATCGCTCTTACTATCTCTTGCTCACCCGATTTCGCTCCCGCTCGTGCTCTCTCTCTTTCTGGCTCTCTTTCTCTCATATTAGCTTATTCCTCGTTCTTTTATCATTATTTTTATTTATTCTGTCTCATTATGTCTACTTCTTATTCTTTCATTTCGTTCACCATCGTTCTCTAGCTCACTCTCCATGTCTCCCTCTCTCTCTCTCTGCCAGCCCTCTCGCAGCATACTCATGTTTTTAGTTCCTTTCCTTCCTTTTCCTCGATCTTGTAATCGTGCGCCGCATGAACGCGCTGCTGAGCAATTTTGGCCGGTTTGACGTTAACTGTTGCAAAACAATTTGCGTGCAAAGAGCGTACACACACACACACACACGCACACACATACGCACAGACATGAGTGATCTGCGCTGGATTTGCTCAGCAGCAACGGCGTCTTCTATATTCTCGCCTTTGCCTTTGCCAGCGCCTTCTCCTGGTCTACTATTTAGTCCGTAGTCCGTTCGTTGCTGCTGCCTCCGCTGTTGCTGTCGCCGCTGGCATCACAGCTGCTGCTGCCGCCGCTGCTGCCGCTGCCACTGCCGCTGCCGTCGCTGGCGATCTTCAGTAACTCGCACGCCGGTGAACGCTTCGCACTTGCCTTCACAATCCGCAATCCGTTGAGCGAAATCTTTCCAGTGCGCGTTCTTCGCTCCGATTCGGCATTCTCCACATTTTCTCCACCTTTTTTTTTCTTGTGACCAAATTCCTGTGTCTCCCGGCTGGCCTCACGGTGCGTGCAGTGTTTTGTCCAATGCCTACAGCTGGCGGCAATTAAGCCCAAAAGTAAATGATGTGAAAAAGTGTCGCCAATGACGTCGCGCTCGCTACACACGCCCCCGCCCCTACCCTCACACCTACCGCACCCCACCTACACGCACACTAGTTCCCCACTCTCCACACACACACACACCCCTCTCTCTCTCTCTCTCCCTCTCTCTCTCTCTCACTCACTGCCTGTGTCAGCCTGTGCACGTTGTCGTCTTTCATACAGCTTCGCTGTCGTGTGGAATTCATGAGTTGCTCTTGTTGTTGCTCTTGTTGTTGTTGAATATGTGAAAAATGTGTGCGACAAATGTTGCCGCCGTCGACCCGCGTCTGCAGCTCGTGAAAAAAATAACAAATAAAATAAGAAAAAAAAAACTAAAGAAAGAAAATTGTTTCGTTTCGTTTCATTTCTTTTGTCATCTGAATTTGAATATAAATAAATATATACATTGCGGCGTCTGTCTATATGTCTGCTCCATAAATATATGCCCAGCTAGACACAGCAGCAGCAGCAGCAGCGGCAGCAGCAACAACAACGAGAATATCAACCACAGCAATAACCATATTACGTATACGTAACATATTAAATGTATTTATGTACAGCTCTGCAAGTATATACATATATGTGCGTGTGTGTGTGTGTGTGTGCGAGTGTGTGTATGGGTGTGTTTCTGTGTGTGTATGTCATAAAACAGCCTAGATCTGTAGATATGTATATATATACATATATATAACCCCGCTGTACATAGGACCAACACTGTGTATATAAACTAATACATATATATATGTATATGTGTTTATGTACATACTTACATATATATATATATGTACATGTGTAGATCTGACCCAGTGGAACGCAGCGGAGTAAGTTAATGGATCGCCTGCATGGCCCACATCACGACGACGCACGGCAGCTTAAGCCAAGCGCCAAGGTAAGCAGCAAATGTTGCCAAAGCAATTGCCGCCACGCCTACATCTTTCTCTAGCCCATCGCGCCTACATTCAGTTGCAGTTGGCTTGAATTTCTGGCTTTCTTCTACTTCTTCCATTGTCTTCCTCTTGCTCACTTGATAAAAAAGCGAGAGATAAAAGATTCCGTGTTTTGTTTCGTTTTTAATATTATCTAAATATTTACATAGGTTAGCTGAATTCCAAGCGATTTACGATCCACACACTGCCATATGCAAGAACTTGAGTTTGTTTCTTTAGCTTTTCCGATTATTTTTCGTTCATAATTTCTATAATTTCGTACGTTTCTCTTTTTGATTCGCGATATTGCATGTTTTATGCTTTAATTAACAAATAAACAATTGTTTACTAAAGCTAACATCGCATATTAGACGCCGGCTTCTCAATTTCCATTTGCTTTATTTGCGATTTAATTGACTTTCCGCTTATTGCGCATACGTCGTGTGGGCCGATGGAAATATTCAAAAATCTATGAGACTAAAAAGTGAAAGAGCAAATCGAAAACATCAATTAAATTTATAAAACTCAAGCATCAACAGCACAAATAAAATAAATACGCACCATAATTTATGGGCGCGTTAACACTTACCCGAAAGCATTTCGTCTTAAGCAAATCAAATCATCGCCGTAGTACGGTTCCGTGACTTGGCCGTCATTCTAAAACCGATAGAAAAGTAGAAATCGGGAAAGCCACTTAACCAACATGAACTAGCGAAGGCGCAGATGAGCAGAAGCCGTGACTTCCATTGGATGGGATTAGATTTTTAGACTTGACGATGATTACATAAAATGATATGACAAGAAGTGAATCGAATAATCAAGTTACTACTCAAGCAAAAAGGTGAGGAATAGCTTAAGAGTTGCATTTCGAATAATGAAATCTATGCGAATGCACGATTAGAGAGGAAATGTAGCCAACCCGATCAATTTTGATAGAAAAATAGTCGTGTCTATTGCATCCAGAGATGAAGGAGTTATGTAGTTGATATTGTAGTATATGAGAATTTTTAAACAGAATCTGGTACAATATATGTACATGTATATAATATATATGAACTGCTTTTCGATAACGCTTTTAATCGATAACAATGAGCGAGAGTAGTTATCGATATTTAGAAACAAAATTGCTCTGCGCGAGCAACACAAAAATTTCAAGTCTCTAACTCTTATAACATCTGAGATCGACGCGTTCAAACATACGGACAGACAAGCAGGACTAAACTGGGTCAGCCCTGACCAACAATATATATATATATATATCTTATGGGATCCGCCACGTCTTCCTCTGCATGTTACACACATTTTAAGCAGCCCATTATAGTCCGATTGCCCATTTTCGATGGGCTCAAGGTATAAGTACTATCCGGAAAATGTTTTCAATTGGTTTCTTCAATACATTCTGAAAGCTCGAGTGCTTGGAGTAGCACCATGAGCCAACATTATAATGATGCTACTCGACAGGACTCTAGCTGCCTTGCAAATATTAGTTTAAGCAATTCAGTTGGATCACAACAGTCTCGGCCCAATAAAGTGGCTCAAATAACTGTTTACCACTTCAGGTGGGATTTGAAATGTGAACAGCTTTGGCCAATGCCAATGAGAAATGCTGGAGTGCTGAGGCCACTTCAATAGTTGTCAGCCTGACGTATTTTACCGTTACCCCAATCACCTGCCAGCTGTCACCTGGCTATCGGCACTTGGCATTTGGCACACTTGCTTAGTGAGTCAAGCCTGAGAAATGTTTTTACCTTTTTCTTTCTTTTGTCTCAATTTGCTGAAAGACCCAAAATGATAAGCAATGGAATCATGTGTACATGTGTGGGTGTATCTGTGTGCGTATATAGTATCTGTGTGTGTGTGTGTGTTTTACAGTTATGTTTTTGCCACTTGTCATCATCGATTGCCACTCGCAGCCAATTAACGCTGAATATGCATAAGACCAACTCGGTTGCTTGGAGAGGGTTGCCTAAGGTTAAGGGTTTGCTGTGGCTGGGCTTGGGTCTGGGCCCGGGTTTGGGTTTGGGTCTGGGTTTGCGCCATATTGCGGCCGATTATTAAGCACGGACAGCGGCTGGCCTTGAGCGCAGCTTAAAATGCGCTAACAAGCGCGCGTGCTTGTCGCTCGCATTAAAGCAACCCCTCGGCACCCGCTGCCTCTGCCTCTACCTCTACCTTATTAGGCTCTCTGCTTGCAATTTGTTGCTCTCTGCCGTTGGCTGTTGGACATTGGACATGTGAGAGACCTGTGCACTCATATTTATGCTTGCTTTTTGTCTCTCTCTCTCTCTTTTCGTTCTTTCCTCCCTTGTCTCTTTGTGAGCTTTCTTTCATTTCCGGCTAGGGGCCAAAGACAAGGTTTGAAAATTCAATTAGAAACCAAACACAAAAAACCAACCATTGTCAACGATCACAGAGCCGCGCCAACAGACGCTCTCAACGGCCCCTCTCATGGGGCACCCCTCTGTACCCGTCTCTACCGTCTCTAGCCCACTCGTCTCAATGGAATGACAAATGCTGTTGCCGTAAACCCAATCGCACCTGCGACTTTTTTTTTGTTTGCTGTCACATTTTCAAGAGGCGCGCGCTAGTGCACATCGACGCGTTTTTCACTCTATTGCTGTTCTTGTTGCTGTAATTCACACTATTTACCGTTGGCGAAGTTAGAAAACTACAAAGCTGGTGTCGGGAATTATGCACGCGGCGTCCGCTGTGCGCTCGCCAGCAGAGATGCGTCACAAGAAGAAGAGGTAGCCCAAACTAGGCCCAGGCCTAGGCCCAGGCCCAGGCTCAGGCCAGGTCAAAGACTAGCCCAAGCCTGGCCAGAAAATCACTGGCCACGCCCAGTTCCAAACGCAACTCAATTAGAATGCCAATCTCTGTATAAAAAATATGCTAAAAGAAGAAAAAATTATTTAAAATTTCTTTTGTTGTTGTCGTTTCTTTTTTTGCATGTGTATGATTTGCTTTGTGTGTGTGTGTATCTGTATCTGTATCTGTATCTCTGTGTGCGTGACTACTCAACCGACCAATCAACCGGCCAATCTCGCACGCCAACACCAACGACAGACAAAAGCAGTTTGTCATGCAGGATAACTTTAAAATGATGTAAATATATCGATCAATTACTATACCACTTAGGCATAGGCTCAAGTATCTGCAGCTAGTTGGCTTCCAGACAAGTGTTATCCCTACGCTAGATATATGTATTTAAGATATTCAGATTCTATGCTAGACATATCTTGGATCTGATGCTGCAAGCACATTGCTCCTTTTCGACAATCGATATTAATCGATGAATCCATAAATATTGCAAAAGTAACATTTATTTAATTTATCGATTAATCAATTCATCTATTAATCAAACATTTAATTATCAGATTTAACAAATCTTATTGAATATTTTTAAAAACTAAATTCGTTTTATTTATAGTAAATAAAAATTTAGAAATTTTCATTAATTGATCAACACATTATTAGTAATCGATAAATAAATCTGTTATTTTTTAAAATATTTATAATGTGTATTGAATGCTTCGAGGTATAATTTATATATAACAATTTCATCAACTGATTTATTAAGTATCAAGGTCAATTAATTAAAGAATCAAATCTATATTTTCTCGACAATGTAAAGACATTATTTTAAGAATCCTTTACGAGTCATTAGATAATGAAATATATTCCATATGCCCAACAATGAATGCATTTTGTCAACTTATTTGATTCGATTAGGAAATTCAATAAATTCAATAAAGAGGCAGCTATTAGGTGAAATTAAAAAAAAAAAATGTTTGCAGATATTATTGAGCCCCTGAACATGAGATTTTACTCTACTCACCTCAATCGTGATTTTGAATATAGTATTTTATTTTTTATTTAAATTTTTATAAAAATGATTCTTATTTTCAATTTTTCTTAAACAATTTAAAAAGAAAGGCTATGATTTGATTTTCTTTACGATAATCGTTTTATTTAAATATTTTTTAAAAATAAAAATAATTTTTTTTACTCAAAAAATAATACTTTACATATTAATTTTTTTTTTTTTTTTTTTTTTTTTTTTTTTTTTTTAATTGTTACGGTCCCTGGAATATAAAAACATGTTATATGTGCATACCTCTTAAAATTATGATTTTATTCTATTAAAAATTATAGCTTAATTACAATATAATAGCAGTCGGGAATTCATGAAATGATCTGCCCCAATAAAGCTCTTGACGTTGTGCAGCACTGGTTCGCTTTGAGTACAGTTAACCGACGCAGTTAGTAACAGTTAGCTGTTGGCAGTGCTTGACAATTAGGTTTTGGCTATTTATACATTTACATATCTGATGTTTGGCTCGCTGTCAGGGTGTAGCATAATGAGTCGACCGCAGACCTGAAGTTGGCAAGTCATGAAAATCACAGACGGAAATGTCAAGCGGCACGAAAGAATGCCATCAAGTGGTGTTGCAATGGGCCAATCGCCCCGAGCAGGCCAGGAGCTGACTTGGGGTAGGGCATCGGGAGCGGAGGCGGTGGCGTGTGCGGGTGCGGGGAAGTGGGGCTGGCGCTGGGGCGCACAAATCAACTTTGCGAGTATTTGCCGAGGCGATGTCTTTGTTTTGGTTGTGCTAAACGCAAAATTTTTAATTGATTTGCTTGCGTTTAGTGTTCTTTGTGTTTGTGTTGTTGTTGTTGTTGTTGTTGCTCTTGCCTTCACCGTGGCCATGACCAGCTGGCCGATAGACGAATGCCCCGCCCTTAACGCCCACATGGCCCTCGCGTTGCTGACTTTATGGAGCACACGCGGACTCATGCAAGTGCGCTACGTACGTGTGTATGTGTGTGTGTGTGTCGGTGTCGGGGCGGGGGGTTTCTGAAAGACGCCATCAATTTAGTTATTTTTAGCACGAAAATCGTTTTGCCATTGTATGCGCCTCAGACAAGAGCAGCAGGCGAGCACGAGCGAGAGAGGGCGAGAAGGAGGAGGAGAAGGAGAAGGCCGGTGGGGGCAGGGGCAGGGGCAAAAGGCGAGCTGCTGCTTTATGCTTCTGTCAAATGCAAAGCGTCTTCGTCAGCTGCAGTTGGAGATTGCCCAGAAGCAGCCTCCCAGCGGTTGTCTAAGAGGCGTGGCGGGGAGCATGTAAACTAAGAGAGAGATAGAGCGAGAGAGCGAGGGGGGAGAGGCGGAGAGAGCCTTACTGCTGATCCATTACAATGAACGGGTGGGTGCTGAGAATTTATTTGTTTGTTTGCCTGACATTCGCTCTGTCGCCGTTGAGCATTGAGCAGCGAAGGGTAAGGGATGGGGCGGAGGGGAGGGGGGCGGAGGGGATTGGTGTAGGTTGGATGGTGAGGCATGTAGCTACACCAATTCATTTGTCCCATTTGCTGTTGTGGCAACGCTGACAAACAAAAATTTGATCAATATTTCTGTTGCCTCTCACACACACATACTCTACCTCTCTCTCTCGCTCTCTCTCCCTCTCTCTCTCTCTCACTCTTTGGCTCTTTCGCTCTGGCGTCTGCTCTTGCTGGAGTCGAAAGTCAGTTTATTCCACGTGCCGTGACTGCTACCAGCCTGCTTATTAGCCATGAAGGTTGCCGCAAAAACGCAAAGCGAACCAACAACAACAACAATCAAAACAACAACAACAACAACAACAACAATAACAACAAAAGCAACAGCAGCAACAGCCTGGCAAAAAAGAATCGCATAATAAAACAAGTGGAAAAGCTCTAGTCGAAACTGCTCGACTACGAGATCCCCTGAATCCCATTGATATCTGAAATAATTCTTCAAATATTTTTTGCTTAATTGCTCAATGACTTTTCTTGTAGACAAACTTCACAAAGGGGATCTCGGTATCTGGAATACATGTATCTGCCAGTTACAAGCACATTAACAAACCCGGTATACTCTATATTTCAGGGTATACAAAAATATATAAATATACACATATATGTATAAGCGTATGAAAATCAACTGAAATGGAAAAACTCTTTACTATGACACTGTCAATTTGCTTTGACAGGCAGGCAGGCAGCCAGGCAGAGGGGGGGGGGGGGGGGGGGGGGGGGGGGGGAAGGGGAAACAGAATATAGAGAATGCACACAGAAGTGCTTTGCATATTTGTTATGATCCAAACACGCTCTCAGTCATACTTCCTCAAACTAACGCCTTGCTCTGCACTCTACCCCCCCCCCCCCCTCCCCCCTCCTCCCCTGGCGTACCACGTTGCGTATGCGTCACGACTATTCAACAAATTGCGCATGCGACGCGTTGGCCATGCCAAGCATCAGGCATTAACAATATTTGAGTTGGCCACGTCTTCTGCTTCTTCTCCTTCTGAACTGGCATTAAGTGTGCAAATCTTAAATACAACTAGCAGAGAATTATGTACATATGTACATGTATATAAAGAGATATGCATATTTATCGGGCATAAAACTTTTGAAGGGTTTAGTTCGGTTTCCTAAGTACATGTGAGATGTGTCTGAGCAACATTTGAATTTTGAGTATTATGCACGACCGACTGCATAATACTCGCTCACATAGTACTCGTCATTTTTGGTACTTAGGTTCCTACTCAACTAGACCATTTTTCTACAATTTATATTGATATATCTATAATTTTTAATGAAGCTGATCAACAATAGTTGAGTAGATTTTCCCCACGCCTAGTTTCGGCGTGGATTTATTAAATTGTTTATTAATAATTTATTAATTTAACGTCATTGTATTATTTCTGGATGAAGGAATTAAATACAATGGATGCTATGCAAATCATGATATAGTCCCCTTAAATTGGCGAGTATATATTATTGGACATGTAGCTTTCGACGATTTATAACGGTTCTTAGAAACCAGAAAAATTTTGTGATTATATTTAGTTCTTGAAATCTCTTGTTGCTAGATAATTACATCATTATTTTTGACTTCCTTGAAAAAAGCTCAAAGCTATACCTTAGATATATGTATATACATATGTATTGGTATAGCAAAGAGCACAACTAGGTTCACATTTTATATAACTCAATCTATAATAAAAGGAAAAAGTGCAACATGTAATATTGGGATATATGTATTGGTATATACTCTATATATGTATATATATATATATATATATTGCTATATATATAGATTGATATAAATTGCTTAAAATTTAGATTGAGAAAATCATTGCAGTCTTTCACTTCATTCCTATTTTTTTTCTCAACTAATACATTGAAGCCAATCATATTGAGCTAGCAGACCATAACGGTTTAATACCTAATGCTCTGCATAGTCTACAATGCATATATGTGATTGAGATTAAGCTGAGGCGAGCCATTTAGCTCTTAGAAAGATTTGAAATACTTGAACTACGATGTACATGTTTTTTTATACAACATGCTTCACGAGTTTATCCTGTTTCGATATTTCACCGCAGTTCTTAATGTTCGATTCACACTGATACTCTGCCTGAAAGAAGTCTACGTCGAAATCTAGCTTAACGGCCCCTTTTGGCCTTAGAGCTCGCATTGGAGTTGTATAGAACATAATACGGAAATAAACTTACAAATCTATCGAATGATTAGCGGAGTTCTGTAGCTCCATAAAGCTGTGAACTTAGAATTCCCAACGGCTTATAGATTGAAAAGGTTTGAGATGTATTATATTACTTTGTATATTCCACTCTTTTGGATATTTGAATTCAACATGTTGATAGAGTCTCGATAGTCAGATGGCATAATAGAATTTGACATGGAACCAGCTCTAGTTTCTTGTGATGGAATAGGGAAATTCTATAGACGAGCTGCCTATGGCTGAATATTATTGTTAGGGAATAGCCGACAGACACATGTCAAGGTGTCTCGCATTTGATTAGAAAATATCATAGATATTTGAATAGCATATACCAACTTTGAGCTACTTGAATATATTGCAATCCATATTTCATATTTGTCGTAATTGAAAGCAATTGCCTGTCGCAGCTCGGCAGTGAATGCTGTAAGCAATATGCGGGTCTACTACATATATGCATATGGAGGTTAAATGTGACCGACAGCAGCAGCAGCAGCAGCAGCAGCAGCAGCAGATATTGTTGTTGACAATGTTGCAGATGTTGCTGATTTGACCTGCAGGAGCAGCAGTTGAATAAACGACTGCTTTATGGCAACAGCAGCAGCTGCTACACACACACACACATACGTATTTATAGTATTAACTGTTACGAAATCAACAAAAAAATATATATATTTATATATGTATATCTGTGTGTGTGTTTGTGACTATGTCTAGGAGGTGGTCTGAAAAGGCAAAAAGGGAAAAAAAGAGCAACTGCTGAGGACGAGGCGAACAACAACTATGAATAAGGCAGGCGGAACAGCCGTACGATTCGCTAAATCCGAATTGAAATGTTGCCGCCTCGGCTGGCAGCAGCAGCAGCAGCAGCAGCAGCAGCAACAGCAACAACAACAACAATAACATGTTAAACTAACAGCAACAGCAACAACAACAACAGCAACTATAATACATTAGTTACAGTCACAGCTTTGTCAGAGTTCACGAGTTGCCAGCCGATGAGCAGCCGAGCAGTTGAGTTAAAGTTGAGCATGTGTGTGTGTGTACGTGTGTGTGTGTGTGTACGTGTATGTACGTGTATGTGTGCATTGCTGCTACTCATGCTGCAGCGCGGCATTTAGTTAAGTTAGCCATGAAGTGAACTCAACTGAACCGAAACACTCCCGAAATTGAGCCCGAGCACGACAACAACTACAACTATACATATATATGAATGTGTATGTGTAAATGTATGTGTGTGTGTGTGCTTCAAGTGGTTTGTCTGCGCTCTGCTTTTGGCTTAGATTTCTGGCCAATTGTTTGGCATTTTTTGAAGAAGTCACAACGCGCTGGCAGACAGCGCGAGTCTGGCCCCCAGTTCCTGTTAGCCAGCTCGTCGGCCCAGTTAACAACAATACACACACACATACACACACACACACATTTACACGCAGCTAACAGCGCGAATGACTTCGTGCGTGTGCGTGTGCATGAGTTTCGCTAGTGACTTGCTCGCTCGCTCTCTCTCTCTCGCTCTGACTCGCTCGCTCTCGCATTCAGCTCGCTGCTGCTGCGGCTGTTGGCGCTGCGGCATTGTCAACAACGCGCCGCAGAGTTCATACAATTGTGGCACGCGGCCCGTTAAGCACGTGGCTCTGACTGATAACAGCAGCGGCCCAGTCAGAGGCTAGCGAACGACTCTCTCTCTGGCTCGCAGTGTGTATGTGAGCGTGTGTGTGTGTCTCTGTGTGTGTGTGTGTGTGTGTGCATGTGTGTGCATGCGTGTGACATTCATTGCAGTTCCAAGTGCCGCGCGCTAATTCAAACTTCAAATTTCGTTTGTTATACTTTTTTTTCCATTTTTTTTTTTGAACTCTTAAAGAGTGTAAAGCCTTATCAACGCACTGACCAACACTGTGATAAAGAAGCGGCCTATTCAACGAAAGCCTTTCCTCATTTCTTTTTTTTTGCTTTCTTCTCATGTGCAACAGTGCAAAATGCAGTGAAAAGTGTATGAAAACTCATGTGTCTAAACTGTGCTCAACAAAAAATAAGAAATGAGAATTCTTGAAAGAAATTCTACTTAAAACAGAATTAAAATAAATATTATGCAATGAAAATAACAGTTACTAAAACAAAGAATCATGAATGAAAATTATATTAAATAAAAACTTAATAATACAAAAACAATAATTGGAGACATAAGTTTTTAAATAATTCACATTTATCAAACTCTCTTTTAAATAAAAAAGTATAAAATCAAATTAAAAAAAAATATATATAAATAGAAAATCACAAATATTTTGTTTAACTAATTGCAATGATTAAAAAATTTATTAATTAAAACAAATGCAATAAGTATATTTTTTCATATATTAAAAAAAAAACCTCAAATAAAGTGGAAAATTATAATAAAATATATTTACATAAATAAATAAGTAATAATAAAATTAATTGAATTAAAAAAAAAAAAAAAAAAACAAAACAAAACGTTGCACGGTAAATATATTTACACAAATAAACAAATAATAAAATAAAAAAAACTTTTTAAGGTAATTAAATACAATATTTAAATAGTAAACAAATCTAAAATCAAGCACAAATATAAAATTTTTTTAAAAATATTCATAATACGAAACTCAACATTTGTAATGCTCAAAATACTGATCAAACTTTAATACTAAATCGACACAAAGAATTTATTTTCAACTTTTAAACATTAATGAAAACATAAACGAGTATTTTGGAAGCACTTATAAAAGTAATTAAAATCAAATAAAAAATTAATAAACGTTCAATAAAAGTAAAAAGTTCAAAGTTTTGCATCAATTGGTTTCAACAAACGCGCAACAATGAGTGCAAGCAACGGCAACAGCAACGACAGCAGCAACAGCAACAGCAACAGCAACAACGGCAACAGCAACTGCAATGCCAACAGCAATGGCAATGGCCATGAGCGAGAGCAGCAGCTACAGCCACAGCCACGAGCACGAGCAACAGCAACAGCAGCAGCAGCAACTGCAACTACTGCCAGCAACACACGTCAATTTGTGGATATTGCAACAGCAACAACAATAACGACATCAACGTCTGTCATGCCGCGACCTGCCACAGCGCCAGAGCGTGGCAGACGCTCTAGCAGCAGCAACAACAACAATAATAACATTTACAACAACAACATCAACTTGCCAGCTAGCAGCAACAGCAATGGCAATCAAAAGCAGCAGCAGGCCAGCAACAACAATCACAACAACAGCGAGAGCAGCAACAGCAGCAGCTTGATGGTCAGTGGCATCAGCAACAACAACACGGCAGCAACCATATCGCACAGCAGCAACACGAACAGCAGCAGCAACAGCAACAACAACCACATCTATGTGAATCCGCATAGCTACGACAGCAACAGCACCACCGGCAGCGGCAACATCAGTGGCTCGACGGCAATCATGTTGCCGCTGCCGCTCACGCTGCAACTGCTGCCCGATCAGAGCAATCAGAGCAGCAGCAGCAACGGCCTCAGCCTGGGCGCCATCAGTCGGCCGGCGACAACGACCACGCTCAGCACCCTGAATACATATCTGTTCCCGTGTGGCGCCGACTCGGCGGGCACCATCGGCGGCGGCACCTTCAACGGCAGCGCCAGCTGCGATCTGGACAGCAACTTCAGCCAAATGGTGGCTGGCGGCAGCGAGGCGGGCAGCTCCACGGCGCACAGTCCCTGCCCCATGGCATTTGCTGCGGGCGGTGCAGCAGCTGGCGGCGGTGCGGCGGGTGGTGCGCTGGGACTGGCTGTCAACTTTGGTGGCTTCATCAACAAGCGGCGCATACGCAAACTCTTCGGCGTCGGCGGCTCGGCGAACGGCGACGGCTTCGGGCCGTACGGCTCCGCGTTGCGGCGCCGCAGCTCGCAGCTGGTGCAGTTCCACAAGAAGAAGCAGCAGATGGAGCAGCTCGAGCAGCAGCAGCGCATTGCCACGGTGGCCTCGGCGAATGCGGCGTTTCTGGAGAAGCGCGAGCAGCAACAGTTGCAGCTGCAGCAGCAGCAACAGCAGCTACAGCTGCAGCAGCTACAGCAGCAGCAACAGCCGGCGATATTGCTGCTGCAGCCGCAGCCCGAGAAGAAGAAGAAGAAGCCGCCGGGACCGCCCCCACAGGTGCGCCAACAGGCATCGCGCACCATGGACGATCCGCTAATGAATCGGCCGCGCAAAAGCACGCCGGCAGCTGGCAAGAAGAAGGACAAGGACAGGGAGAAGGACTTCTACAAGGACTTTGGATATGAGAAGTACCCAAAACAAAGCACAAATTACTCAAAACCAATTAAAATAATCAAGCAACACCTGCTGCAGAAGCAAATGATGAAAATCCACCTGCTAAACCAGCTTCAAATATATATTTATATTTAATGTTTTTGCCTTAAGTTGTCTCTCTTAAGTTGCTCTCTCTTTTTATCTCTCTCTCTATATATATTTCTATCTATCTCTTTCTCTCTATTGGCTTTGTTAGTTGGCAACAATTTGAATAAATGATTATCTAAAGCATATCAAAGTTTGCAGTTTTCTTTAGCTTCAATTATTTTCGTTTGTTCCTTTGTAAACATCCACTGCGGCTTCAGCTTTAGCTCAGCTCAAACACACATAACTAGTAAATATATACATATGCATATATGCTATATACATATATGTATATATAATGACATCTCATCATCACCAAGTAGGCTTTGCACAGCTTTTATATTCGTACAAAGTTGTTTGGCTTTAGAAATAAGTAAATAATACATATGCTTGCTTTGCCATAAAGTTTTACCATCTAAGCTGATTCTGATATCCCTAAATATCCTTATACTTTTGGATATAAGTATATAATATATAAGATGACAGAAATATTGAGAAAATTTCAGTGAGTCTCATGGAACTATAAACGGGAACTGTCTCATATATTGCGTTTATCTACCTAGATATACCAAGTCTTTCCACCTTACCATCACTCTTCCGCCTATTGGAAGAACTATATTTATTGTCTATAATTGTATTCCTCTGAAGTCTCATTTTATATTCTGATCAACTACAACCTGAGTTAATTTTGTGTGTGTGTGTCTATCAGCTCTTGAGTTATGCATCTATTTACCTTTAACAATATTATATTATTATCTATAAAAAAACGAGATTTTAAGAGCTAATGATGTTGAGTCCTGTATGCCTGGAAATGTGTTTGTGTTCCCACTTAAAGAGATCAGAGACATGTTTAAAGTTAGTTAGATTGATAATACTGATAATGTCATGCTTGAATATACTTTTGATATGTTCGAGTAGTTATTGATGATATTACCTCACTGAGCTGAGCTGAAGAATCGAATGTTTTTAGCTCCTCTATAAATGACTGACTCATTGCTCACATTCATTCTATTAAAGATCTTGTTGTTGCTCTATTATATGGAAGTGTAACTAGCAAGCTATTAATAACAGATTCTCTTTTCTAAGTTTTTCACTTCGTGACTCTCTCAGACTGCGCAGAGTAGTGCTGCAGTAGTATTAGTGTAAGGCTGGGAGTCTCTACACATGTTAGAGGCGCTGTCAAAAGATAATCTGAGTAAGGCGATAGGTCTTAAGAGGCAATTCTTAGCAGATTGGCATGCTTTCCAGTGAACGTAGAGTAAGTGCCTGTAAATTTGCAATATGAAAGAGATAGTGATACAATAAGTAGCATATACAGAAATTATACATTTGTCCATATTCGACGGACCCATCTGGCAGCCCTACAAGATTGTCCATATTTGATTAGAGAAAAACTCAATTTGTTGATGTTGATGGTAGTCAAAATTTTCTTTTGGTTCAAGTAAATTTGTTAACATTACTTTTTGAGTAAGATATCCCTCAAAAAGCCCCCTTAATCCCATACGGCGTATTGTGTCCGTCTCTGTCAAAAAAATATAGGGTTGCCAGATGGACGCGTCGACTGTGGACAGCCCTGTACATTATATATTCCATTACCTATGTAGCCAAGGAGTCTTTCAAGCCAAGTCTTTCCCCGTTTTGCTATTCTTGTGCCTTCATATAGTTATATCTCATTGATTGGATAGGGTTTATAGAAATTAGGGTACTTGACCCTTTGCAAATATTACATATAATTACAACTTCTTCCTCTACGTTTTGCTATAAAAACTGAAAGATTTTGATGATTCGGCTTACGCGTGTAGGTGCTGTATTTTATCGTTTATGTGATGTCATAGATATGATCTGCTTGAATCGCTGGTTAACTATAAACTAATGAAGGTGATGGCATCTGTGATTTATAGCCAAAATCATTTATAGAACAAAGGAAATCAAAAACGATACTTCTGCTTATTAAAAGCAAACATCATTCTCTGCTAGAGACTACAGCTAAACAGAATAGAATTGGCTTGGAAGGCTGTGATTGCTCAGCTCTCTGACTGCACTGATTGCTTTTGCAGCTGCACAGCAGGGCGTATGCGTAATGCCAGCCAACTGCAGGCGCAACGGGTTCAACAACGCCAAAGGCGAGTCGAGTCGAGTCGAGTCGAGTCATTGCCCTGTCGCATGGAGACAACGACTTCACAATGGCTGACAACTTCCGCCTAGCCAGTCGAGCGCTCTTCTTCTGCCACTGCCATTGCCTCTGGCTCTTCTTCTTCTCTTTGTTATTTTTTTAAAAACAGATTTTTGCCAGACGGCGCCGTCGCTGTCGCCATTGTCGCAGCCAAAAGTCGCAGAAAGTCACCAAAAACTCACAAATATCTGATTCCTCCTTTGCCAGAGTCGAGTTAGCAGCGCAAATACAGCGAATGTGCGTAGTCATCTGTGCGACTAACTGGAGCCGGCATAATTCAGCACTCACACACACACACACATACACACGTATCTGCATATAAATATATACACACAACTCGCACAGTTATAACAATTGCTTAATGGCAAATGCTTCATTACGTATACGCCGTGTTGCATAAGACGAATTATTGTAATTAATATGCATAAACACACGTGTGTGTGTGTGCGTGTTGTGTGTGTGCGTGTGTAGGTGCACGCATATATGAGCACGTGCTCAAGTGCTTTAACACATGAGTTCAAGGTCAACGCCAAGGGCTCTTCCTATTGCAAAATTCAATGTCGCGAAAGTGTTTCAGTTCACGAATTTCGCCTGATTAGGAAATTAATTCAGCTTTTGTTTAGATAAATTTGAATGTGGAAATGTGAATGTCTTAAGAACTGCTTGAACTTTTAGATAAAGCACTTCAATTAGAGATAATAATGATGAAGGCAAGCAAAAGTGCTCTAGTTGGGTTTACCCGATTAGCAGATACCCTGAATTCTGTGCAGAGCTGTTGTTCTACTTTACTCACACACTCACAAATCGTCTGCTCTTTATCTAATAGTTTTCTTTAAGATTCACTCTTAGTATCATAATGGAATTCCAAACACAGAAACAAATCAGAATAAGCTATTTCTACATTTTTTCTTAAATAGCTGCTGTGAGGGGCAATCCAAAATATACGCAAACACATATCGAGGCTGTGTTTTGCCACACGAAGCTTTATGGTCTATTTGCTTGCTTGGTTTCATGGCTTTCGACCAATTCATAAAAGCGATAAAAAGTAAATGGATTGAGTTATCGTAAAACTCGTGCTGCGCATTGTCTGACATTGTGTTTAACCTTTGTGTGTGACGAGAGAGATGTGAGACATACGGGTAGACAGACAGGCAGACATGCTGCGATTGACTCAGCTCATTCATTTGATTGAGAATATTTATATACACACATTTCCTTATTCACGCTCTATAGTTTTTATTCGCTTTAATAATGTTCTGCACTTACGTTTTCAATGAATCAGTTTGTTATCTGTTATATGGAAATAGTTTTATCAATACAGTCGAGTCCCGATCATTCGAAATGGAGGGTTGATTTGTTCTTTTCGATTTACACAGACAAAAAACTATCTAGAATTATCGATAACGATTTTTTTCTAAGGTGATCCAATTTTTTCGATATATCGTGATTTTTGATTTAGCGGGATAAAAACTATCATTCCTTGACTGTAGTTAGCCACATCTGTAGATTACAAATTTCTCCTTAAGCTAAAATGAGCTTGAAGGACAGAAATTTGCAAACTCTGAATATTTTTCAATCATCTATCTATTGACATATAAAAAACCATTTTAGATTTAATCTAAATCAAGGCCTAAAAAGAGGTCCACTCGTTTGGCCTCATTCTCGACGACTGTTTGGGCTTTTTTACATCCTGACAGCAATAAGAGCTAATTTGGTTTCCTTCAATAGACGCCAGGCAATGGAGCCTTGTATATTCCTGAACAGTTTCCATATGCAAATCGATATTTATATTTGACGACATCTGTGATTTCTGTTTGTCTGTTGCCAAGCAATTTAAAAGCCATTGCCAAGCTAATTTAATTTTTTAGTTGTTGATATAGTATATATAAGTAAATTTATTTGAATAAATCAGTCTAATCTAGTTAATTTTGCCTAACAAATATAGCTTGAAATTTGTGTACATGCATATATGAAATATTCCCCTACTAAAATGGCAATATATATTTCAATATCTGAGATTTGATATGTCGTATATCTTGATTACAAAGCCCGATGATTTCTACTTGAACTTCATATAAACTAGGAACCTTCTTAAGCATAAGCTGTCATTTTCCTCTAAAAATAGCCTTTTCCTTTTGCCATCGTCTCCCATGGCTTGTAATTGGAATTTAGGACACACGCGACTTTCTCACGTTCCTCTACTCAATTGTGTTCTATTTTGAGGACGGTCGTGAGCAACCCAATACTCTTCTGCAGTCCTTGAAGATGAAGACGTCATCACAGCAGATAAAGCGACCGACTTGAGATGGCTCTTAATATCATGTTCTGCCATGAACAGCATTCAAGAACTCTACTTTATATGACATACGCAATATACATGTATGTAATTATTGTTATGTATATGTATAATTGTGTGTTTATTATCATGATTTGTGTATTGGATATTGAGAATATAATTCATCTTAAACAGCTGTACACCTGTGTGTACGTCTCTAGTCCATCACTGCTCTTATCAAATTTTCTTCTTCTTGAACTGATGTTGCCACCCTGTTGAAATTGTGTAACCAGGATGCCATACCGCTCGACAAAGCTGGTCAACCTTACTTATATTCCATGGATATCTGAAACATTCTTATGTATGGGCTATCGATTAAAAATCCTATTGAACATTTATAAGGTTATACTTCGTTCCTCTTTAGAGTTAAAGTCTCACAAGTTTAAATATATATTCATGTGTATTTTATAGTCTTGAAAATTGTTAATAAGAACTCTTCCATTTTTTCTAGTGGCTATGAAATATATGAATGTCATTATACATTATCATTGATTGTAAAGCTTCATCTACAAAATAAGCTATATGACTTTTTGTTTCTTGCATAGGCAACCTTGTGGGGTTCCTAGACTCCTATATTCAAATTATATGCAGAGGGATTGTGGGCATAGCTGTACACCAAAAGGTTCAGAGCATCTCGTAGTCGTGCAATCTCGACTAGAGCAGTCTTACTTCATATTTAAGAGTTTTATTTTACAATCTTTAATAAAATTTCAATCGAGTTTTGTCTCGTTTTTTTAAATATATATCGAAAATTGTTGAGGATATAAGATTTTTGTCTTTTAAAAAATGCCAAAAAAAGCAAGTAAAAATATATATGAAAATCTGCATTGATAGCTGTTGTATATTTGAGGTCCAATTAAGTTGTTTATATCTTCCATATAGCTCGTGATATTTATAGGAAAATGAAAAATATTGATTCAGCTGAACTCCAAGAGCTTTCGGCCAGCCCTCGACTAGATGATTTTTTCCCCATAAAATTGACCTCAAAGACTTTCCCTTTGCTCTACTTTTGCGTCGATTTGCTTTCATAGCTCTGCAGCTCGTGGAGCTAATCAATTCATATTGAAATTATAATCAATTTAGAGTTTCGATTTTCGATTCTGGCTGATTTGAGTGCCTCGAGCATTGATTGTTTATTTTCTCTAGTCGTTTCTCTGCCCCTCTGCCGCCGCTTCAATTCGATTTTCGCGTTAAGTGGAATGGTTAGCCTCAGCTTAGCCTCTGAATGCCATTTTCTTGGTCATGTACATATTTCTATTTTATTTTTTATTATTATATACATGTATATGTATTATATATATTTTTTTTATAATACAATGTTTCGTATTTATGTAATGTGTCACACAACAACAACAACAACAAACGACAACAAGCGAAAGCTATAAAAAAATATTGCGAGAAAATTGCTTTAATGTGCTTTGCGTGTGTGTCTGTGTGTGTGTGCGTGTGTGTGTTGTGTTTCGCGTGTGTTGTTTGCCCTTTGCTTTGTTGTTATTTTGTTATTTTTGTAAGTGTTGTTGCCTTGTGTGTTGCTTTTGTTTTTTTTTTTTTTGCGCGCGCGTTTCTTAGCTGCTTCCGCTGCCGCCATTTCATTTGGTCAACCAAAATTTATGTCAATGCCACACAGCAACAGCAGCAACAGCAGGAGCAGCAGCGGCAACAGCAGGAGCAGCAGCGGCAACAACAATAGCCGGCTAACAACAATAACTAAAATAATATCACGTGTGCTGCAGGTGTGTGTGTGTGTGTGCAGACATGCAAAAGTGAGCCCGACTCCGTTGCTTCGCGCCTGGCAAACATTACTCCGCAGTTTCTGTTAATTGGCAACGCCAACACAGCCAGCCACGCCCACACACACACACACACACACAGGGAAGTTGTGTTGTAGTCACTGCTGACCCCCGTCAACTTTAGACGACAAAAAACACAGAAGCAGGAGAAGGGGAAGAGGAAGAGAGAGTGGAGAACATGGGACGCGACTTTTAGCCGCCATTTGAATTGCCCGGCAACTCGAGCGCCCACGGCGACCTCGCCCAGTATTGTTGTATTATGGTGGGCGTGGGGTGGGTCGAGTTGAGGCGTTGAGGGGGAGCCATCGGTTGCTATGGGCCGGGGCCGTCGGAGGGCCGGGCAGACGGGCAACATGGAACAAGTGCCCTTGATTTGTGTGCACGGCATGTGGCGGCGCGTTGACTATTTGCATTGCATGTCAGCGGCGCAGCGTGTGTGTATGTGTCTGTGTATGTGTGTATATGTGTGTGTGTGTGAGTATGTTCAATAATTTCGTAACATGGCCTTTGTGGCGATCTTTGTGGCGCGATAAGCCAAACTGAAAAAAAAAACACAAACACACACAATCCAAGCTGTTTAAGTGAAGTGTTAAAATGATCGACTATCGCATGCCCTATGAAATACATTGGCATTCGATATCTATCTACGCATATATACATATCTATCTACGCATATATATGTATGAACCTTCCACCATCTCCCCACCCTTAGTCTTATACACCCTATTGTCTCATGTCACATGGACTCTAGTATATCCCCTTCGATTACAGGGTATTTCGAGTGAAATAATAAATTTCAATGCCCCAGTCGCAACTTTATTTTGCACTTTGGAGCTGTAGCTAATTACAAGTGGCGACTGGGACCAGGGGGGGGGGGAGGAGGGGGGGCGTGGCATTCGACCCTATATTGCTGTGCCCGAGTCCTTTGACGAGGTCACTAGGCAAATGGATTTCTCTTGCTCTTCTTCTTGTACTCCTTCTGGGTTTGCCATATCTGCGTGGGTTGACTTGGCTTGACTCGACTTGACTTGGCTTGGCTTGGCTTGGCTTGGGCAGCAAGTGCATGGGGCTCACAGTTGGCAGCTGCATTTGCATTTCTCAACGCCTCGGCGCTTCATCAATAAAACACTGTCCAACACAAATGCAGTCGAAAGTTGTTTGTTTCTACGGAAATTAAAATGTGACTAAGGCGACAAATTGTGGATGTTTTTTCTTGTTCTTATGCTCGCTCACCAAGTGAATACAGTTTATTGGTTTTGTCTCTACTGGAACTACAAGTTAAGAAGTTTTACATGTAAAACTTTTGTATATATGTAGATGTATTGCCTATATTGTGAAACCTATGATCTAATATATTTAATAACTTTTTAGTGTGAATGATAAAGTTGAATTATTGAACTGATCCACAGATGCAATAAGTGATCCACCCATCGGCTCTTGGCCCATTTCCAAATATAACCTATGAAAGAGTATTAGTTAGTCGGCTTTGTCCACATTTTTAGCGAATGTGTTAACATTCAGAAGTTGATATGCAAATTTGGAAATTTCGAAACAATTTATATATACATATATTAATATACATTATTACTATTAGTATTAATATTATTATTAATTTTATTATTATTCTTAATTATTTTAAGAACGGAATTACTTTTATGCTTATATCACGATATATCTGAAAAAATATATAAATATTTTTCATGTTTGCCAAACGTTTATGGAATCTTGGAACCACTCTAATAACTATATATATTCATATGTATAATTACACTGGCCTACAAACAAAATTAGAGTTCAATTTTTGTGGAGCTGATTAAAGTTAGTTTTGTCGAGTGATTACTGTACTGCTCTATTACTATAAATATGTATATGCAAATTTATTCCCTACAAATTTGAAGGCAGTGCATACTATTCCACTGTAAAACTTGTACATATGTATAAGTGTACATCAATTACACTAGCCTACAAGTTAACATTTTTTTTTTTTTTTTTTTTTTGTTGCTTAACCTGTGAGAATTCTTCTTCGAATTAGTATGCTTCATTCTGGAACTACGAGTATAATTTAGTACTTAAAATATATGACTACCTAAAGAATCGACACTCGTGAAATTTTCAAACAATTTCGTTGAATTTTTGTGAGTTTATTTTATTGTGTGATCACTGTCTATGAAGTAACATTCGCCTACAAATATTTGTTGCATTTTATTATTTATAGAATTTTAATATGTTCGTCTTGTTGTGTTATCACTGCACTAACTCCTCGTCTCAATGACTGTATTACTGCGCACAAATGTGTTTGTATCTACACTCGCCTACAAACTCAAGTTTAATCATATTTTTATTTACGAGTCCATATATTTGTTGTGCAGTGTTACTATTGTTCTCTCATACTAGATTGATATATGGGTTTCATTTCTATTACATTTGCATATGAATTATAAATACATATATGACTGTATATATGTATATTTATCTACACTTGGCTACAAGAATATATTTTGATATACATTTTGGACAGTTCGTTATGTGTTGTAGCTACTGTACTGTAAAGTCTTATCCGTATGATTATATATTTAATAACACTCGACTACAAACTTTAGTGTTATATACATATATAGATCCCCGATAGGAATTAGAGAGGATAGTACTCTAGTAACCTATCGACACCTAGCTATAAAGCTATCGATACTTAACTACAGGGCCATCGATACTGCACTGAGAAGAATAAGAATCAATTCAACTTAAATCGAAAGGCGAGGCGAATACTTGAGCATACAAAATTGAAATGGATCCTTTTTCACCTTGTTGGGGGACTACTGTACACAAGTGTATGGCATATCAATTACACTCCCCAGCAAATTGAAGTTTCATACCATGAATTCTTAGGCATTAAATTGAATTTTGGTTTATATTCAAGTACGTATATGAGTGTGTAATGCTGCCTTGAATCATTCATATAGTAAAGCTCTGCGAATATTCATGAATGTGCGCCTTAAAGAACATATAATCAGCAAACTTGATTTGCGCTCTAAAGTATGCTATGAAAATGTGTGCCAGGCGCTGCAGCAACTCTTCGCTCTATATGCGCGCGCGTGTGTGTGTGTCTGAGTGTGTGTGTGTTGGCTATGGCTTCAGTTCAAGTGCTACCAATTAGCTGTCGCTGTTAACGAAGCAAGCTACATAGTTGCACCTGGCCCCTGTCCCCCCCCCAGCCCCTGGCAATTTGGCCTTGAACTCGCTTTAGCCGGCACGAAACACCGCGCCAGTCGAACGAAAGTAAAAGTTGCACGTCGTCAGTGCCACATGCGGCATAGCTGCATGAATAATGTGAATGTTGCACATGTCTGCCTGCCACGTGTGTATGTGCATGTGCAAGTGTATGTGTGTGTGTGCTTGTTGTCCGCATGCTGCAAGCCTTTGACGAAGGTCGCTACTGCGACAGCCATTAGCTGAGCTACTTGCCACGTTGCCAACGTGCCACGCTGTGCCTCTGCTCCTGCTCCTGCTCGTGCTCGTGCTCCTACTCCTGCTGATGTCGCCCGGTGACGTCATCGTTGCAGCACAGCGTCTAGCCACTGGCCCAAGTCTCTCAAGCTCTCACCTGGGCCGCAGCCGCAGCTTTGTCTTATGCTATGTTTGCTGCAACTGTTTTGCATTTATTTATTGCTCGCTGCGACAAAGTTGCTGCCACAGTTTGCTGTCGGCACCGATTTATTTGCTTCCCTCCCCCCCAGCCAGCCAGCCAGCCAAGCAGTCAGCCAGCTCGCCAGCCGGGCTGCCGTTCATCTTTTTTTATGGCTTGCAGCTGACTTTTAGCTGTTGTCATTTGGCTGCTGCTGCTGCCTTTAGTTGCTGTTGTTGCTGTCGACATTTATTGGCCGTCAGCAACTTTTGGTTCGCAACACGCGAGCAACTTTCAAATTGCATTAAATCGCCCGCCTGCTGATTGACTTTCAATGACTATCTGTGACTCCCTGCGAGGACAACAGCAACAACAACAGCAGCAACAACAGCAACAGCAGCAACAACAACATCTATCACAATTATAAGTTGTTTGCCAAAGTTATGAGAGGGAAAGGGAGATTTGTTTTTCATTGACTCTCTGTCATTCAGCCTCTCTCACTCTCTCTTTTCCCCCTTTCTCTGTCTCCCTCTTTCATTTCTACTTCCCTCCCTTTCAGCATTTAATCAAAAGTTGAAATGCGATTGTTGTTTTCTAACAGCTGCTGCTCTTATTGTTCATGTTTTGTGCTTGAGCTGCTAAGCTCCGGCCCGTGTTGCAACCAAGGAACAACTAGCACATACCCTGTAATTACAATACCTCTTCATGGAATCCACTGCACCAAGCTCTGCCTTATATGAACAGCTCCGCTGGGCTGAGCGAAGCGAGCAACCCTCTGGCTGCTGGTGTGAGCAGGGTATTTGTGTAATGCTCAAAGGAAACAAATGTAGTACAATAGAGCCAACAAATTAAAGTCAAATGTCAAAAAGGGCAAACAATAAGCGCATTGACTAAAGGGCGTGCGACAACAGCAGCAACAACAGCAACAGCAGCAACAACAGCAGCTAAAGGACTGCCAACAACAACTGTATAGTAGCAATAGAAACAGCAGCAGCAGCAGCAGCAGCAGCAAGAAAACTTGCAAAGCCAAGAGCAACGACAACAATGAGCAGCAACACCACAGCAACATCAGCAACAGCAACAACAACAGCAAGAACTCTTGGCCTGTATAAATAACATTTTTGTTGAGGCGCCTCGTATGACAAAGTGCCCGCTTAAATGTGCGCGACACACACACAAACACACGCACACACACACACACAAGTTGTAGACATAGACCTATTGCGCACTCAAGTGGCAGCATTTATTGCTATTGCTGCTGTTGTTGTTGCTATTGCTGCTCTCGTTGCTGCTGTTGCTGTTGTTGTTGTTGTTGTTGTCATAGTTCAAACGCCAAGAAGGGCAGCCGACGCTGACAGCGCTGCGCTCTATAATTCCTTTGTGAGTTGCTGCTGCTGCTGTTGCTGCTGCTGTTGTTGTTGCTGTTGTTGCTGCTGCTGCCTGTGGCTGAACGCCTCGCGTCAATTGATGAGCGTCGCTGCTGGCGCAGTCAGTCCAGCATGTTGTTGTTGTTGTTGCTATTGAGTTGACATTTTTACAAGAGATTGTTGTTGCTGCTGCTGCTGCTGCTGCTGCTGCTGTGGTGACAAACATTTCTTGTTGCTGCTGCTGCTGCTGTTGTTGCAGAGCGTGTGCGAGCGCCTTCTCAGCTGTCAGCAGTCAGCAGTTTTTGCCATGTGTGTGTGTGTGTGTGTGTTCTTTGATTATTTAGATTCTTTTATGGTTTTTCTTTCTTTCGTACTTTTCTTTTTTTTTTGACAGTTTTTTTGGGGCCTCAAAATGTTGCTGGCGCTGTGGCAGTTGCCGTTGCTGTTGCAGTTGCAGTTGCAATCGGCGCGGCACGGCGCACAAATAAACTAAGCGGAAGCGCCGCCAGTCAAACACGTTCCGCATACGCGCTGCCTGGCTGTGTGCGTGTGTGCGTGTACGCGTTTTCGCGTATGTGTGTGTGTGCGTGCGCGTGTTGAGCCAATACGCACACTTCGTGTCGAACGTGACCCGTTTCCTGATTTTCCACACGTTTATTTTTGCATTTTTTTCCTGTTTTCATCTGGGTTTCCCGCCAAAGAGTGAAGTAAAAGTGAAAATGGGCTCGCAGGAGGCGACTGCCCCAGCGGCTGGTGTTGTGCTGCATTTGGTTTTTGTTTGAGTGTATTAGCAACCCGTTTTAGTGTGGTGCCAGAGCGCTGCGATTGTGGTGCAGTGGAGCGGCTACAGCGACTGCTGCCCGACAGCCGGCTGGTGGGCGACATTTTAAGGATCTGCAGCGCCCTCGAGAATGTCCTGTGCAACAACATGTAAGCGATGTCCACCGAGCACTCACTTTCCCCACGCCCCAAGCACTCCACTCAACCACTTGCCACTGCCATGCCACTCCACAAATCTGTCTCATCTCACACAAGTCAAATATTTACAGGCAGACTGCATATTCGAGTATTTTGTTCAAATCTTAAAAACGGCTAAAAAAAAATCAATTCGGTACGCAAATCAAATTTGTGTCTGTGTGTGCGTGTGTGTGTGGTCGACTGACCTAGTCTAAAATAAAATACATGTTTTATTGACCGTTTCGTTACGAAAACTAATGGCAAGCATCAGCCCCAGACTCGCCGCTCGAACGGATTGCACTGAGCGAAAGAGTCTACTAACATTTACTTAACATATGCAAACTCTATAATTACTGTTGCTATTTTACATTTCATATTTCCATTATAAACATGTATGGCAATACAAAAATTGTATATAAATAGTGCGACTTCCATTAACGTTCATTTTCAATAAAACTTATTTCAAATAATATTTATACTCGATTGCATTAGGGGCAAACAGTTAACCCTAATTTAAAATACCATACAAATAAATAAAATACAACTCAATTATTTGCCTTATTACCCTTTAAAATGGAAACCATCAGGGCATATTGTTTTTGTATGTGTGTATGTAACAGGCAAAATGAGGCGTGGCAGACCTAATGACGTGAACACATTCTTAATCAGCTGAAACGCTATTGTCATTTCAGTATATCCGTCCGTTTTTTCGCCTGTCCCTCTGTCCGTCCCATATGACAACAGAGATCTAAACTAAAAATGCCAGAAAATTTCAGATATATACAAATGTATATCATACTCAGTACAAGCTTATCATATTTTTTTTTCATCGATAATAATCGATATTTTTGCTTAATTTTCATGCGTTATTCTGTTACTGTTTGAGCTAGAGATTTCTGGTTTATTTGATTTGTGTAGCCTTATGTAATGAATACAAAGATTTTGTAATAAATTGATTTTGTTTACGCCCCCTTTGCCCTAATTTTGAAAATACTAATTTTGAGTATTAGAGACCTGTGTGCCGATAAATACACACATTCAAATTGGTCAAGGGGATTTATCCACAAATAATAATCCAATTAGATTGCATCAATCGCAGTTCAAGCGCAGCAGAGTGTATGCTTATGCGTGTATGCGTATGTATGTATGTATGTGTTTGTGTATGTAAATGCATAAATTAAGCGAGGATGTTTGGTATATCATCTAATTGCAGGTTACAGGGGATCTCTCAGTCGAGCAGTCTTGATTTCTGTTTCGTGATGAAAATCAATCGAAATTAATTATAAAATAATATAAAAAAAAATTATATCTAAAAACAAATAATTTGGCTATTATTGTCGTGTAATAGAGCTAAAAGTAAAGGAGGAAATTTCAAGAGAACTAGGCGGAGCTCTGTGAGATATACATACATATATTCATAGTATAATTTCGATTTTCAATTAGGTTTGCATATATACGATATTTCTAGTATTAGCATTGTTCAAGTGTTTGCTATTACTAAAACTTCCAATGGAAATTTAAAACATTCAATAGATATTTCTGGGTAATACATATGGATATTTTATTTGTAACTCTATCAAAGTTACATAAGACAAACAATAATACGCTTTATATATATGTACACACACATTCTACATAAAAGCTTATTATTATAAAATTAACATATTTATAGGATATCAACATATTCGAAATGATGGTTTTCAAAATATTTTTATCAAAGTCCTCTCGAGTCTTATTACCGTGCAGTGTCGCTTCTGCTGCTGGTAATAAAATAATATTCTTTAATGTGCAACGAAATATTCATTTGATATTTGCAAATTGTGTCAATAAATCATGCATTTGTATACCCTGCAATGTGCAGAAGGGGTATATGATTTCCTGCATGAAAAATGTTTATGTAAAAGTGAATAAATTTGTCTAACTATCTTACGAGCTCCAACTTAGTATATAACGTATATATATCTATGATGTACATATACATATAGTATGTATACTTAAAGTGGGATAAAAAATGTTATACGAAATATATTTATTGTTCTAACTTTCACTTCAATATTAATTAATTAATAACTAATATTCATTAATGTATATTGCTGCCTAGTTGGTTAAATAGAGGGTATCTGGCAGTCAGGCAATGTCAACTAGGCCACTTGCCTCCTCATCAAGCCCCAGTTTTTGGGTTAGCTATGCGGCCAATCGATGCGTGTGGCATTTGGGCCTTCAGGCAGCTTAGCGCTGCCAATCGATATGTTATCGATATCATATCGAAATGCTAATTGAGCCATTGCCAGCGCTGAAGCGGAAGTAAACAAGGAAATGGGAAACCACAAATTTTGCACCCATTGCTTTCGCCACAATCGCAACAAACAGTTGGCCAAACACATCCAAGCTGATTGGCCGGCTAACTGACTGACAGGCGGACAGACAGCCAGACAGACAAGCAGACAGCAGACTGGTTGACTGGCTGCCAGACTGACTGACTGACTGACTGGCTGACTGACTGAGCGGCAGCTAAAGCGAACGCTTTGCGTGTTTTGTTTGCCTATTGCTTGCGCTGCTGTTTGTTGTTCGCTTGTCTAAGCCCCAAGACGGTCTCTAAATGCAGACGGACGGGCATATTTGTAGTGTATATACATGTGTGTGTGTCTGTGTGTGTGTATATATGTGTGTGTGTGTATGGCATTTACATACTAATTTATGTGCATACATATATACTTATGTGTACATATATATATCTCTATAAGTACATATATAACTTGGCAATGTGGAGCAGCTGTCTATAATTACACACACACACACATGTGTGTGTGTGTGTGTATTTTGGTCTGTTTATAGAGAATTGTGTAACCAACACACAGCAATAAAATTAAAAGTAAAAGTAACAGAAGCAAATTTTTGCGCCACTTGCTGACGCTCGCCTCCCCTCTCCAATCCATCTATCTGACTCTCTCTCTCTCTCTCTCTCTCTGTCACGCTCACTCCTACACTGATTTCCGCACGGCAGCCGTCTCGCTTGCACCCATTCTAGTCGTCTGACACTTACGACCAAATTACAAGCATAAATTGCTGGGCGCTAAAGTGCAAGTGACGAAGAAGCAGTAATAGAAGACGAAGACGATAAAGAACAAGAAGAAGAAGAAGACGACGCAGCAGCTGCTGCAGGTAGCGGCAATCGGCATGCCAGCGGAAGAGAGTGAGAGGGGGAGAGGGGGACGCCGGGTGGGTGTCGAGCGGGCGTGTGTGCAGCTAGTTGATGGCGCCAAAGTAACGTTAAACGTTATTTTCATTTTGCCATTTTCATTTTCATTGCATTTTCATTGCATTGTTTTCCGAGTCCTTCGGCGTTTAGCAATCAATTTTTTTTGGGTCGTTGTTCTAGTCGGCATTTTTCTTACTGCTGCTGTTGTTGTTGTTGCTGTTGTTGCTGTAGCTGTTGTTATTGTTCTGCTTCTTCTTCTTCTTCTTCTTGCCATTTCAATTTCTAAAGTCAGCCAAAACTTATCGAGGTGTTTGAGTATGTGTATGTATGTAAGTATGTATGTATGTATGTATGTCCATGTCTGTTGTGTGCCCGCCTGTGTGTGAGTGTGTGTGTGTGTGTGTGTGTGTGTGTGTGTCGTTGCGCTGGTGAAAATGTTCTGTGCCATCGTCGTCGCCAGTTGCATAAACGGCGCACGCGGACGCGCATGAAACGAGCGAAAATTTTAATGAAAATTACATAAATGAAACGGTAAAAGACTAAAACTGCAAAAAAATCCAAATAAAAACAACTTAAAGACGACAGCAGCAGGAGCAGCAGCAGCAGCAGCAGCTGCACGGCAATACCAGCAACAGCAGCAACACGGCAGCAACAAGGCGCACAGCAGCGGTCCAGTTGAACGTGAGAGAAAGTTTGGGCCAGTGCGAGAGAGCGAGAGCGCAACTCCAAGTATCAAAAGGTTTCTGAAGGCGGCCTTCGTTGTTGTTTTTGTTGTCCCATTACGCACGGTGACATTCACACTCACACACACATACACACACATATGAGTCTAGTTGCACGAGAAACGGTTAACTTATGTTAAGACAATAACAAAATCAAACGGAGCAACGATTGCCGCATGCTGCCTTGCATCTCGCTCCGTCCCATGTGCGTACGCTGAGCGTGAGCAAAGACGCGGGCGCTCTCTCTCTCTCTCTCTCTCGCTCGCTCTCGCTCTCGCAGCCAGAGTGTGGCGTGCGTCCGCTCTCTTCTATCTCTCTCCGTGGGCATCTTCAGTTCACTCGCAGAGGCTGAACGGCCGCTGGAAACGTTTTGGCAAAACTGTGAAACATGCAAAACAACTTATTTGTTGTTGCGCTGCCTTTATCCGTTATCCGTTCACCGTTTACCGTTTGTCGCGTGCGTCGCCTCTATCGTGTGTCGTTTGTCGCCTGTCGTCGCAATTGAACAGCTCAAATTATGTTTTGTCTTTTCGCCTCTTTTTTCGTTTCTTGAAATTTTTTGTTGTCTATTTTTTTTTGGCAATAATTAGGCACAAGCCCAAAAAAGTATTTTACGCGCCTGCATTGACTTGCGCATAGAGTGTGTGTGTATATGTATACAAGTGTATGTGTGTGTGTGTGTTTGTGATTGTGGCACACTTAATTGCATTTCAAAGCCGCAAACAATTGTCGAAAATGCAAATCAAGTTGCAAAATTTACAACCGCAAAAAAGAAACAAAAGTTTTTTGGCAGCACTCGCACACACACACACACACACATGCATGGGTTAATGCACATATATAAATATATTTGTATATGTATGTGTGTGTGTGTTCTATGTTACTGTGTCAGTGTTACATTGCCAAAGCCGGCGCCAGTGCCCATTGCCCATTGCCAAACTGTTTCGCTTGTCCTTTGGCCGTGCGCCTCAGCTGCTGGAAACGTTTTGGCATTTGGAACATGCCCACAAATAGAATTGTTGTACTAGTTTCTATTGTGATTGCTATTATTGTTGTTGCTGTTGTTTTCGTTGCTGTTGTTGCTGCTGCTGCGCTGCTACTGCTGCTGCTGCTGCTGCTGTTGCTGCTGTTGTTTTCCTCATTGCGTTGGGGCATCCGCACAGCGCGCGCGGCATTTACGCAACGTGTGGCGCGTTTTGCGGAAATTTAATACGGGCTTTTGTGTAAATTCTTTTCAATTTTTTTTCTCGTTCTGTGCAATATACAGTTCAAAGCAGAAATGCGAAAAGTGCATCTAAATTGATTAAAATATACCAAAAAATAAGTAAAAGTAAATCGAAAATGTCCACGCTAATAAATGAATGAAAAGTAAAGCGTACTGTTTGCTCTCTTCTCTCCCACTCTCGGAGAGGCTAATCGTGTATGTGTGTGTGTGTGTGTGTAGGTGTAGGTGTTGGTGTAGGTGTGTGTGTGTATCGCGTCTTCATTTTCGTGCCGGGTTTTTGCTTCTATTTTGTTTTTGCAAATGTAAACAAATTTTTCGCCTGGCAGCAAAAACAGGGAAGAAAATGAACAACAATAACAAAAGCTGCTGATGGCGCGCTTCACATAGTGTTCCCTATGCATGTACATACATATACTTATCTGCTATAAATATACATATGTGCACTTACATACATACATATACCATGTATATAGATATATTTATAGTATGTTTGTATATACTATATATATATAAATAAATATGTATATATATATATTTGGATTGGCTCTGGTGCTTGGCGCATGCTTAGCCCATATTTCGCTAAGCCAAAGCATGGCCCGGCCGTCCACAGTCCACCGTCTACCGTCCACCGACGGTCGTTCGGCGTCCGCCACCCGCGCCACCCGCGCTGACCAGCGATGCAGCCCTGGCCTCGCCGCAAGAGCCATAACAATGACACATTTGCCGCAACTGTCGTCGTTTATTTAAGTTTATTTAATGTCAAGCGACTCACTGTTTAATTGTCTGCCTGCATACATACACACACACACACCTACATGTGTATGTGTCTATAAACAGATCGCTCTCTATGTGTGTGTGTTTGTTGTGTCTCTTGGGGCTTTGGTGGCGCCTGGTGGCGTATACTTAATATTTAGTTTTGTAATTATATGCGCTACCCCAAGTCAAAATGTGCTTAATTAATTAATTAAAACAGAGCAGCAGCAACAACTGTAAAACAACAACAGAAACTATTTTTGTTGTTTTTTTTTTTTTTTGTCTATTCTGTTTTGCCGCTGGATTAGTTTGCCGCGTGGCGCCAAGCTGAGCGCAGCTCGACGGCGTTTGCAGTGGACGGCGTTTAATTCACACACACAGATACACACCACACACAACACACACACACGCACACATACACTATGCACACCTGCTGCCGGGCGGCGGGATGTTTGGCCTCACTGAAAGCCCGCTTAACAGCTGCTCGCAGCAGCAGCAGAGAGCGACAGATGTGCGAGAAACAGCTGAGCGCGCGTGTGCGAGCGAGACGCATATATGACAACGACCTTGTGAAACGCAATGAAATGAAATGAACTGAAATGAAACGGCAAACAGTTAAGCGAACAGCATGCGAAACAAAGCGCAATTAATTACAAACCTAAAATCCAAAGAGACAAAACAAAAGAAAAACGCAATCAAAACAAAACCAGAATAAAAATAAATAAATAAGAAATAAAGTAGAAGAGAGAACAACAAATACGAAATAAAGAGGAAATGCATTTAGCAAACGTTGTGTCAGGCTGTGCTTAAAAGTAGGCTATGCCAAAGTTTGACACCAACAACAAACAGCAACATGTGGCCAAACAGCAACAGCAAAATTAACCAAGCAACAACAACAACAACAACAACCAGCAACAACAACTTTTTGCCATAGACAAATAGTTTTCTAGTAGTTATATATATATATATATTTATATTATATATATGAGTGTGTATGTACGTGTAGTTAAACTTATATGCAGCACTGTGTAAAGCACTCGGATGGCAGATTAACATGGGGAATATACATGCCTAGTTTCTCTGGGTCTCTTGGCAAAAAGTTTGACACAAAACTTTGAGCAACACCCAACGAAACTTTGTCGCTCAACTGTAAACAAGCCACAAAAGAAATGTTTCTAGAGCTAGAGTAACACAGTTAAATAACGGTTGAGCTTATATGGAAAAGTTTGATCAGATTTTAATTTGCGTTTAAAGCGAAGATAGACCGGAAAATGAAAGAAGAGATTGTGAATTGTGTAGAGAAAATAGATACTATAGGTAGTCGATACACATAGATATAGATATAGATGTATAGTTTGAATAGGTAAATAAATAAGGAAGTTACGATAGTTTAGATAGTTTGAATAGAGCGTATCTGTATATGGTATAGAAAGTGTAGACAGTAGGTATAGTACAGAAGGCATAAATAGTATAGTAACAATGCATTGATTGATAATAGTATAGATACTACCGACGTTATAGACTATGTAGATACTATAGAAACTATAGATACTATAGATATCATAGATACTATAGATACTATAGATACTATAGATACTATAGATACTATAGATACTATAGATGCTATAGATACTATAGATACTATAGATACTATAGATACCATAGATACTTTAGATACTATGGATACTATAGATACTATAGATACCATAGATACCATAGATACTATAGATACTATAGATACTATAGATACTATAGATACTATAGATACTATAGATACTATAGATACTGTGAATACTGTAGATATCTAATATTATTATCTATATCTAGTAATATTAAATACCTCTTTAATATATATATAAAATTATTCAGTAGAATTCGATTACAGCAACGCTCAAGGCTCTGTCGTTATAATCAGAAGATGCTGTAGCTTTATAAATTGGCTCATATTCGTATTCTACTGTATATTGAATTAGGAAGAAATTCATTGTCTATAATAAAAGCAGCATGCAATGCTATTAGGGGTGGAAATTTTGTACATGTTTACTGATTTCGAGCTCTTCGATTTGATTTTTTACTTATGGTGCACAATTCATAAAAAGTATGCGAAGTGGTTTACTTGCCTCGCGGTTCTCTTATCAGCAACCATCGGTATAGGCATTGCCTGGTGCAATGTTCTTTGAAGGAAAATTATATATACTACATCTAGTCGCAAATTATATCGTTATCACGCATTTCCAATCAGCTCAACTACTTTTCAGCTTGCTTTGAGGACTTGCATCCTATAAATACTCTACTGATGTAATATATAAATTGGAATGTTTATTATACTATATATACATTAAAATGTTATGAAAAGTGCAGTCTTGAAGTTTGATTTTTACTTTGGAGTTTGCCAGCACTTGCGGGCACTTCACAAAGTTTCCTCTTCACTGATATTCAAAATGGCCATAAAAGTGAAAAGTTATACCTTTGCCCATGCGCTGGCTCTTTAAGCTTGAAATCATAGTTCGTCATAAAAGTATGCAGTCAAGTATACAAGCTGAACTCTTGCAGAAGCAGTAAATGAAATGCAAATTATGTTCAACCTTCAGACCAAATTTTATGGTCTTGCAAGTTTTGACAAACTTTGTAGAAATATTTCAAAATACATAAACAAATAATGATGCATATGCATGGATATAGCTGGACTAACAATTTCAGGCAAAGCACTGTATATAACAAAGATTGTTCTAATGAGAATTCTTATTACATGAGAACATTAAACTTTTCCGTTTTAAAATTGAATAGATATACTTGTATAAATTGAACATTGAATTGAATATTATGAGGAGATTATAAAGAAAACTATTTTATTTTGGCTAAACCACGATTTAAGTTTCTCCTCTTATATAAATGTTATGCAAAGCGTACAAAAGAGTTCAAGATCTCCGTTGTTATGTGTACTAAAGATTATCATAACGTTTATTCATTCACCATAATATAGTTCATGTGTGTGTATATTCATATATCGGAATATATTTATAATAAAATTGCCCTGTGACACTCCCTGATGCGCATTGCTCTTTGTATCATATCATGCTACTTTGTCTGTATATAGATATACATAACTCAATCAACATTCAAATCTTTTTCTATGGAATAACGTCATATATGTATGTCTCCGTACCAACTATGCTCTAATAGTTTCCATTATTCTTATTTTTACACTCTACAAAATTGTTTTATTTTATAGAATATAGATATATATGTACATTATTATATGAAAGTCGACTGCACAAAACCAATATACTCTATTCACTGAGTGAGCGAGTATCGAATTGCAGCAGATTTGTGAATTTCATGCAACTTCTTCACGTAATATGTAAATCCACCTGGTACTCTGACTCATTCCAATAAATTCATTTCCTGCTGAGGTCTTGCTCGAGCCAAGATTGCAGTCGGTGCCATTTGGGGCTCGATTCGCTTGCCAAACTCTTTTGATTACACTGTTGACTGGGATTTGGTTAGAGCAGTCATTAGATGCCCGCATAAGACTGCAATTTCTTAAATAATAGACTCGAGAGCTGTGCTGATACCAGATCACAAGGCAAAAGGCAAAGGACTGTCAATTTGCCTTTGTCGACTGCCAACTAACTGTGTGTGTATGTGTGTGTGCGTGTGTGTGTATTGCAGTGTTAATATAAACTAAGCAAATGCTGTGCCGCAAATGGAGTTGTGCGCCGCGAGTACAGTGAAGCGCAGCCAGCACGACCAACTCGACAATAAATCACAATAATATAAATAATAACAACAAATAAAAAAAAAAAGTACAAATAAATTGCAAAAAAAAAAACGGCTAGAAAAGGAGCAAAGATTCTGTGCTGGCCGACATGTTGCAGCAGCAGCAGCAGCAGCAGCCGCAGCAGCTACAGCAGCAGCATCAAGAGCAGCCCCTGTGGCCAGGACCAGAGCAGCCGTCGGCCGTGTGTGAGTGTGTGTGAGTGCCGTCCGGGATATACGAGCTGCACACGCACAATCGAGCAACATGCAGATGATACTTGTTGCTGGCGGGTAAGTAAAAGAAAAAACCGCTAGAAAAGTCTGGCCAAAGGGCAATGGATGCCAGCCCCCACTCAATCTATGCGCGTGCGTGTGTGTAAGTGTGTGTGCGTCTCTGTGTAACACGGGAATCTGTACGTAACTCGATGTCTAACCAATTGCAGCTCTCAATCAAAGCCTCGATTCGCAAAACCCAATATATGCATATCAATTCGCTGGCTCAGGCTTCTGCTACGCTTTTGCTTTCTCGCATCATGCACATTGCTTCTCGTTGGCTTCTCGTTGCTTAACGCTCGATTGCAGTTGCAATTGCAATTGCAATTACGATTGAGTTTGCCGATGCGATTGCAATTGCAATTGCATTTCGATGTAGTGCTCTATACGCTCCGTTTCCCGCTCTACCCTATTGTTAATATGTATTCTATGCCAGACTAATCACTGACTATCTTCTCTCTCTCTCTCTTTCTTTTTCTTTCCCTTTTGTGAACGCTCTCAACAAACATTGATGTGCTGCAACCTTCAGGTAAGTGGAAAAGATATAAAAATAATACGTATATGTTTATTATCTGTGTAATATTCGAGGTAGAGGTATTGAAAAATTTTGCTCATTAGTATTTGTATATATGTACATATACTGTTTCTTTATTAAGAGCTGAACTTTGACAGCTAGCTATGTATACAACAAAAGAGATTGTGGGAGTACTACGAACTTTTCAATCTAGCAATCTAGGTTATATTGTTTAACGAATAAGTCAATTTAAGCTGTTGTTAATATGCATATGTATAGGTAAACATTTATTTATTTTTATAGAGCTAGAAGACAAAAAAAAAATACAGTCATCTATAACCTATATGATTTATCGTATCGTCGGTGATTTATCTCCGGTTTGAAGGGCTAAAGTTTGCAGATGAGTAATAGACTTGGAGCTGTTTCTTGATCCTATAGAAATGTGTTTTGCTTTCATAGTGCAGTGGATCTTCGGTTCGTTAACTGAAACCGAAAACTTAGCACCTAAATTATATGCGAAGTAGTGCCAAAAAAAAGCTACATTGTTTGTTGTATTCGGGGTTTCCTCTGGTCGTTATGCGCTCCATTGTTCTTTAAATGTTCGTTATTCGATGTAATGTACTTAACTTGAGCTACATATATGACAATTTGAATGTAAATAAAATCTAGTATTGCATTCAAAAAAATAGTCAAACTTGCATCGTTAAATAATCTGGCTAATCGTAAAAAAAAATGTTTTCATTAGCATTATTAATAGATAATGAAAGTGAAGGATAGATAGGAAGAAAGAAACTCTCACTGTATGCCCCATCTCCCTCTTTAATTTGATTGGATGTTTACCAAATGATGTTTCGAATCAGGTCATCATCATTGAGATTTGTATATTGATTTAAAAGGAAGTTTGAAACATATGAGTTCATAAGTAGTATACAAACATATGAACACATGTATGTGTACAAAAAAGATAAGATAATAAATTAAGATAAGAACATATTCAATTTGTAGAAAATTATCTATAAGTCAAGTCTAATTAATTGAGCAAAAATCAATCAGCTGCTTTAAATATGCCATGGTCTTCTCCTCTCTATATCATCTAGTCTCTCCTATCATTTTTCATCTCCCTTCGCGATGCACTATAAGAAGGCCGTGAGTGGTAATTGATATCCTCTCAAATATTTCGGTATCTACGCCTCCGGTACTCATGCTCTGTATAGGAGAAACATTTTTTTATAAACTTAGTTGGATTCAAGGGTATTCCTGGTGCGACTCACTGTAATCCTTTTATGTGTGCCTTTGCTGAGGAACTCTTGGCGCAGCACATTCAGAATGCCATGCACAGCAGCGCTCTCGCATTGCTGACCGGCAAATCGACGTCACCAAACATCAGGTCAATCCAGGCAAACGCCTCGACCACTTGCTGCTCCACAGGCACATCGCGGGCGCTGCGACTTGAGTTCCTCCAAACGAAACGCAGGACGTCCCAGACCCACAAAGACCATGCCCTTGGACACCAAATCTCTGCAAAAGGCGGCACCAATGCCCGAACTGGCATCCATTACCACAGCCACGCGATAAAGTCAAAGATTCATGTTGTTTACTTGGACTCTATCCCAAACAAAATTCTAACAATATGAA